>NC_071354.1:126086816-126431816 GCF_943734655.1 Sabethes cyaneus
AGCTTTGTAGAGCAGTCGATTCCAACCCCTGGGGCGATGCATACCGAATAGTGATGGCAAGGATCAGGGGCCCAGCAATGCCAGCCGAAGGATGCCCAGATAAGCTAAAAATAATAGTTAAAGGACTCTTCCCGGAACACGAGCCAACGTCCTGGCCCCCTACCCCTTACCGGGTGCTAGAGGATGAGAACGCTGACGAGAGAAGAGTCTCCAATGACGAACTTGTTTCAATCGCGAAAGACCTGCAGATGAAGAAGCCGCCGGGCCCGGATGGGATCCCCAATGCAGCTCTTAAGGAGGCAATCCATGCATTTCCAGACATGTTCCGCACGGTGATGCAAAACTGCCTAAACGAGGGACACTTTCCAGACAAGTGGAAAATCCAGAAGTTGGTACTGTTGCCAAAACCAGGAAAACCGCCGGGGGATCCAGCATCATATCGACCAATTTGCCTGCTGGACACACTGGGAAAACTGCTAGAAAGGATTATCCTGAACAGGCTATCCATATATACGGAGGGCGACTACGGACTGACACAAAGGCAGTTTGGGTTCCGAAAGGGAAGGTCCACACTAGATGCGATCCGGACTGTCGTCGAGACAGCACAGAAGGCGTCCAAGCAGAAACGTAGAGGAAACCGCTACTGCGCAGTGGTCACTATCGACGTTAAGAATGCATTCAACAGCGCCAGCTGGGAAGCCATCGCAGCAGCGCTCCATAGAATGAGAGTCTCCGACTATCTGTGTCGTGTTTTGAAGAGCTACTTCACGAATCGGGTGCTAGTATACCGGACGAACCTCGGAAAGGAAACGACCGTGATCACGGCGGGCGTTCCACAAGGGTCAATACTCGGCCCATCTCTCTGGAACAGTATGTACGACGGCGTGCTAACCCTAGAGCTACCAACGGGAGTGGAAATCGTCGGCTTCGCGGACGACATCGTGATGACGGTTACTTGCGAATCACTAGAGGAAGTGGAGGCGTTGGCGGCTGAGTCAATCTGCAGGGTGGAGAGTTGGATGCAGAACGCGAAACTGCAAATAGCGCACCA
Organism: Sabethes cyaneus; assembly: GCF_943734655.1. Lineage (NCBI taxonomy): Eukaryota > Metazoa > Arthropoda > Insecta > Diptera > Culicidae > Sabethes > Sabethes cyaneus. Next base: position 126,087,868 of record NC_071354.1, read on the forward strand.
TAAAACGGAGATACTACTGGTGAGTAATCGGAGAGCAGTCCAACACGTGGGGATTACCGTAGGCGAACATACCATAACCTCAAAACGCGAGGTGAAGCACCTGGGCGTGATGATCGACAATCGGTTAAAATTCAACAGTCATGTTGACTACGCATGCGAAAAGGCAGCGAAAGCCATCAGTGCACTGTCTAGGATTATGCCGAATAACTTTGGACCAAGCAGTAGCAAGAGGCGCCTCTTAGCCAGTGTATCATCGTCGATACTGCGGTATAGCGGACCAGCCTGGATTACAGCGCTCCAAACCCAGCGCAACAGAGCGAAGCTGAGAAGTACGGCCCGACTAATGGCCATTCGAGTTGTGAGCGCGTATAGGACTATCTCATCAGAAGCTGTGTGCGTAATCGCTGGGATGATTCCTATCGACATCACCCTGATGGAGGACTACGAGTGCTATAGGCAAAAGGAGGTCAGAGGAATCAGAAAGCTGATGAGAGCAGAATCATTGGCTAAGTGGCAACAGGAGTGGAATACGGCACAGAAAGGTAGATGGACCCACAGGCTCATATCGACTCTCTCGGTTTGGGTGAATAGGAAGCACGGGGAGGTAAACTTTTACCTAACGCAATTCCTGTCTGGTCATGGTTGCTTCAGGCAATACCTTTACCGGTTCGGGCACGCCAGGTCACCCTTATGCCCGGAATGTGGGAACGTGGAAGAAACAGCAGAGCACGTGGTTTTTGACTGCCCCAGATTTGCAGCATGGAGGGATGATCTGCCTTCCGGTCTTAACGTCGAAAATATGGTGGAGGAAATGTGTCGCAACGAGAGCATCTGGAATGCTGTCAATAGCGCAATCGCATGCATCATGTCTGATCTGCAGCGTAAGTGGAGAGCGGAGCAGCGAGCTAGCATCGTCAGTTAAGTTATTTTGGATGAAAGGTGGCCTAGGCAACAAACCTCTCTGAGCCGCATATGACGCCCCAAAGTAACGCGATTCGGGGCGCGGTAAAACCCTAGACTGGATTCATATGTGTGGGGATGGGATTTATCCCGAAATAGTCCCAATACTCAGATCGGTGCTTGTTGAAATAGGCATAGCAAAGAAACCCTGCGAGGGTGGCTGTGACGGAGTGCGCGTCATGTTGGAGGGCACTTCCTAATCGGTACACGTCTCGTCAGGTCAAGAAATCCCGCGAGGGTGGCTGTGACGGGGTGCACGTTATGACTGTCGGCACCTTCTAATCGGTACACGTCTCGATGGGTACTGCGAGCTAGCTGCGCAAATGACCAGCAACGTTAGCCTGCGTTGATAACTGCAAAGTGCATGAGCACGGCATCCCCTTGATATGCCTGTAGGAGAATCGCTAGAAAGCGTGATAATTGGAAAAGTGCAAGAGCACAGCCTCCCCCTGATGTAATACTTCATTGTGGTACCGGGGGGATGTAGGCAGAGGGCAAGGATGAGGTTTTGGTGGGTGAGAGTCCCACACAACGTCCGGGTTGGCTCCGGATAAGAACATTAGTTTTCCGAAACCTTGTAAAAAAAAAAAAAAAAAAAACATACATACATACATACATACGTACATACATACATACATACATACATACATACATACATACATACATACATACATACATACATACATACATACATACATACATACATACATACATACATACATACATACATACATACATACATACATACATACATACATACATACATACATACATACACACATTGAATACAATCAACATTTGATTGATATGTTATGATTTCACACATTTTGACGGTTTGATATACGGTGGTTAAGTGTTAAAGTTTTAATAACTTTTGAATGAACCGTTCGATTTTAAATAACTCGGTTTCGTTTGATAGATCTCAGCAGTAATTTTCAAAAAATAAAAAAATGTGTGATGTTTTTCATTGAATTAATGTTTATATGTTACAAAAATATGTTTTAAATACTTTTTTTTCACATTTTTTTATGTAACTTTCAAACTATAAGCCCAATCGTTATGAAATTTGGAAGTTAAGGGTTTTCAAGGCTCGTCTTTCATATGCAATCAATTTTATCAATTGGTTAAGGGACCTATGAGATAATGAAGTCCCATATTTTTCGTATTTTTATACATAACTTTTGAACTAAAAGTCCGATCAGTATGAAATTCAATAGCGACCTATGGGACACCTAGACCTTTCTTTTGACACTAAGAACATTAAAATCGGTCCAGCCATCTCCGAGAAAAGTGAGTGAGTTAGAAAGCGTTACACACACACACACACACACACACACACACACACACACACACACACACACACACACACACACACACACACACACACACACACACACACACACACACACACACACACACACACACACACACACACACACACACACACACACACACACACACACACACACACACACACACACAGACACACACACACACACACACACACACACACACACACACACACACACATACACACACATACATACACACAAACAGAAAATGCTCAGTTTTCGAAACTGAGTCGAATGGTATATGACATTCGGCCCGCAGGACCTTTTTTCCATTTCCGGTTTTCCGAGTGATTTCTATACCTTTATACTATATGTTTATATAGTAGAAAGGCAAAAAGGTTTAAAAAGTGGTTAGGGGAATGCTGTGGATTTTTAGCCTGTTTGCTCAGCTATTAATAAGTGTCTTGGCACTGGTAATGGTACTGTGACGATTTCCTTTTTATGTGCATCAAGTACGGGAAAGGGAATTGTTTGTTGGGTAGGATAAATAAATCGACCTTCGCACTGGAAATGGTAATTTTACGATTTCCTTATAGCGGATTGGCGGATAGGCGGATTGGTTAAATAATTAGGACTGTCGCCGCACTGGGATCAGATATTTTTGCAATTTCCTTATTAATGTGCAAGGAGAGTTTTAGGGAAATCCACGTTAGTGGTTATAAATGTATAATAACTTAATATTTCGGGAAATCCTTCTGGCTAACCTGATTGCAAATTGATTCGAATTGCATTCTGGCTTCCTGAGACTTTCCTTCCTGTCAATGGTTCTATTGTTATCCATTATAAAAATTGTAAATGGTTCTAGTGTTAACCATTTATAATTTAAATTGTATGTTATGCTTTCAATTAAAAATAATGTAAGCTGAGAAAAAAAAATTATAGTAAAATTTATGCATTCGCTGAGCTGTTCTGGGTCACTCATGATTTAGTCCTCTTCATTTAATATTTTTCATATATTCATAATGTAATTTTATTTTATTTAATCAATCATATTGCAAAAATGTAACTCTTGTTTTTCAAGGCACTTGTGTGCTACAAATTTAATTATTTATATTATAATTTTTTTAATTTATTTTAATTCATTTGATAAAATTTCAAAATTCAAACTTTAATAAAAAAAATTCTTTATAAAAATTAAATATCTATACTCTTAAAAAAATTACTTTAATTTTAATTCTCTTTAATCCATTTAATTAAAAAAGTTTAGATATAAAAAAAATTATACAATAATAAGAAGAATTTCACTCACGCATAATTCATATTCACTCGTGTGCTTTGTCGTGTGCCGGTTCGGTGTTGATCCATGATTGCTGCTTTGGATTCTCTTTTTCAAGCTCCTCTAGTATGTCTTCGAGGAGTTTTCCTAGCTCCGCGTAGACTTCCTCTTCTTCCGGGTTCATGTTGTTGTCTTATAGTTAATTCGTGGTTGTAACCATAATGATGAATCTGCCTATATGTGTATCAGCTGATGGTTTGGCTGAATCGACTAACGTGTTTGTTGTTGTTGTACAGGTTCCAGCTACTCCATGTCACGAAAGTTGTTTCTGTATGAGCCAGTGTCGTGTTATATTTCATTGCAGCCAAGGAAGGTTATTTCTTCTGTTGTAATTATCGCGCCTGTAGTTGTTTTGGTATCGGTCGTGTGGTGTCGTGTTTCTGTTGTCGTATCGTGGGTGAGGTCTTGGCTGGTTCCGTTGCGTGAATCAGCAGCATAACGCACTTGTGTCTGAAGATTGCAGGTTAAACGTCACGAGTCGCCATATAATGCATTTACTATAATCATTCGACGTTTAGCAATAGCCCGTGGTAGATCAACGGATCTCGGGGTTGCTCAAGGGACTTATTTCTTCCGTCGGCGATAGCCCGATTGGGGTCGCATTGAGTACTCTAAGTCTGAAGTCAGAACGGCTTGCTTTATTATTTGAAGGGTTTGTTTTTATAGTTAAATTTTGGTGGAAAATATCGGTAATGCATATCGATATTTTTCCTATTCTAAATGCATTCTTAAAGCTAGAAAGAGATAGACTACTGGGACAGAAAGATTCTTTGTTCGATACATTTGGTTCTGGAATTGTAATTCGAATCTTTACTGAACACCGAGTCACATAGGCCACCGACAGGTCGGAGAGCCAGCTCAGCAGAATGCGTGCACTTGTGAAGTGTAGGCGTGGCGCTGGTGCTTGCGTTCGGTGCCCGCCGTGTGTCTCAATACGGTCGGAGTTGTCTGTTTTGTTTTGACCTGTTGCATAATATTTGTTTACATGATGATGTGTATGGCTAGGGTAGAGTACGGATAGTCATTATATTGTTTTAAAACAATGAAGAATGACATTTCGGAGTAATTTGAAGAACTTTGGAAACCCATATTACTATAAATACATCCAAAAATTTAAAAGTGCTTTTATTCCGGAACACATCCTAGGAATGCCGGATTTCCGGGAACCAGATGGACTACTTCCGGCTCTGTTGTAACCACACTGGAAGTGGATAAGTTTCTGAATCTTTAGGTGGTAAAAGTGTCCAAATCGGTTGAAAATTGCCAAAGTTACAAGCGTTTCAATTTGTGGGTATCCGGGTACCCTTGTCGAGCACTTAAAGGTGTTTTTTTGTCGAACGCATAACGGTTAACTTTGCACATATCGGATAGTTTAGATATGTAAACTCGTTGAACTGTAAAAAATCTGCTTATCACTAAAAATGTTACATAATAATAAACAACTTTATTATTTTGCCCCTTCACATTTCGAAAATTTTTGAAGGGGGGGGGGGGGGCGACATAAACTTTTTTTCAGATTTGTATAAGCCTTATTGAAATCTGATACATTCATAAAATAGTAATCGTGGCATGTCTGGAGTTATATTAGGTTACATAAATCTGTTGAATTCGGTAAAATTTCGAAATTTCATTTAAATAAAGGTAAACACAGGGTATTGAGTGGTAACGGCGGACAATGATACCAGCCGTGAGATTCAGAGGCGTATTATCAGCGGAAGTCGTGCTTATTATGGGCTCCACAAGCAATTGCGGTCGAGCAGACTAAGTCCCCGTACAAAGTGCACTCTGTACAAGACGCTTATTAGACCGGTTGTTCTTTACGGGCATGAAACATGGACAATGCTCGAGGAGGACCTGCGAGTGCTCGGAGTTTTCGAACGACGAGTGCTAAGAACGATCTTCGGAGGCGTACAGGAAAGGAAAACGGAGTATTGAGGCGGAGGATGAACCATGAACTCGCACAGCTCTATGGCGAACCCAGTATCCAGAAGGTGGCTTAAGCTGGACGGATACGATGGGCAGGGCATGTTGCAAGAATGCCGGACGACTACCCTGCAAAGATGGTGTTCGCCTCAAATCCGGGAGGAACAAGACGACCAGGAGCGCAGCGAGCAAGATGGTTAGACCAGGTGGAGCGAGATCTGGCGGAGAGTACTCGGTGTCCGAGGAATTGGAGATCGGTAGCCCTCAACCGAGTTACATGGAGAAACTTTGTTCAACAGGCTTTGTCTTAGGATGGCAAGCCACCTAAGTAAGTAAGTAAGGGTATTGAGTGTCTCAAAGTAACGTATTTATACTATATCGATGGAAATTTTATGACGAACAAATTTGCCAACGAAAGTATGGACGTATGTTCAAATCTTGCTGAGATATTCACGGTTTTATGCAGGTGGAACAAAATACTTTTCTGCAATTTTGAATTTTAGCAGTTCCACGTGAAAGAATTTATAACAAAACTTGAACTAATTATTCATAACGTTGCCTACGTTTTTGATAGGGGAAAATATGCACCTTCCATGCGAAGATGTTCTTTGTTTGATCTTTGTATTAGTTCTTTGAGCTTTACATCAAATTATATCAAATTTATTTGCATCACGGCATGCGAAGATCTTACGAATATCATTGTAATAGCTCTAAGATAGAGTGACCAGATTTTTTTCATATGAATGCGGGACATATTGAATCATTTAGAAATTGGGCACTTCATTTTGGCGATAGCGGCGCTCCCAGTGGCTGTGGATGCTAGCTTTTGTTAGCGTTGTGTTATTTGTAACAGTTCTGCTTGGTATATTTTTTCGCAGTTTAAAGGTCGAAACCACGTTAGATATATTCATCATGCATGAGGAGAAATGGAAGTAATTGTGTGCGGTCACCTGCAGAATCCATCAGCGTCGGCTCGGGAGCTGATGGGACTGACGAATTATCCTAAAAGAGCTGTGGTGTGAGTAATTGAGGGGTGTAAGGAAACTCCCAGAGCTGTCCGCAAGACGCAGGCCAGACGTTGGAGTTGAAATCTTGATCGTCATCTGCGGTTGAGGGTCATTTTGGAAGTCAAGGCTGATCTCAGCATCACGGATTGTTCTTTGGCGAAAAAACTGAATACTGACCACTGTACTGTACGGCGAATTCGTTTCGGAATGGGTACAAGTGTTACCGAGCAAGTGGGGAGCCCACAGATGCCTCAAACAATAAACAAAGGTTAGAATCCGGTCTCGTGTGCTGTGCGGCAGTGTGGTGACGAAACGCGATGCATGTGTCCGACTCAATGACGAATAAGCTTCAGAGAAGGCCGATTTCACCCAAACCCAGGATTAAATTCTTCGTGCTCTGGCTCGCAGTAGGGTTTGTAGCAGATTCGAGATTGATTTTGGGGATGGGTTCGTGCTAAAAGTTCATGACTTGGCAAGGGATCTGTTTTATTGGCACCCGTGTGAAAACCAGTGTTATACGTCACAAATAAGAATTCGGAGATATACGGAGGTGCATTACCAGGCGGATTTTGCCTTTCAGTGCCATGATAGCCTGCCGCAGTTTCAGCATGAATGCTACAATGGACAGCGGACTTCAATTCATCTCAATAGAGCTGAGTGGACCAAATTGTAATCAAGCGAAAGCTGCAGATGAAGAGAACAGTCACCACCGAGGTTGGTCAGATGATAAGTTTGTGGTGCCGGCTTGCCGAGGCCATGACTGGGGAGGGTGTGCACCTGCTGACGAGCGGTGTCAGCAGTAGATTTTTCATGCAATGAAACATAATTTCGTATGTTTCATCATTAGAAACGGTTTCGATTAAAATATTAATTAATGCGGGACACTTTGCGGGACGCTTAGTAATCCGGGACAAGCCTTCCAAATTTGGGACAGTCCCGCATAATCCGGGACGTCTGGTCAGCCTACTCTAATACTTTGTACATAAAAGAGTCATATCCTGAAACTGATACAAATAGTTTTTATGCTCGCTGTTCTGGCAATACTGCAGCACTGTGCGTGAGCAAGTGATCGTCGAGCCGTTGACGGCACTAGTCGATCAAGTATTAACAACAAATGTCGACCAACATTTGAAAAGGGCTGATAAGGGCTGAACGTCAAACAGACCGAGCGAGGGTTATTTTTTGCTGGAGCAGCAATAAACTCTCACTCGTTCTGTTTGACAGTTGGCTTATCCGCCCTTTTCAAATGTTGGTCGACATAATATAAACACACTGACCGCTTAAGTGCCAACGGCAAGTATAAACAAAACACGATTAGAGTTGGAAAGGAAGGAAAAGTTATTGTAAGAAAAGAAGGTTGTTAAAAGGTTTAAATGAAAGTGCGTGAAATGCATTGAAAGGTAGGTAAATAGAGATTGTAAATAGTTTTTGGAAGGCTGAAATTAAATTGTAGTGAGAACCTAACTGCGTTACCTGTACAGCAGTGTACCTACGTGCGATTTTGTTGAACCGTTGCAGAAAAGGAAACTGTAAAAAGAGTACAATTAAACTTACGTTGTTAATGAATAATTTACCTCGAAAACCTAAAAAGAAAATTATATTTATAAAATTACTTACCTTAATACTTACCCGCAGATTTATTGTGCATTCGCCCGTGATAGTTTCGGAAAGTTAGCGAGAGAGGAAAGACTAATGTAAATCAAATCATAAATTTATGTATTTATTTTCTTCAACATATAGCTGCACAGATTATTCACTAACTTAAGGCCTTAATTCTATGTTTATAGGTACATTTACTGATATTGAAGTCGAACACGCTTGACGTTTCATCAAAAGCACGGCAGCACATAGTCCACGGTTCATTGTGGCCATAATTAGTACGATGGGAACGATGCCATAACATTGTATGGTTACGCAGTTGCCTATGAGGGACATGTATGCAAATCAGACTAAGAAGTGGGCTGCAGTCAATATCCCCGTTGATTAGTCCGAAAATAATCATTCGCTGAAGCAGTTTTCTTCTGGCTGCTAGCGTATCGATGTCAATAAGCCTGCAACGTTCTACATATGGGGGAAGATGTTGTATCGTTCCACGTTAGGACACGTAACGCATATCTTATAAAGTTCTTTTGGATGGACTCAATTCTATTCGCATGTACCGCGTAATAGGGTGCCCAAACAACGACCCCATGCTCAAGCAAGCTCCGAACGAGTGTACAGTATAGCGATTTCAGCGCATAGATGTCTTGAAAGTCGTTAGTGTTTCTTTTTAAAAAACCGAGCGTTGCATATGCCTTTGCAATAATTGTGGATACATGCACCGTAAATCTGACTTTCGTGTCAATGTAAATGCCCAAGTCCTTAACAGTATAGACACGAAGCAAGACTCTGTGTCCTATGCTATACTCGTGATGCAGCGGCTCGCGTAAACGGCTAAATGCATTTTGAAGCATTGATTTGCATGCCGTTCAATGCACACCAGCGTAAAAGTGAACAAATGTCTTCCTGGAGAGCGCAGCAGTCAAGCGAGGTTTTGATTTCACGAAATCCTGTCAAATCGTCTGCGAACATAAGCTTAGACGATCGTAATCTACTGCACAAATCGTTTACGAAGAGAATAAAAATTAAGGGCCCAAGATGGCTTCCCTGAGGCACACCACTGAGTAACCCAGCTGGGCAATCCTAAGCATATCAATTTGTCAACTGCGAGTGCATGTGGAACCATGTCGAAGGCCTTGCTGAAGTCAATATAAATCGCATCAACTTGCCGTCTTTCTTCGATGCTGGAGATTAACGAGTTCACAAATACCATCAAATTAGTCGTCGTGAAGCGTTTCTTTACAAAACCATGTTGATGCTCAGATATCATTGGGCGAACCGCACAATATACCACATCATATACCACTTTGGGCAGACAGCTTCGAGAACTTTAGGCAGACAGCTTAAGATAGAAATCCCACGGTAGTTTTCGATATTATGGATGTTACCAGCTTTATGTATTGGAGTGATAGAGGCGACTTTCCACACTGTGGGAAATACTCCAATAACTAGTGACAGGTTGAAAATAACTGAAACAGGCGAGGCGAGGGACGTGGCGAATTGCTTAATGAACGAAGGTGGCAGTCTGTCTGGACCCGGACCTTTAGAGGAGTCAACATTCAAAAGAACTTCCTCCACTTTTTCAACCGAAACATTCAATTGCGGCAGATACATATCGCACGCACTATACTGTTCAACCAATCTCTATGTTCGTCCGAAGAATGGACTGGAGGGGTGTTCGAGTATACATTAACAAAAAAGTTTGCAAAGAGGTCTGCAGCTCCTTCAGCAGCATCAGCGCGAGCTTCCTTGTAGAACACGTCGTGAGGTACACCGCCATTACGCCGCAGCTTTTTTACGAAAGCCTAAAACGACGACGGATCCTGCTTGGCATTCGACTCATTTCGTAATATGCACTCGTGGAAGGTTGTATTCAGCCGATTGTTGAAAAGCTTCTCCATGTCACGAAGTAAGCGCTTGTTTTCCTCTGAACGTTGTTTAAAATAACGTTTCCTCGTTTTACGCAATCTGTTCCGAAGATTCCGTAGTTCAGAGGTCCACCAAGGTTCATTGTAAACAACGCCCTACGTCGTCGAATAGGAGTGTTTTCGTGGATGATCTCGAAGAGAATGTCATAGAACTGGTGAACAGCGTTGTTGACGTCACAATCCGCTAGTAGCGTCGTCCAATCTATTGAGCGTAAGCGAGCGTGAATCGAAGGTTCGTCGCAGGAGTTAAAGTCATAATCAAACCAGTCTTTTCCAATGTCGTCAGTACTACAAATATAGTCAAGCTTAATATTAAAAGGTTTGTGATGAGCGTCAATTTTTAAAAGTCCCCAGGGCGATTCAAAAACTACGATTCTATCAGCATCGCTAACGAATGGTCAAGTAATCGCTCGTTAACATTCCGCACATCCTGAACTTGTTGCAATCCGCACGCAAGAATAGACTGTGTCAAAGCAATTTCTTGTTCGGAAGAGGCATTAGTAGGAATATAGGAATTTAAGTCAATTTAATTAAAATGTCCACGAGAGCCTCGGAAGGTTGTAATCCCCCAAAGCGATGATAGTACTGGTATTTCCTGCCAATTCACTTAGCTGTTGAATATAGGATGCATGATCGGAGTACACAGCCGGATCTGAATTGGGCCTAATATAAACACAGCATATATAGACCAACTGCATTGACAGCGTTACGCACACCGCGACTTGTTCTAAACTTTCGGCATTTGCTAGTGGGATCAGCTTGCATCGTAAGTGCTTTTTTACTCCTATCAGCACGCCACCACCACGTAGAAGTTGGGATGTAGAAGGATTGCGATCAAGGCGATGAATCACATAGTCGGACGAGCGTTCAGAGTTAAATATATCACATGCGAGCAACGTTTCGGTTAGCGTGATGACGTTGTAGTCACTCGTTGAAAGTGCTAAGCGGAGTTCTTTAGTTTTAATTCTTAATCCACTAACGTTTTGATACAAAATTGTTAGTGGACGGGCACGGTGAGGCTTTGGACAAGGCGAGGCTTCAACTGGTACTTTTGGACTACAATTAACGCCTACATGTCCACTCCATTGTCTACATGTCCATTGCCGGAGTCACTGACGTTGACGTTGACGATTGTAACGGGTTCAACAGTGCTGGCCGTAAAAAATCACGTTTTTTGCCAGAATCCTCAAACTCCCGAAATCTTGTACCAGATGGCCATGTATCCAAAGACATTGCTTTTGATTTCAGATCCTCTGGCATCCCGACTTTGTAAGACACAAAAGTAAGGGAGCGTAAGTCTTTTCCGCGAGGAACGAGTTTAACGACAGTGGCCTCGTTTGTTCCTAAATTCGAATGCACCATATTCGTAACCGTCTCGTCGCTAACATCCGGATGAATGTTTGACAGAAATAACCAAAACTTGTCCTACTCTTGATTGACCGGTGTAGCAGCAATGTTGGATTCAGAATTACAAATTCCAGTCCCACAAAGAAGTTTCGTTGGACGGTGCGAAGTATTATCGGTATCATTTTTCTCTCTCTGCCTCTTAGTACGGACGGAAGATATCGACGGGAAACGCGGTCTCGAAACTGGAGTTGTTGGTACTGAATCAATCCATGATTTGAAATTGGAGCGAATTTCTTGACGTAAGTCATTTAGTATGCTATCACGAATTTCTTTTTTCAGCGACTCGACAATACTGTCATTAGTTGCGTTGGTCGAAATCATAGCTTTGGAGAAATATGCTTTAGCCAACAAGTTTTTGCAGGTTGTGCACATCCAAACGACGTGATGATTATTGTTTAATGTCTGTTTAAGCTCTTCAGATATGCCGGAACAACGAGAGCAAAAGTGTGACAAACAAAATGCTCCACATTTGAAAACTTTTAGTGATCTCATTCGCACACTTTTCACAAGTGCTAGGCATTTTGATAACGTCTGGTATCGAAAGGGTTAAAAATTTGATGATGACAGTACCCGACACCAGAGGCGCTGTGTGTAGTTTTAAAATGCGATTGGAGGAGATATTTGAGTCGAGTTTGACACACAAGCGAACGACTACTTCACTTGCTGGTTCGTGTCTTGGATACGGGAACTACATTGTCAAATTGCCCAATAGAAAATTTTCCTGCCGACGAAATACCCCAAAACGACCAAATCGGGTGATTTATCCTACGTGATTTATGGAAAAGCAGAAGGATTTTTTATTGGGTTGCCTTTTTAATTTGACAATCAGATTCCCGTTTCGAATCACTCACACATATGCGCATACAGTGTAAATACGTAATTTTCAAATGTGTGATGTTTACCACGAGCACTGCAGCGACACTGGCATTCTATATATATTGATTCAACTATTACGTTGTATGATGCGAGTGATGTTGATGTCGTAGTAAACAGCGAACGAACAGCGGTGGAAGTTGTTTACGTGCAGTGGCTCGAAGCAGCAAAGTTGAACGATACAATCCTTGGCGGTGCGAAGTTTCGGCGTAAATGAAAACACGGTGGCAAAAATCTAGTTTATTTTGCCAGCCAGTTCAAAGTTGAAAGTTTAACAGAGCTTGATTTTCTTATGCCTGATGTTTGATATAGCTTGCAGAAGTGATGTGCAGCGTGGCAGCAGCGGTATAGTAGCGGAGGTTTATTTTTGTTTTGCTTAGTGCAATTTGCAATCGAACGGGAATAGTGGAGTGGTCGACGGTATAGTGCGATAGTAGTAGTGATTCGGAACCGTAGCTTTCGCCTGATGGTAACAGGTGGAGAGCGGCGAGGTGGGAAAAGTGATGCTAATGGCAGCGATGATAAAATACTTCCACTCTCAAGCCTGCTCAGATTTTATCACAAAATCTGTATCCTACCTGACCGAAATTGATGCGATGAGCAGTTTCTACGAAAACACTGGAACGAAGCGGTTCGGTGAGTGCACAAAAGGAGATTTTTAGCGGTGATTGTACAGAAATTCACAGGATTATTGGTGCGACGAAATAAAACAATCACAGTGGCCAGAGTTGCCAGAATTTTTTGTTAGGTTACAGTTAGGTTATGTATTAGTACACATATAAATTTATTTTAGCTTTGAGCTACTCAAACGAAGGTGATCGCTGCAAGGATTCTTTATTTCTACAACTATCCGAACACTCGCATTGAGTTTTATTTAACTGAATAAAAACATCATATCCACTGTGCTGATTATATAAGTGGCTCTGAACCATCTGTTCTGAAGACTATGACTATCACGAGCTACAGGCATTGCTTGGAGAGATTCCCATCGTACACCTGGCGAAAGTTGGGAGACTACGGTGGGCCGGCCACGTCGCGAGGATGCCGGACGACTGTGTAGTGAAATCCGTTCTCTGCAAGAACCCCACCGGTACCAGGAATAGAGGGCTTCAACGTGCTAGATGGCTCTACCAGGTTGAAATCGATTTGCGTGTGTCGAGACGCGCAACGAATTGGCGACGAGTAGCCCAGGACTGAGTACAATGGAGAGGAATTCTTGATATGGCAAGAGCCACCCCGGCTCTCGGCTGAATAAGTACCCAAGTAAAGCATTAGTATAAGCAGTAAATCAATCGTTTATTAGCATGCCTGGCGTTTTATACTGCAGGTTGCTGTTTATCAGCCTTCTGACTGCATAACTGTTGTAAATTGGCATCCACAATTCTATTTAAATTCTTGTCGGTAACAAGCTGCAAATAAGCATTGTCATCACTAAAAGAGGGCTAGCAGTAAAATAGCCGCTTATTCTGCCAAAATTGCATTTAAATATCATTTAGGGGAAATTAAATGCTAAATGGCTTACATTTAAATTGCATTAGAAATGCTTATTAGTTACCTGGGTAAGTAAGTCTGAACCGTCTGTTTTCTGCGAACCGATTCAAATGAGCGGCACGTTGATTTCGAGCAGTCGAACCAAGCAGTCGAGTCAAGCAATTGAGTCGAGCAATCCAGTCGAGCAGTCAAACAGAGCAGCCAAGTCGAGCAGTAGAAACAAACTGTTCAGTCAAGCAGTCCAGTCGAGTAGTTTAGTCGAGCAGATAAATCGAGTATTTTAGTCGAGCAGTTGAATCGAGTAATTGAATCGAGCTGTCAAATCGAAGAGTTCAAGAAGTCTAGTCGAGCAGTTGAATCGAGCAGTCCAGTCGAGCAGTTGAGTTGAGCAGTCGAATCAAACAGTTTAGTCGAGCACTTAAATCGAACTGTAGAGTAGAGCAGTCGAGTCGAATAGTCAAATCGAGCAGTTGAATGAAGCTATCCAGTCAAACTGTCCAGTCGTTTCAGTTGGCCCGAGCTGTAAAGTCGTCGAGTTATGAGGAAATTTGTTTTTCATTTGTATAGGAGCCCCCCCTCTTAAAGTGGGCAGGGGTCCTAATTCACCATATAAAATGTTCTTGACTATAAAAATACCCACTTGCTAAATTTGGTTGCATTTGCTTGATTAGTTCTAGAGTTATGAGGAAATTTGTATTTCGTTTGTGTGAGAGCCCCCCTCTTAAAAAGGTAAGGGGTACTAATTCATCATAGAAAAAAAGGTTGCCTCCAAAAACACCCACATGCCAAATATGGTTCCATTTGCTTGACTAGTTCGAATTATGAGGAAATTTGTATTTCATTTGTGTAGAAGCACCCCCTCTTAAAGTTGGGAGGGGTCCTAATTCACCATAGAAAATATTCTTGTCCTCAAAAACTTTTATATGCAAAGTTTTGTTCCATTTGCTTGATTAGTTCTCGAGTTATGAGGAAATTTGTATTTCATTTGTATAGGAGCCCCACCCCCTCCTAAAGTGGTGAGGGGATCCAATTCATCATAGAAAAAAATTTTGTCTCCAAAAACACCCACGCGCCAAATTTGGTTCCATTTGCTTGATTAGTTCTCGAGTTATGAGGAAATTTGTATTTCGTTTGTATAGGAGCCCCCCCTCCTAAAGTTGGGAGAGGTCCTATTTCACCATAGAAAATATTCTTGCCCTCGAAAACTTTTACATGCAAAATTTTGTTCCATTTTCTAGATTAGTTCTCGAGTTATGAGGAAATTTGTATTTTATTTGTATAGGAGCCCCCCCTCCTAAAGTGGGGAGGGGATCCAATTCATCATATAAAAAAATTTTGTCTCCAATAACACCCACATGTAAAATTTTGTTCCATTTGCTTGATTAGCTCTCGAGTTATGAGGAAATTTGAATTTCATTTGTATGAGAGCCCCCCTCCTAAATTGGGCAGGGGTCCAAAATCATCATAGAAAAAATTTTTGTCTCCAAAAACACCCACGTGCCAAATTTGGTTCCATTTGCTTGATTAGTTCTCGAGTTATGAGGAAATTTGTATTTCGTTTGTATAGGAGCCCCCCCTCTTAAAGTTGGGAGGGGTCCTAATTGATCATAGAAAATATTCTCGCCCCAGAAAACTTTTACATGCAAAATTTTGTTTCATTTGCTTGATTAGTTCTCGAGTTATGAGGAAATTTGTATTTCATTTGTATAGGAGCCCCCTCTCCTAAAGTGGGGAGGGGATTCAATTCATCATAGAAAAAAATTTTGTCTCCAAAAACACCCACGCGCCAAATTTGGTTCCATTTGCTTGATTAGTTCTCGAGTTATGAGGAAATTTGTATTTCGTTTGTATAGGAGCCCCCCCTCTTAAAGTTGGGAGGGGTCCCAATTGACCATAGAAAATATTCTCGCCCTCGAAAACTTTTACATGCAATATTTTGTTCCATTTGCTTGATTAGTTCTCGAGTTATGAGGAAATTTGTATTTCATTTGTATAGGAGCCCCCTTTCATAAAGTGGGGAAGGGATCCAATTCATCATGGAAAAAAATTTTGTCTCCAAAAACACCCACGTGCCATATTTGGTTCCATTTGCTTGATTAGTTCTCGAATTATGAGGAAATTTGTATTTCATCTGTATAGGCGCCCCCCCTCCTAAAGTTGGGAGAGGTCCTAGTTCATCATAGAAAAAACTCTTGCCTTCAAAAACACCTACATGCCAAATTTGGTTCCATTTGCTGGATTAGTTCTCGAGTTATGAGGAAATTTGTATTTCGTTTGTATGGGAGCCCCCTCCTAAAATGGGGAGGGGTCTCAATTCACCATAGAAAAAAATCTTGCCTCCAAAACCACTCACATGTCAAATTTGGTTCCATTTGCTTGATTAGTTCTCGAGTTATGAGGCAATTTGTTTTTCATTTGTATAGGAGCACCCCCTCTTAAAGTGGGCAGGGGTCCTAATTCACCATATAAAATGTTCTTGACTACAAAAATACCCACTTGCATAATTTGGTTGCATTTGCTTGATTAGTTCTAGAGTTATGAGGAAATTTGTATTTCGTTTGTATAGGAGCCCTCCCTCTTAAAGTTGGGAGGGATCCCAATTGACCATAGAAAATATTCTCGCCCCAGAAAACTTTTACATGCAAAATTTTGTTCCATTTGCTTGATTAGTTCTCGAGTTATGAGGAAATTTGTATTTCATTTGTATAGGAGCCCCCCTCCTAAAGTGGGGAGGGGATCCAATTCATCATAGAAAAAATTTTTGTCTCCAAAAACACCCACGCGCCAAATTTGGTTCCATTTGCTTGATTAGTTCTCGAGTTATGAGGAAATTTGTATTTCGTTTGTATAGGGGCCCCCCCTCCTAAAGTTGGGAGAGGTCCTAATTCACCATAGAAAATATTCTTGCCCTCGAAAACTTTTACATGCAAAATTTTGTTCCATTTGCTAGATTAGTTCTCGAGTTATGAGGAAATTTGCATTTCATTTGTATAGGAGCCCCCCCTCCTAAAGTGGGGAGGGGATCCAATTCATCATATAAAAAAATTTTGTCTCCAATAACACCCACATGTAAAATTTTGTTCCATTTGCTTGATTAGCTCTCGAGTTATGAGGAAATTTGAATTTCATTTGTATGAGAGCCCCCCTCCTAAATTGGGCAGGGGTCCAAAATCATCATAGAAAAAATTTTTGTCTCCAAAAACACCCACGTGCCAAATTTGGTTCCATTTGCTTGATTAGTTCTCGAGTTATGAGGAAATTTGTATTTCGTTTGTATAGGAGCCCTCCCTCTTAAAGTTGGGAGGGATCCTAATTGACCATAGAAAATATTCTCGCCCCAGAAAACTTTTACATGCAAAATTTTGTTCCATTTGCTTGATTAGTTCTCGAGTTATGAGGAAATTTGTATTTCATTTGTATAGGAGCCCCCTCTCCTAAAGTGGGGAGGGGATCCAATTCATCATAGAAAAAAATTTTGTCTCCAAAAACATCAACGTGCCAAATTTGGTTCCATTTGCTTGATTAGTTCTCGAGTTATGAGGAAATTTGTATTTCGTTTGTATAGGAGCCCCTCCTCTTAAAGTTGGGAGGGGTCCCAATTGACCATAGAAAATATTCTCGCCCTCGAAAACTTTTACATGCAATATTTTGTTCCATTTGCTTGATTAGTTCCCGAGTTATGAGGAAGTTTGTATTTCATTTGTATAGGAGCCCCCTTTCATAAAGTGGGAAGGGGATCCAATTCATCATGGAAAAAATTTTTGTCTCCAAAAACACCCACGTGCCATATTTGGTTCCATTTGCTTGATTAGTTCTCGATTTATGAGGAAATTTGTATTTCATCTGTATAGGCGCCCCCCCTCCTAAAGTTGGGAGAGGTCCTAGTTCATCATAGAAAAAATTCTTGCCTTCAAAAACACCTACATGCCAAATTTGGTTCCATTTGCTGGATTAGTTCTCGAGTTATGAGGAAATTTGTATTTCGTTTGTATGGGAGCCCCCCTCCTAAAATGGGGAGGGGTCCCAATTCATCATAGAAAAAAATTTTGTCTCCAAAAACACACACATGCCAAATTTGGTTCCATTTGCTTGATTAGTTCTCGAGTTATGAGAAAATTTGTATTTCATTTGTACAGGAGCCCCCCTCTTAAAGTGGGGAGGGGTCCTATTTCATCGCAGAAAATTTTCTTGCCCTCGAAAACCTACACATGCCAAATTTGGTTCCATTTGCTTGATTGGTTCTCGAGTTATGAGGATATTTGTATGGAAGCCCCCCACCCCTCTTAAAGGGGAGAGGAGTTATAATTCCCCTTATAAAGAGGGAAGGGGTCTCAATTTATCATTGAATAACTTCTTGTCACCGGAAACAACCACATGCCAAATTTTATTCTATTTGCTTGATTAGTTCTCGAGTTATGCAGAAATTTCTGTTTCATTTGTATGGGAGCCCTCCCTCTTAGTGGGGGGAGGGGTCGCTAACCATCACTTTCCTGGCCCCAAAAACCTCTACATGCAAATTTGCACGCCGATTGGTTCAGTAGTTTTCGATTCTATAAGGAACATACGGACAGACAGAAATCCTTTTTTATAGGTATATATATATATAAATATATATATATATATATATATATATATATATATATATATATATATATATATATATATATATATATATATATATATGTATGGGTCATTCCACGGGAAATTTACAGTCAAAAATTTTTTTCTCTTCGCAATATTTTTTTTACGTTCTTTGTTAAAAAAAAATCGACACGTATTTTTGTATTTCGATGTTACTGTTGGAATTCGCAAGATATGATTTTTTAAAGTATTGTAATCTGGAAAAATCACTATTTTTTAAATACTGATTGTAAACATAGTTTGTAATATCAAAAAATGACTTTCTACCAGATGTGATCACTATTCCACAAGCTTTCAAAATTGGTATACCATACCTCCTCTCGATTGTTTTTCAATAGTTAAATAGTGCATTTTTATAAACAATTGCAATTTTTTCAAAGTTGGAACTTTTTTTTCTCGATTTTTTTTATTTTAAAATATTTGTCCATCTTTCTCGAAGAAGCATGCAAAATTTGGAAATGGAGAAATGAAAACTCTGGAAGTTATGAGTTTTTATGTCTCAGCGCGTGTGTCAATGTGAAGCGAGCGGTTATGCTCAATCGATGTTCTAACCCACGGGCAGCTTCATAACGAGGCCGCCTTTGATGCTATTAAGTGTAACGTGTCGTTGAAGCACGCGTGTTCGTCCTCTCGTTTGCATTGACGTGCGCGCTTCGATATAAAAATTCATAACTTCTAGAGTTTTCATTTCTCCATTTCCAAATTTTGCATGCTTTTTCGAGAAAGATGAACAAATATTTTAAAGTAAAAAAAATCGAGAAAAAAAGTTCCAACTTTGAAAAAATTGCAATTGTTTATAAAAATGCACTATTTAACTATTGAAAAACAATCGAGAGGAGGTATGGTATTCCAATTTTGAAAGCTTGTGGAATAGTGAACACATCTGGTAGAAAGTCATTTTTTGATATTACAAACTATGTTTACAATCAGTATTTAAAAAATAGTGATTTTTCCAGATTACAATACTTTAAAAAATCATATCTTGCGAATTCCAACAGTGACATCGAAATACAAAAATACGTGTCGATTTTTTTTGAACAAAGAACGTAAAAAAAATATTCCGAAGAGAAAAAAAATTTTGACTGTAAATTTCCCGTGGAATGACCCGTATATATATATATATATATATATATATATATATATGTATATATATATATATATATATATATCTATACCTATAAAGAAGGATTTCTGTCTGTCTGTCTGTCTGTCTGTCTGTCCGTATGTTCCTTATAGAATCGAAAACTACTGAACCAATCGGCATGAAAATATGCATGTAGAGGTTTTTTGGGGCCAGGAAAGGTTTTAGTGATGGTTAGAAACCCCTCCCCCCACTAAGAGGGGGGGCTCCCATGCAAATGAAACACAAATTTCTGCATAACTCGACAACTAATCAAGCAAATAGAACAAAATTTGGCATGTGGGTGTTTTCGGTAACAAGAATTTATTCTATGGTAAATTGAGACCCCTCCCCTCTTTATAAGGGGAATTATAACTCCTCCCCTCTTTTAAAGGGGGGGCTTCCATACAAATTTCCTCATAACTCGAGAACTAATCAAGCAAATGGAACCAAATTTGGCATGTGAAAGTTTTCGAGGGCAAGAATATTTTCTATGGTGAATTAGGACCCCTCCCAACTTTAAGAGGGCGGGGGGCTCCTATACAAACGAAATACAAATTTCCTCATTACTCGAGAACTAATCAAGCAAATGGAACCAAATTTGGCACGTGGGTGTTTTCGGAGACAAAATTTTTTTCTATGATGAATTGGGACCCCTACCCGCTTTAGGAGGGGGGCTCCTATATAAATGAAATTCAAATTTCCTTATAACTCGAGAACTAATCAAGCAAATAGAACCAAATTTGGCATGTGGAGGTTTCTGGAGGCAAAAATATTTTCTATGGTGAATTAGGACCCCTCCCAACTTTAAGAGGGGGTGCTTCTACACAAATGAAATACAAATTTCTTCATAATTCGAGAACGAATCAAGCAAATGGAACCATATTTGGCATGTGGGTGTTTTTGGAGGCAACCATTTTTTCTATGATGAATTAGGACCCCTTACCTTTTTAAGAGGGGGGGCTCTTATACAAACGAAATACAAATTTCCTCATAACTCTAGAACTAATCAAGCAAATGGAACCAAATTTATCATGTGGGCGTTTTTGTAGGCAAGAATACTTTCTATGGATTTCCCCACTTTAAGAGGGGGGGGGGCTCCTATACAAATGAAAAACAAATTTCCTCATAACTCGAGAACTAATCAAGCAAATGGAACCAAATTTGACATGTAAGTGGTTTTGGACGCAAGATTTTTTTCTATGGTGAATTGAGACCCCTCTCTTCTTTAGAAAGCGAGTTATGGCCCATCTCTCCTTTAAGAGGGTGGGCTTCCATACAAATGAAATGCAAATTTCCTCTTATCTCGAGAACTAATTAATCAAATGGAACCAAATTTGGCATGTGGGAGTTTTAGATGGCAGAAATTTTTTCTATGGTGAACCCTTCCCCTTTTAAGAGGGGAGCTCCCATACAAATGAAATTCAAATTTCCTTATAACTTGAAAACTAATCAAGCAAATGGAATCAAAGTTGGCATGTGGGAGATTTTGGAGTCTTGAATTTATTTTACGATAGTTAGAGACCTCTCACCCCTATGGTAGGGGGATATGGAGAAATTTTTGCGAAACTCAAAAACTAATCGAACTCGAGAAATTCGAGACTCTTCCATAAAACATTAGTCAATACAAGACCACAAAAACTATCTATAGTAACACTAGATCATTCAGGACGAGACGGTCGCGAGTGTTGCCGGTGACCCGCCGTCGGAAGCGCCGCCCACTTGGGGGCTTGCAAAACTCGAGATTGTGACAAAAATCATCCGAGATTCATGATTTATGTACAACACAGGTTAATTTGTGGCAATACGAAGTTTGTCGGGTCAGCTAGTATATATATATATATATATATATATAGATTTATATATATATATATTCACACTTAAAAAAAAGTACCGAGTTCGGTAAATTACTGTAAATTTTACCGAATTCGGAGCAGCAGAACGTTCGGTAAAAATTTTTTATGATGCCAAACATTATTAATGATCCGTAAACGATGTTTGACCATCGAATTTTACCGAACGTTTGGCTGCTCAGATATATATATATATATATATATATATATATATATATATATATATATATATATATATATATATATATATATATATATATATATATATATATATATATATATATATATATATATATATACTAGCGGACCCGACACACTTCGTATTGCCACAAATAAAACTGTGTTGTACATAAATCGTGAATCTCGGACGACCTTTGTCACAATCTTGAGTTTTGCAAGTTTCTGGCGTTCATGGGTGTTTTAATACACGGATTTTCCTCACAGTAAAGTAGAAAACAATTCCCCCCATTGCTTAGCCTGATAAAATAAAGCGGATAGCATTTAAATATTCGTCATCATTACAAACCATTTCGCCAATACCATTTTGCGGAACACCAATACTCGGTTGACCATAACGCGGAATATAAAATTTCGCAGAATACCATTTCGCAAAAAACCTTACGCGGGCTGTACCATTTCACCATTTCACTGGCACCAAAAACCCCTACATGCAAATTTTCACTTCGATCGGTACAATAGTTTCTGATTCTATAAGGAACATAGAGCAGACAGAAATCCATTTTTATAGGCTTAGTTTTATATCGGAGGGGGGCTTTTAATGGGGGCAGGGGTCTTTTAATGGGGGCAGGGGTCTTTTAATGGGGGCAGGGGTCTTTTGCCATCGAGAGAACCTTCCGTAGCCCCAAAAACGCCTGCATGCAAAATTTTCACGCCGATCGGTTCAGTAGTTTTCGATTCTAAAAGGAACAGACAGACAGACAGACAGACAGACAGACAGACAGACAGACAGACAGACAGACAGACAGACAGACAGACAGACAGACAGACAGACAGACAGACAGACAGACAGACAGACAGACAGACAGACAGACAGACAGACAGACAGACAGACAGACAGACAGACAGACAGACAGACAGACAGACAGACAGACAGACAGACAGACAGACAGACAGACAGACAGACAGACAGACAGACAGACAGACAGACAGACAGACAGACAGACAGACAGACAGACAGACAGACAGACAGACAGACAGACAGACAGACAGACAGACAGACAGACAGACAGACAGACAGACAGACAGACAGACAGACAGACAGACAGACAGACAGACAGACAGACAGACAGACAGACAGACAGACAGACAGACAGACAGACAGACAGACAGACAGACAGACAGACAGACAGACAGACAGACAGACAGACAGACAGACAGACAGACAGACAGACAGACAGACAGACAGACAGACAGACAGACAGACAGACAGACAGACAGACAGACAGACAGACAGACAGACAGACAGACAGACAGACAGACAGACAGACAGACAGACAGACAGACAGACAGACAGACAGACAGACAGACAGACAGACAGACAGACAGACAGACAGACAGACAGACAGACAGACAGACAGACAGACAGACAGACAGACAGACAGACAGACAGACAGACAGACAGACAGACAGACAGACAGACAGACAGACAGACAGACAGACAGACAGACAGACAGACAGACAGACAGACAGACAGACAGACAGACAGACAGACAGACAGACAGACAGACAGACAGACAGACAGACAGACAGACAGACAGACAGACAGACAGACAGACAGACAGACAGACAGACAGACAGACAGACAGACAGACAGACAGACAGACAGACAGACAGACAGACAGACAGACAGACAGACAGACAGACAGACAGACAGACAGACAGACAGACAGACAGACAGACAGACAGACAGACAGACAGACAGACAGACAGACAGACAGACAGACAGACAGACAGACAGACAGACAGACAGACAGACAGACAGACAGACAGACAGACAGACAGACAGACAGACAGACAGACAGACAGACAGACAGACAGACAGACAGACAGACAGACAGACAGACAGACAGACAGACAGACAGACAGACAGACAGACAGACAGACAGACAGACAGACAGACAGACAGACAGACAGACAGACAGACAGACAGACAGACAGACAGACAGACAGACAGACAGACAGACAGACAGACAGACAGACAGACAGACAGACAGACAGACAGACAGACAGACAGACAGACAGACAGACAGACAGACAGACAGACAGACAGACAGACAGACAGACAGACAGACAGACAGACAGACAGACAGACAGACAGACAGACAGACAGACAGACAGACAGACAGACAGACAGACAGACAGACAGACAGACAGACAGACAGACAGACAGACAGACAGACAGACAGACAGACAGACAGACAGACAGACAGACAGACAGACAGACAGACAGACAGACAGACAGACAGACAGACAGACAGACAGACAGACAGACAGACAGACAGACAGACAGACAGACAGACAGACAGACAGACAGACAGACAGACAGACAGACAGACAGACAGACAGACAGACAGACAGACAGACAGACAGACAGACAGACAGACAGACAGACAGACAGACAGACAGACAGACAGACAGACAGACAGACAGACAGACAGACAGACAGACAGACAGACAGACAGACAGACAGACAGACAGACAGACAGACAGACAGACAGACAGACAGACAGACAGACAGACAGACAGACAGACAGACAGACAGACAGACAGACAGACAGACAGACAGACAGACAGACAGACAGACAGACAGACAGACAGACAGACAGACAGACAGACAGACAGACAGACAGACAGACAGACAGACAGACAGACAGACAGACAGACAGACAGACAGACAGACAGACAGACAGACAGACAGACAGACAGACAGACAGACAGACAGACAGACAGACAGACAGACAGACAGACAGACAGACAGACAGACAGACAGACAGACAGACAGACAGACAGACAGACAGACAGACAGACAGACAGACAGACAGACAGACAGACAGACAGACAGACAGACAGACAGACAGACAGACAGACAGACAGACAGACAGACAGACAGACAGACAGACAGACAGACAGACAGACAGACAGACAGACAGACAGACAGACAGACAGACAGACAGACAGACAGACAGACAGACAGACAGACAGACAGACAGACAGACAGACAGACAGACAGACAGACAGACAGACAGACAGACAGACAGACAGACAGACAGACAGACAGACAGACAGACAGACAGACAGACAGACAGACAGACAGACAGACAGACAGACAGACAGACAGACAGACAGACAGACAGACAGACAGACAGACAGACAGACAGACAGACAGACAGACAGACAGACAGACAGACAGACAGACAGACAGACAGACAGACAGACAGACAGACAGACAGACAGACAGACAGACAGACAGACAGACAGACAGACAGACAGACAGACAGACAGACAGACAGACAGACAGACAGACAGACAGACAGACAGACAGACAGACAGACAGACAGACAGACAGACAGACAGACAGACAGACAGACAGACAGACAGACAGACAGACAGACAGACAGACAGACAGACAGACAGACAGACAGACAGACAGACAGACAGACAGACAGACAGACAGACAGACAGACAGACAGACAGACAGACAGACAGACAGACAGACAGACAGACAGACAGACAGACAGACAGACAGACAGACAGACAGACAGACAGACAGACAGACAGACAGACAGACAGACAGACAGACAGACAGACAGACAGACAGACAGACAGACAGACAGACAGACAGACAGACAGACAGACAGACAGACAGACAGACAGACAGACAGACAGACAGACAGACAGACAGACAGACAGACAGACAGACAGACAGACAGACAGACAGACAGACAGACAGACAGACAGACAGACAGACAGACAGACAGACAGACAGACAGACAGACAGACAGACAGACAGACAGACAGACAGACAGACAGACAGACAGACCCGTTAAAAACTATTAAAACGACTAGAGGAACACCGTGGTGGAACTCTCATCTCGCGGAAATAAAGAAACGATGCAGGAGAGCCTGGAATAGACGTCGGAGGGATGGCGTGGAGCCTTTCAAGCAGGCCCGGAAAGCCTATGCAAAGGCTCTACGATCTTCAGCACGCACGAGCTGGCACAGGTTCTGTAGCAACGTTTCCAGTTTCGGCGAGGCAAGTCGCCTTAATAAAATACTGTCCAAATCGAAAGATTATCAGGTAAATAACATTCGAAGTTCGAACGGGGAATACTGTTCGAATGACAATGAAATCCTGGAATGTCTCTTTTATAGTCACTTTCCGGGCTGTGTGGAACCTGAAGTTCGAAACGATCCAGAAATCGTTTTAGGTGGCTTAGACTCATGGGCTTTTGCTCGGAGACTTGTCACAACTGAAGCGATTGAGTGGGCCGTGAACAGCTTCTCTCCATACAAATCTCCTGGAGCAGATGGAATATACCCTATTCTACATCAAAAAGGATTCAAGTACTTCAAACACATTCTGAGAAGGATGTTTGTGTGTAGTATTGCTATTGGGTACATCCCAACTCAATGGCGTGAAATAACCATTAAGTATTTTCTTTTTAATTGATGTAAATCGGTGAAACTTTTAAACTTTCCTCTACGTTTCGTTTATTACGTTTCGGCCTACTTTATAGCTGTTCAGCCATCCTCAGATTTCTTAAAAATAAACAATCTTCAAAATTTACATGTTTAGGCAAAACAGAAATAGCTTACATATAAACAGTTCTTATAAAAAAGTGCAAAACTTTTGTTGTCCGCTGTTATTCTTTACGGCGACGCTGCCCGTGCCGTAAGTGGTTGTCTTCTGCTCTGTTCAAACTTTCTTAGTTTGTGCAGGGCGCCGTCATATGCGTTGGAGAAACTCAGAGCGTCCCGCTGTAAATTCACCGTTTTCCCCTCGCGCAGTTTTACATGTAGTGTTTCAGCGTTCAATCGTTTGGCTTCGTTGCTCTCTCGCTCTAAAATAGCTGTTTCAGAGAACTTGAAGACATGGCCCTGTTCCACTGCGTGCTGTGTGAGTCCAGTCATCGGCGATTTAGTCCGGATTGAGCTTTGGTGTTGCTGCAAACGTTTTTCAAGTGTTTGCGATGTTTGTCCTACATACACTTTGTCGCTACATCCACCACACGGTATGCTATATACCACGTTAGTTTGTTGCATTTTGGGGATCTTGTCTTTCAGCTTAGTGAAAATAGTGTCTTTCATTTTATTGCATGGTCTGTGCGACACTGTGACGTCATGCTTGCGCAATACTTTGGCCACTTTTTCACTTAAACATGGGATGTATGGGAGTTGTACTTTGTGGTTTTCTCTTCCCTGTCGGTGTTTTG
Source organism: Sabethes cyaneus (assembly GCF_943734655.1). Taxonomy (NCBI): domain Eukaryota; kingdom Metazoa; phylum Arthropoda; class Insecta; order Diptera; family Culicidae; genus Sabethes; species Sabethes cyaneus. The sequence continues at coordinate 126,114,751 of NC_071354.1, forward strand.
AAGCGTGTTGTAGGGTAGATGCACTCTGTTTGCTAGTGTACGGTTTATCAGCTGATCGGGGTAGTTGTTTTTGCGTAGTGTATCTTTAGCCACTTGTATGCTCTCTTCTCTCTTTGCCGGATCAGTTAACTTTAGAGCACGATCAAAAAGCGCTGTGACTGTGTTTACTTTGTGCGCAAAGGGGCTCTCCGAGTAGAAGTCTAGATATCGGCCGTCTTTCTGCTTGGGATGCCAAGATTTTCCAATTTGGTTGTTTTTTCTCGATAGGGTTAGATCCAGAAATCTTAAGCACGATTCTGTTTCTTTTTCTACCGTGAATTGTATCGTGTCGTGTAGTTTATTGAATTCTTGGAGAACGATGTTTATTTCGTCCTCTTTTCCGACTAAAAAACAATCATCGACGTAGCGCTTGTAAAACTCAATCGAGATGTTTTTTTGGGTCAATGTGGCTAACGTAGTTTTTTCGAGCTTCTCCATTATGATGTTAGCGACAACTGGAGAGAGAGGCGATCCCATGGGTACACCCTGGACTTGGGAGAAAAATTTGTTGTTGTATTGAAAGAAAGATGCTTCCAATACTGTTTTCATTGCTGATTTAAAACTCTCCCACGGGATGGTTGTGTGGTTCCGCAAGTCATTCCATTTTTCTTCCACACATTGGTACACTTCGTCGGTTGGGATGTTGGTGTAGAGCGATACTACGTCTAAAGAGTACATTACGGTACCGTCTGGAATCCGCAGTTTAGATATTTCTTCGGCGAAATCAAAACTGTTGCGTACATGGTATTCCGTTTTTCCAACCAGGTGTTCCAGAATTCCCGCTAGATATTGTGCCATCCGGTACGTAGCTGATCCGATCGTCGATACCACTGGTCTAAGTGGTCTGTTAGTTTTATGAATTTTTGGCAAACCATAAATCCTGGGTGGTTGGCAGTTGAATATTTTTAGCCTGTTTTTAGTGTGCGTGTCGATATATTTATTCTCCCACCAATATTGTATGATGCTGTTCAGTTTTTTGAGTGTTCGGTTGGTCGGATTGTCCTTTAGTGGTTTGTAAGTGGCAGCATCATTCACCATAGTGGTCATTTTTTGCTGGTATTCCTGCGCAGATATCAAAACGATTTTATTTCCCTTATCGGCTTTTGTTACGTACAGATCCGAACAAACTAACGTGGTATATAGCATACCGTGTGGTGGATGTAGCGACAAAGTGTATGTAGGACAAACATCGCAAACACTTGAAAAACGTTTGCAGCAACACCAAAGCTCAATCCGGACTAAATCGTCGATGACTGGACTCACACAGCACGCAGTGGAACAGGGCCATGTCTTCAAGTTCTCTGAAACAGCTATTTTAGAGCGAGAGAACAACGAAGCCAAACGATTGAACGCTGAAACACTACATGTAAAACTGCGCGAGGGGAAAACGGTGAATTTACAGCGGGACGCTCTGAGTTTCTCCAACGCATATGACGGCGCCCTGCACAAACTAAGAAAGTTTGAACAGAGCAGAAGACAACCACTTACGGCACGGGCAGCGTCGCCGTAAAGAATAACAGCGGACAACAAAAGTTTTGCACTTTTTTATAAGAACTGTTTATATGTAAGCTATTTCTGTTTTGCCTAAACATGTAAATTTTGAAGATTGTTTATTTTTAAGAAATCTGAGGATGGCTGAACAGCTATAAAGTAGGCCGAAACGTAATAAACGAAACGTAGAGGAAAGTTTAAAAGTTTCACCGATTTACATCAATTAAAAAGAAAATACAAAGGAATACGGTGACCAAAACAATTGAAGCAATAACCATTAAGTTTATTCCTAAAGGTGGACGCGCGACATACGAGCAAGCAAAAAGTTTTAGACCAATCAGTCTAACGTCTTTCTTGCTTAAATCACTTGAGCGGATTGTTGATCACCACATCCGCGAAACAAGCTTAGTAGAAGTTCCTCTTCATTCAGCACAACATGCTTATCAAAGTGGCAAGTCTACAACCACTTTATTACATGATGTGGTGGATAAAATTGAGGTTGCTTTTTCACAAAAGGAATCTTGCTTAGGAACTTTTTTGGATATTGAAGGCGCGTTTGATAACGTATCTTTCGCTTCCATTTTGGAGGCTGCTCGTTATCATAATGTGCCTGCAATAATCATAAAGTGGATAGAACAAATGCTTAGTAACCGATTGCTTTTTTCGTCCTTACGGTAAGCAAGCATTTGGAAGCAAAGTGCTTGTCGATGTCCACAAGGTGGCGTTCTCTCGCCTCTTTTATGGAACCTTGTGGCGGATGGCCTATTGAGGAAACTCAATGGTCTAGGCTATCCGTCATATGGTTTTGCGGATGACTATCTCATCCTAGTAGTTGGAAAGTGCATAAGCACACTATTTGACTTAATGCAGCAGGCACTACGCGTCGTGGAAACGTGGTGCCAAGAAACTGCACTTTCGGTAAATCCGAGCAAAACATCTATCGTCTTATTTTCAAGACGTAGAAATACCAATGGAGCTCGCGCTCTGCGCTTTTACGATTCGGATGTTGATGTTGTGAACGAAGTGAAGTACGTGGGGTTGATTCTCAACTCCAAGCTTGACTGGTCCACAAATATTGATTCCCGAATTAAAAAAGCGTGCATGGCCTTTGGGCAATGTAGACGAGCAATTGGCAACTCTTGGGGGCTTAAACCCAAATACATACACTGGTTATACACGGTCGTTGTCAGACCAATATTGGCGTATGGTTGTCTTGTATGGTGGCAGAGAGGGGAAGTTGTGACTGTCCAGACAAAGCTAAACCATCTTCAAAGGATGTGTTTAATGGCAATGTCTGGTGCATTTACTACAACTCCTACTGCCGCCCTAGAAGCTATTTTCAATATTAAACCTCTACACTTCCACCTGAAGCAAGAGGCACTAATTTGTGCTTATCGACTACACGCGATTGGCCTTTGGCAGTCTGTGAACGGTTCCACTGGTCATACTCGATTGTGGTCGCAAATTGTTGCTGAGGACAAGTTTGCCCTTGCTCCTAGCGATGTAACGCTCATGCGTACTTTCCCGTATAGGACTTTCTCAAGTGACTTTCCTCCTAGAGAGGATTGGATGTCAGGCTACATGGAAAGGAAAATTTCCGACTATGTGGTCTGTTATACCGATGGTTCCTTGTACGAAGGTCGCGCGGGTGCTGGTGTTTACTGCCGTGAGCTGGAATTGGAGGAGTACTATTCGTTGGGTAGTTACTGCACCGTTTTTTAAGCTGAAATCTTTGCAATTATGTGCGGAGCTCAGCTTGCACTTCAGAAAGAACTGATAGGCAAGATTATCTACTTCTGTTCTGACAGTCAAGCCGCTATAAAAGCCCTTTGTGCGGCTAATTCTAAATCTAAAACAGTCATCGCCTGCCACACCCAATTAGAAGAACTAAGCATTCTAAATGCCGTTCATCTGGTTTGGGTTCCAGGCCATTCTGGTATAACCGGAAATGAATGGGCTGATGAACTAGCAAGATCTGGAGCAGAAAAGTCGGTTTTCGGACCGGAACCTGCTTTACCAATTGCGGCATGTTGGATAAAACAAAAGATTCGATCTTGGTTTTCATCTGAACATGTACGTTATTGGGAAAATCTTGAAACTTGTCGTCAAACGAAAAGTTTCATTGTTAAGCCTTGTGAGAAGGTTGCGAAATTTCTTTTGCAACACTCAAAGGTAAATTGCAGTATTCTTGTCAGATCACTGACTGGTCACTGCAGACTAAATTATCATATGGCTACGATTCAGCGAGCTGAATCGTTTCATTGTAATTTATGTGAATCCGACTACGGTACACCATATCACGTAATTTGCAACTGTCCTGCAGTAGCACAATTGCGTCATAGGATCTTTGGATCCTACGTCTTAAATGAATCGGATTTTAGGAAACTAAAATTACGAGACATTTTGATGTTTCTTACCGAAAGCGGTATTGAGCTATAAGCTCTTATTTATCATGAGTATACCTCCCAGGGGGTGTACTTTTGATAAGTTAACTACCAAGGATTGCAGTATCCCCTCGGGGGTACAAAGATCTCTCGGTATATATATGTTTGTGTTTGTCCAAATTCCTCATCCATCCCTTCCTATTCTTCCTGTTTTCCTTCCCGTCCTCATCAGGTAAATGATGACACGGGCAAGATGGGCAAGGCACAAATCTTCGACATGATTGTGAGGAACGTGATGCTCGAGCCAAAGATGCTGATACCTGATGCTGATACCTGATGCTGATAGTCCAGCGCCTCTATGGTTCAAAGGTACACGGAAACCAGCGAGCTGCTTATTTATACGGCCTGATGGCTCAAGATCCGCACTGGTATATAGAAGTTTACTTTGATAAAATTTCCGTAGAGTCGATTTGATGTAACTTCATATTGTTAGCCCCAGAGCGGTCGCGTTAAAAAAAGTTACGTAAGCGGTCGCGTCGTGTACTGAGTACACGGCGAATAATACTCCCTATATCTCAGGACTGGCATGAGATAGAAGGTTGCGGTTTTCGACAAAGTTGTTTATCTATTTAGGACGCATCTAGAAACGAACAATAAAGTTTGAGAACTGATTCGCTAGATGGCACAAATGCCGACCAAAATAAATGATTCTAGAATCTCGATATTAGAATCGCTAATATCTCGGGACGGAGAAGAGATAGAAGGTTGCTGTCTTTGGCAAAGTTGTTCATCTGGATGAGATCAATCTGACTGTGGACTATAACATTCGGAACTGATACGATAGATGGCGCTTATAACGATATTGATTTTTTTGACGTAGGACTACGTCTTTGTTTACTATACTGGGACTGGGTAGCACTTTGTGAAAACGAAAATAGAAGTGTAACGTTTGAATGAAAGATTTCAAATGCTAATAACTACTAAACTTCTGAACGAAACTGAACAATTTATATGTCGTTGGATATATAAAATGACCAGCAATTTTATAGGGGGGTTGGGGACCAATTTTAAGGAGGGCGTAAGAGGGGGGGCTCCCATACAAACGAAAGACAAATTTGCTCAAAACTCGAAAACTAATCAAGCAAATGGAACCAAATTGGGGATGTGGAGGTTTCAGAAGGTAGGATTTTTTTCTATGGTGTACTGAGACCCTTTCTCTTACTAAGAGGGGGGGGGGGCTCTCATACAAATGAAATTCAAATTTTCTCATAGCTCTAGAACTAATCAACCAAATGGAATCAAATTTAGTATGTGGTGGCTTCAGAAGGCAAGAATTTTTTTATGATGCATTGAGACCCCTTTCTCCTTTAAGAGGGGAGCTCCCATACAAATAATATACACATTTCCTCATAACTCGAGAACTAATCAAGCAAATGGAACCAAATTTGGCTTATGGGGGTTATTTGAGACATGATGGACATTATGATGGTTTGGCTCATACAAATAAAACAGATATTTTTGCGGATGAACCATATTTTCTGCTATGTAACATGCGGTAAGCTGTGGAGCAAAAGACAATGAATCGACGCCACTAACTTGCGTGCCTGTTGCCATTCATGTCAAAAGAGGGCATTCGAATGGCACGTCATATTTGCGATGAACGTGCTTTGGCTTTTAAATTCAATTAAACAATGGCACTAACAGATTATTATAAACATACAAATGCCAGAAATGCAGTTTACATTAGTCCTTGATCAAATGATCTGATATAGTCCTACGTAACCCTTTCGTACAACCCTTAGGGTTGTATACCTTGTAGTTTTTGGAATATCTCAGAGTCGTGACGAGATAGAATGTGACTGTGTTCTACAAAGTTATATGTTCGAACAAGGCACATTTGGTAATGCATAACAAAGTTTGAAACTGTCTCACTAGGTGGCGCAAGTGCACAAATTATAATCTTATGATGATGTCTCATGACCTTGATACGATAGAAGGTTGCGGGTTTTGACAGAGTTGTGTGTCTAGACAAGACGAATTTGAAAATGATCGGTTAAATTCGGAACTGTCCCGTTAGATGTCGCAGTTTTGCGATATCTCAGCTTATATCGAATAAACGGTAAAATAGCTTATATGGTCTGGAAAAGAAGACCAAAATGTTTGCAAATAGTATTCTCTTAGCGATTTTCCCAAAACAGAGTTTGTGAATCATAGACAATGTTGGCAAACTGAATAATGCGCATATCTCACCTAGAGATACATGATACTTATTCAACTTACCCAAGTAGCACACTTACGATACTTTTATTTATTTCAATTTATTAATGACACATTAGTTAGGTCGTCGGCATGATCAGGTGCTAGTGCAGCTTCATGTACCTATTTACTGGTTTTTGTATTGATTGCTGTTTCGCAAAGCAGTCAAGCAATCATTTCGTTCGTCGGTCCTGGAATACCGATCTGGCGACATGCTGTTTTAATTGCCACTCCATTTCTGATTTCCTGTAACCACTCATCAATTGCCTCCTCCGAGCGAGCCACTCTACACGGTTATGTTATATTTTGCATGATGTATTCCCTGATAAACAAAAAAATTTGAATAATAAAATGTTATAAATGTTCCTTTTGCTTAAAATACTTTACCAATTCAACCAGAAATCGATGAAATAGCATAGACGATTTTTCATTTCCACTGAATCTTATTAGGTAAACAAACTGCTGTCAAAAATTCCCAAAATTCCTGTTCCAAAATCAGGGGTGCCCAAAATCTGATGGTAAGAAAATTTTCACGACACAATTTGGACACTATTTTTTTGTGGTTTTCAATTAAAACCTTGAGAAGAAACCTTCAAAACCACGTAAAATACGTCTTTCAGAATAAAACTAACTGATTTCATCAATACGAATTCATTGAATTCAGCTATTAAAAGCAAACTGAAAATGTGTTGCAAACATCGCTTCCTCTTCACCTACGTCGGATTGTGAGCGGTGGATGGCAATACACTTTATGATTGTAAATTTTAGCTAAATAAAAGTAATTTAAAGTGATCCGAACATATTCAGGCTTAGAAAAGAATCCAAAGAATATTATTACGGTATCAAACCAATCGAATTTGGAGCTGCTACGTAGTAATGTGGCTAAATAAGTTGAAAGGGTCCAATTCATGTAGGGGTCCAAATCAAGTTGGTTACCCTAATTTTACTTTTAGAGTAGGAAAGAATTGATGTGCAAAGTTGCGTCAGTTCATTGACATAAAATTATTTTTTATCGTTTGGTTCCTGTACACAATTGGTGCATCATATAATTGTTAGCTGATAGCAGCTTAGAGCCTTGGTTATATTTTGAACTTGGAGAAGAAACGATGAATTCTAGTTGTTACTTCCAATATGGCGCGGCTTGCAGCACTCGTGAAATTGATAATTATCGTAATAGACAGGATGTACAAAGTAAGCTTGCATCTGTACGATGTTATTTTGTCTACTGCTATCTCCAGAAAAATTAAAATTGCGAAAAATTCTACGTGCTTTGAAACGGCAATTGAAGCTCGCTGACATGCTGCATTTTCGCCGAATAGCATTAAACGAAATTGGGAAGCAAAACATGCCTCCAGTATCTCTTGTTTTACTTCAAATATACTCAAAATATCTAAAAATAGTCGTTCGCGGTTTAAAATCAAATTTAAAATCACAAGGAACGCAAAATCAGAAAAATGTTGCAAGTAACCCCGTTTCCTGGGTAACTTGCAACACCCCTATTTTCGGTTCATTCTACAGATTCATTTAGTTAATATTTTTTCTCATAATCATAAATCAAAAGTACTGACCACTATACAAGCTTTGGCTACTTACACTTGGACCTAAACGGTACACTTCAAAAGTTATACCAAGTCAAAGTTCAACAGTGTTCCTAGTATCCCCGGGTGACGGTAATATTTGTAATGGCCTAATTTTATGTTATGATTTTTTCGCAATATAGTCACTAATAAGATATTTTTGCATTTCGTTTCAGGCATCTTCTTGACACATTAAAATTTTTGGATGAAACAAGAGTAGGTGTTTGGGGCTGGGGCTATGGCGGTTATGTTACTGCTATGATATTGGGATCACAGCAAAACGTATTTAAATGTGGAATTTCTGTTTCGCCTATTACGGACTGGCTATACTACAGTAAGAATTTGCAAATATAATATTTACATATACAGTAGAGTGTCCCAAAATAACACTATGTCAGAAAACCCGGGGGCTCACCCCTCAAATGATAGCTTAGGGTGTCACAACAAAACTTTTATATGACGTCAACATTGGTTGACGCGATTTAGGGGTCGCACATTTGAGTTTTATGAAAAAATTGCATTTTTATGGAGTAAATTCAAAAAAATATTTCTAGAAATGTTAAAGTAGGTGAAACAAGATACTTAACTATTTTTTTTGAAAAAGTTTAGGTGGCATGTCTGGAGTCATATTTGGTTACAAAAATTTATTGAATTCGGCAAAAATTTAAAATTTTCAAAATTTCATTTAAATAAACGTCAAAACAGGGTATCGAACAGTATCTCAGATTAGTGTAGCTATACTGTATAGATAGGAAATTTTATGACGAACAACTTTGCCGAAGAAAGTATGGACGTATGTTCAAATCTCGTTGAGGTATTTACGTTTTTCTGAAGGCGGAACAAAACATATTTTCGCAATTTTTAAATTTTAGCAGTTCCACGTGAAAAAGGTAAACGATAAAACTTGAACTTTTTATTCTAAACGTCACTTACATTTTTGATAAGAGGAGATATGCATCTTTTAAAGAATTTGGCACCATTTAGGCTGAAGAATCACTTTTGGAAAGGGCGTATTTATTTTATTAGGTACTCTGTTTGAGACATTGTATCCCCTGAAACTAGGTTTGCTCCAAACTGATGCCTAAGCGTGAGTTCTCGAAAATTGAGTTTTAAACATGAAAAAATAAAGACTGAAAAATTTTTTTTTACTATGTTCTAAAGTCAGGAAAAAATGTAAAATTAAAATTTTACAGGAAATGGCAACTTCGAATTTTTTTTTGCAGAAATAGTTTTGATTTGATGCATTTTGAGACTTTTTCTGAAATAGTGCAATATTTATCAAAGGAAATTTTAGAACGACTTTTACGAATATTTTGTAACCTGAGATTACCTGAGATGTAATTTGAATTTGAAGAACAACTTCTTATGTGCTTGACAACACAATGCTCAAAATAACAATTAGCTTCTAAATGCAGCCATATTTAGGATATTTAAAAAAAGTTTAATATATTTTATTTTTTATTCTAAACGTGCCCTTTTCATATGTTAACCGTATTATATTACCAAGTAATGAAATTGCTAGCAACTAGAATAAATATTACCTTTCAATTTGTTCGAATACATCTTGCTGATTCTACCATCTACTGATTGTACAAAAATAGTTTAAAAAAATTTCAGTGTTCATTTTTTTATTAATTTTCTACAACTCACGCTTAGGCATCATTTTGGAGTAACCTTAGATTCGGGAGAAACGGGTTTTTAAACATAGTACCTGTTAAAACAAATACGCCCTTATTAAATTTGATTCTTGAGCCTAAATGGTGCTAAATTCTGTGGAAGGTGCATATTTCTTCCCATCAAACACGTAGGTAACGTTTAGGTTAAATAGTTCAAGTTTCATCATTTACCTTTTTCACATAGAACTGCTAAAATTTAAAAATTGCGAAAATATGTTTTGTTTTGCCTTCAGAAAAACGTGAATACCTCAGCGAGATTTGAACATACGTCCATGCTTTCTTCGGCAAAGTTGTTCGTCATAAAATTTCCTATCTATACAGTATAGCTTCGTTACTCTGAGACACTGTTCGATACCCTGTTTTGACGTTTATTTAAATGAAATTTTGAAAATTTTAAATTTTTGCCGAATTCAATAAATTTTTGTAACCAAATATGACTCCAGACATGCCCCCATAACTTTTTTATGAATGTATCAGATCTCAATGATTGTGAAAAAACAGTTAAGTACCTTGTTTCACCTACTTTAACATTTCTAGAAATATTTTTTTGAATTTACTCCTGAAAAATGCCATTTTTTTCATAAAACTCAAATGTGCGACCCCTAAATCGCGTCAACCAATGTTGACGTCATATAAAAGTTTTGTTGTGACACCCTAAGCTGTCATTTGACGGGTGAGCCCCCGGGTTTTCTGACATATTGCTATTTTGGGACACTCTAATATACAGGGGTTAGACAAAATGATCGGGACAGGCAAAATTTTGATGAAATTCAAACGACTATAACTTTAACAAAATTGAACATTTTTAGATGAAACGAATTGCATTCGACGGGTAAATTTTCCTAGTATTTCAAAAATACTTCAAAATTTGCAATAGTCAGCGGACACCGGAGATATTCCGGGTTGTCTGGGGGTATGTCAAAAACTGATTTTTTTAATCACCTGTATCTTTTTCTGTCATGGAAATTAATTAATTTTCATATTTTATCCCAAAACTAGATTTCATTTCCAGTCTATTGGTCGAAAAAAAACGGAAATCCGATGAGAAACAACCGAGATATGGCCATTTTAGTGAAATCAGTTCTGGAAATGTTGCCAGTAATGTCTTACCTTTATGACCATTTTAAAACATGACCAAAACCATTCCAATATGGATATCAAACTTTAAAAATTTACGAGGGTTGAAAACTCTGAAGTTTGACACCCATATTGCCCGCCGAGGTACCTAGAACCTGCTGCAGGGTTGCCATGGCACGCTGCGCACCTGAAAATGCTTCCAGTGTCAATGGCACCTAAAACCTTAACGTTTGATGCTCATATTGACATGGTTTGCGGCATGTCCTAAACTGGCCAGGGCAATAGATGTTACTAGTGGTGATTTTACGTAAATGACCATAACTTGGCTGTTTCTCGTCGGATTTCCGTTCTTTTTCGACCAATCGACTAAAAATGAAATCTAGTTTTGGGATAAAATATGAATATGAATAAATTTGCACGACAGAAAAAGATAAAAGTGACGAACAAAATCAGCTTTTTGACATACCCCCAGATAACCCGGAATATCTCCAGTGTCCGCTGACCATTGCGAATCTTGAAATATTTTAGACAAACTAGAAAGATTTCCCCGTCGAATGCAATTACCTTTATCTAAAAATGTCCAATTTTGTGGAAGTTATGACCGTTTGAATTTCATCAAAATTTTGCCTGTCCCGAACATTTTGTCTAACCCCTGTACATATACTTATATACCATATAATATATACATATACATATATACAATATAATATATACATATACATATATATATACAGTGGACTCTCAGAAAAGTTAACTCTCTGAAAAGTTAATTGTCCAGAAAAGTTAAGCGAATATTCGCTCTTATGCAACGCTCTAAAAAGTTATTTTTTGCCCTAACTTTTCTGAGAGTTTGAATTTATTGGTTGTCCAAGCGTTCGTCCACACACGTGTGTTTACCCTTATCTTTATTGCTCATTTTTCGGTTTATTGCCGCCTTGCCACAGTTTCATACAGAGTCGCATCATAACTGAGATTAAATTTAACTTTTGTACCGGACATTTGCAACAATAGTTCAATATGAGCACATAGTCATTTCAGAATTATTGATAACATACTGAAAAGCGCAACCTCAGATTGAAGGAACAGCAAGGAACTAAAAATAAGCGCGACCATTATCAAAACGTAGTCGCAGACTATACGAAAAAAAAACAAAAGTAAACTAGTGTAACCGACTTTTTTAAACTTACTGAAAGGAACTAAGTATTATTTCATAAAGATCTTGCTACATATTTCTTTCCATTACAACTTCCAAATACATAAAAATGTGTATACTATATCCTGGAATGCATTTTTCGCTTTTGTATTTATCATTTTCAATGATTTTTAGGACTACTCGGAAAAGTTAATATTTCGGAAAAGTTAATCGATTCATTCCCCAATCGATTAACTTTTCCGAGAGTTCACTGTACTGCAATTCCATGTAACATATAGGGCAACGACACCAGATTTCGCCACTTTTATCGGCATAAAATTGAAAAACCCAGATTTACTGCCATGTAGTTGCATATGGGTCATTCCACGTCAAGTGTCCGAGTCACCTGTAATCGACCTTTTCGGATTTTCACCAAACTCGGCCAGATTGTTCGTTTTGGGTCAAGAAGCAAAAATCACAGGTTTGGTGCCGATTGGACTTTCCCTCGATTTTTGGGAACCCCCCCTTTTATTAGAAAAAGTATCATTTTCGTCAAATTCGCTTATTTTCTTTTGCTTATATCTTCGTAAATATTCAATTTAGAAAAAAACTCTATTGCACATTTTCAAGGAAAATCATCTGAGGAATCCGAAAAAAACATTAGTTTTTTGCGGCAGTGCTGCCAAATACTTTTATTTTCCATCTGAAAACTAAATTTGTATTTTTCTCTCAATGAGTACAATTTGATCTCAAAAATTTCAACACCATCGTGTTCCTCAGACTTTTTTACATAAGAGTCACTCAAAACCACGAGGTGTTCCGTCCCGTTCTCGAGATATAGCGTTTTGAAACAAACAATTCCCAATTTCTCATGTAAAACTGTAAACAAAATTAAATTTCCTAGCAATAAGCAAATAACAAAAGAAGCAAAATTCATTTGGGGTTAATCTAAAGCAACATTGCGCTGTTGTGGAAGCACATAAACAGTATATAATATAACAAAAGTTTGTTTTTGAGCGTCTTAGCAGAAAGTTGAGTAAAGGAAAATTTAAATATTCTGGAAGAACCAGAGAATATACTTCGGCGAATGCAACCGGCTGGGCAAATGAATTTTTTTCTAGACTTTGTACATTTATTTCTAATTTATAAACTTGCTTGCTGAATTTATACATAACTCGACAAAAATAGCATTAATGAGTTCTTTTACATAAGAATGTATCTCTATCTTTAAGTCACAAATAAGGAGATCCAGCGGCGTATTCAAGCAGTATATTGCGCCTACTTTGCCCGTCGCAAAACGCTGCGGTTTAGAAGCATAAAGGGCCAAACAGAATGCTGCGTCAACGAGTCCGTCAGCGTTATTCTGACAATGTTCCCATGGGTTTACTGTCAAATTGATACTGACGAATGCGTTAACGATGCATTCTGTTTGGGCCTTAAGCCGCCGTACGTACGTGACAAGTTGAACCACCACGGCTCTAAGCTGCTGATGACAACTAAGATCGTACAACCAGACCTGTACATTTTCCTGTGCTGCACAGCCGGCTGTGAAATTTCAAGCTTGAAAGTGTAGAACAAATTTTCTTCTGGGGAGTTTGAACCCCAAAATTACCCCCCCCCCCTCAAATTTGTTTGCTGCAGTAATTACAAGCAAGAATCTATACTGTCCATGGATTCATAGTTGACGTAAAAGTCAAAATGACCAAAATGTACTTATGTATGTAATATACATGCGCAATGCTCAAACAACATTTGTTTGTTCGCAAATATTCGAGAAATTTGGGAAAATAGAGCTACTCTGCATAGTTGACGTAACTCCCAGCATAATCATCTAGCATAGCAATCTGCTTTTCACGGGCTTTACGTCAATCTATGAAAACAGTCTGTTTATTCGCATAAACTGGCATATGCATTTTTTGAATACAATAAACGAGAAATGAATCACGAAACCTCAAATTAATTTTGTATCCATCAATTAAATTTATATCTGTTAAACACAATTCGGTTTTCTGAAACTGGTTATTTGGGATGTTAAATTACCCTCCGCGAACTAAATCAACGTCGTTAGGATGGAGTTTTCCAGATTCACCTTAATTGGCATCACTAATCACTACTTGTAAGCGACAAATACTTTGCGATCTGTACAGATGATGATAAACCTTATATCAAATCATGTTCATTGCTTGATTGCAATGAGAAACATAACAGACGATGTTTAGTTGTTCGGTTTAGTTGTATGCAATGCGTGCAAATCAAACAACATGTGTAACATAAGTGATATACGATTATTCTCTTCGTTGTTCAGAATACACTCAAATATTTTTTACATGTTTTACCTTTGTTATACTATATAACAAAGGTTTAGAAATTGGTCGAAAAACGCGAAATAGAACCAAGGCCCGGAGGGCCAATTGTCATATACCAATCGATAGGGTTCGACGAATTGAGCAATGTCTGTATGTGTGTGTGTGTGTGTATGCATGTGTGTGCAGCTCATTTTCAATCGCCTGTTTCTCGGAGATGGCTGAGCCGATTCATCCACTATTACTTTTGTTTGAAAGGTATTCATGCCTAGTATATTGTTTCGTGGTACAACGTTTCGTTTAAAAGTTATAGGCAAAAATGTGAAAACTACGTGACACGGTTTTTTCCGAAACTACCCAACCAATTTTAATGATCTTAGTATCAAATGAAAGCTCTTGCTATCGTTAAACTTTTTACAAAGTTTCATTGAAAACCAATATTCAGTTTAAAAGTTACGCTTAAAAAACCTGTTTTGACAAGGTCCAAATGATCGCCTGTTTCTTAGAGATGGCCAAACCGATTTATGCGCTATCAGTTTCATTTGGAAGGTAATATAGCCGGATAGATCACTATTGAATGGTTTTTTGATTGAACTTTTAGTTTGAAAGTTATGAGCAACCGTATACACCACACCAAAATTTGCTATAATTTATAATAATTTTAACCAAGTTAATTTGCCTAATTTCAATTATTTTAATGTCAAACGAGAGGTTTTGACACTACGAATATATATGCAAAATTTCATAAGAATTGGTTTTTCCGGTCAAAAGATATTAACCCTCGAACACTCGCTCCAACATTTGTAACACGGTTACTCGCGCGCACAATAGCCCCAAACCAAAGAAAACGTGCGTACTAGAGTTTTGACTAGGAAAAATTGGTTTCAAGTTTATCGAACCTTTGGAAGAGTTTTTTGAAATTGAATGCTCTATCGTCTGGTAGAATTTAAATTTTGACTAATCCCCCTAAAAGTGAAATTAAGAAATTATTTTCCTACAGTTTCAATATAAAACATTGATGTGTTCTGCAAAGTTTCAGAACATATTATTATAAGAAATTTTACTGAAGACAGTAACCTTCTATCTCTTCAGCGAAGATAGAGAAATCTTATTTATTGTACATGCACTTGTAAAATCAGTTTTTCTATTTTAGCTCATTTTGTAATTGTTGTATGACTTTTTCATTATACAAATAGTAAAAATACACAACATTGCTGAATATAGTATAGTTCTATGTCTGCTTGTTTAGGATCTGTAGAGATTTGATTATAAAAAACACCCTAATTTTAACTCCGAATTATTCGACTGCCAACACACGGATACATTTGAAACATTTTACATTTGCTGATAGTTTTGCTGCACACAGACACCATTTTTCTATATGAAGAAATGAGAGAAAATGCCAGTTGGGGACAACTGCGGTACACCTTACGTGCTGCTTGCTTCGTTTCTGTGATGTCGGTTTATGCTGATCTATTTTCCTAACATAAGTATTAATGCATCGAATAATTCTGCCATTTTGCTCATAACAAATTTATTGAAGAACATACGTTAGTTAAACAATGAGTTGTAACTATATAACAATATGGCAATCAAAAACCTACACATGTTGTGCAAAATACAACAGCGTGAGTAACCGAAGGTTAATAAAAATTGATGAAATTTATTCAAGAAAACTTTATTGATGCGAATCAAATAGAATGGCATTACAGGAAATTATACATAGTTCAAAAACTTATAAACTAGACCTTTACTACGCAATGTATATGTTAAAGAATAATATTTCTTCTTACAACTTACTTTTACTTGCACTTACCCACATTAGTAACAACTTACTCAGCAATTTCATGAGAAAAGGAACTATCAAAATTTATAAGTGCTTCTATTTTGTTCAAATTTTGTAAACTTATTCAATTTCCAAAAATTTTTATGTAAACCAACGCACAATGCAACGTTAACCAATAGATGAATTATTTTCCGAAGACGTGTCGATTTCTATCTCAAATAGCAAGCAAGACCGTATAACAAAGGTTGCTTTCACCACTAGGTGGATTAAATCAGGTTTTACCTTTGTTATAGTATATAGGGTAATTGATCTTGAATGGACCTATTTAGCGCTTTTTAACACCACCACTCGCACTCCTGCTCAGTTTACTCGTCATTTATAAATAATATGTGGTGATGTTACTATTTGTTGGAAAGTACCACCTTTTTTCTACATTATCAATACTTTAAAAATGTATAATTGATGAAACTTTTATTAAATATATCGTTTTTAGCCAAAGCCTATTTTTGATCTTGAATGGACCCAACATGATCTTGAATTGGACCTATTTTTGATTTTGAAATGGACCTAAATTTGGATTGTCATAGTTTCTTCCATGTAAATGAACAAAATAATAACAAAGAACTTTTTTTTAATAGTACAACTATACTACTGCTATTTATTAATAGGACACAAGGTTGAACAGCTTTCACCTTTCTTATACTCTGTTAGAAAGGTATGAAAGTCGGTTGAAAAATTTTAAATCAGTCACAGCCGCCGAGGGTCTTGTTTTTATGTCAGCCCAACAATTGAACAATGTTTCAGTGACTTGATATGCGTTATGTATGTATCTGTGTGTGACATTTGTATATTGAAAATTTATTATTACCTGTTGTTCAGATATGGTTGAAACGATTTCTACGTCATAAAAAAATTATGTCGCCTATTAGTTTCAAAAATTTAAACCATTCATTAAAAATATGTAATATAACTTGTATTAAACGTAGTTTATTAAGTACAGTGGGGTTTGAGTTTTTATTTAGTGACTACATATTTCGAAAGGTCAGACTTTTACTGACGTAGGACTACGTCTTACTGCAAAGTATCTAAAGGTTTGCGACAGCCCCTGTCGAACATTTTGAATATAAAACCGTTGCAATCGTGAAAAATTCGTTAATTAGTGGTAATTATTCAATTTTTGACACATTTATATGCAATTTTTTCAGTTAAAAAATGGTCTAGATTTTGCCACGGTTTCGATTTTGGCAACATAGGCGACACGCATTTGTTGTCAAATTCGAAATCATACTGTAAATGGTGCTTGAAAAAATTAGACTTGGTAATTCTACTAGGTTTAAAGGTAAGGTTAGATACAAGGTTTTAATTTTAAATGATAGTCGATGAAGAACTGTACCAGATAGAAAATAGGTGAACCTTCCTATTTTCTATCTGGTACAGTTGAATATTTTAGATCTCAGGGTCACTCAATTTCGGTGGACAAGGAGGTATTAATTTTGTCACAAGTCAGAGGGGAGAGGTGCTTAAAGAAAACTTTACATCCCCCAAGAAAAAAATCAGAGGGGTTGTGTATAAGATGCGACCACGGATGACGTAGTACAACGTTAGTCTGGTTGCATGATTTTGAATATTTTACTAAACTGATTTTTAATCGATCTGTCAATCGATCAAAAGGTGATGTGAAGTCAACCTGCTTACTTATCGGCGGAATATAAGGTCTTTGCCAAATATTTTTTAAGTTTTTGTCACCCCCCCTTTGAAAATTGGCTTGAAAAATCGGGGGGCTAAAAAAAATTTGTAGGCTATGAGTATAAAATCAATTGTCCGTATGCTCTACAGCCTGAAAAACTCGAAAAATGAGTGTACTTAACACTTCTAGCACAAAACAGAAATGGAAATTCGAATTCGGAGTTTCCGAAAATCGTCCAAAAAAATTCTCTCGTTTTTGTCTTCTTTTCGTACCTTTTTGCATGGAAAATAATAACGTATATATTAAAAGCAAGAACAGATTTGGCCCTTGCCCCTACGGCTCCTTGAAGATAGTCGTTCAAAAAAACCATGAATTGCGGTACCATGGATTGGCGCTGGGGGCTTATCCGAATTGAAAAATTCCAAAACGACATGAAAGAACATTTAATTATCTCGTGTTTGATCCATCCTTTTTTAGAATCCGAACACATAACAAAATGGCGACAATTAATACATAAAAGTATGGTTTTTAAGCGAAAAAATTGACTTTAAACATTTCTAAAAAATACAAAAATTACAATATCAAGAAAAGGATGGGTCAAACACTAGATAATTTTATTGGCTTTCAAACAAAAAAAGAATTATAAGAATTGCTTGAGCCGTTCTTGAGATATTTATGGTACCGACTTTCAAAATCTGGTTTCGAGAAAAACGACGTTGAAGTTTTTACTCGTTGTTTAATCGCTCCAGACATGCGTGGTACAAATAGCTGTAACTTTGTCAATATTTGGAATTCATGCAAACGACTTCAAACACATATGGTCAAAATGTTAATCTTTCGAAATAATCAATCAAAAAATTTAGGTTTTAAAAAATTGAAAAGGTACTATGCCCCCTTAACAGAAGGCAGTTAGTATCCCTCTTATCTTTTGATCCATCTTATCTTTTAATCAATGATGGTTAAAATTTTTGTACAATACTGAGAATAAATTAAGTTTATATTGTTTTAAGCATAAAATGACATATGTTAGCTAACTAATTAGGAAGACTTTTTAGTTTCAAAACTAGAGGCTACAATGTACAAACACTATGAAGCAACTACGAAAAAGGATGAGTGATAGTTAGTTTTATCGATATAATTAAGTTTTATTTAGGCTATAAATCAAGCCTACTTTCAATATCCCGTGCTTATAGATTAATTATAAACGGAGATACTATAGTGACAACAAGCAGTTTTATGGAATATACAACGGCGTGTTCGTTGGTGGTAGGCAATGATAGCTACCGGCAGTGATGTCTCGGAGCGCAAAACTAGGTCCATTCTAAAATCAATACTAGGTCCATTCAAGATCAAAAAAGGGGGTTAACATTTTTCAAGAATTTGAAGATTTTACTGGTTTTACTGAACTTTTAAATACCTAAATTGAAATTACACATATTTTAGCATGATTTTAAGAGTATTGTTTTATTTCAAACCAGAAGGGTTCCGGGTAGTAACAGTTTGAAAATACTCTATGGTGACTGCCAAAACGCTGAAAAACAGCTACTTTTAAATACGCGGCAATAAAGTAGTTTTGGCTATAATTTTAATTTAATTTTAGTATATTTACGTTCACAAATGATTACAGATAAACATAAAAGCTAAATACAGTACAAAGACTTGATAATTATATCCTAAAATTCTTATTTAAAAATAGGTCCATTCAAGATCAGAATTCGACTAGGTCCATTTCAAAATCATTTACCCTAACAAAGGTTTAGAAATTGGTCGAAAACACAAAACTGATCCGAGGCCCGGAGGGCCGAATCACATATACCAATCGATAGAGCTCGACGAACTGAGCAATGTCTGTGTGTGTGTATGTGTGTGTGTGTGCAGCTCATTTTCTATCGCCTGTTTCTCGGATATGGCTGAACCGTTTTATGCGTTATTAGTCTCATTTGAAAGGTATTATTGCCTAGTATATCACTATTGAATTGCTTCGTGGTCCGATGTTTCGTTTAAAAGTTATAAGCAAAAATGTAAAAACTACGTGACACGGTTTTCTCAGGGACCACACAACCGATTTCAATGATCTTAGTACCAAATGAAAGCTCTTCCTAAATTATAAAATTTTTCGGGAAGTTTTATTGAAAACAAATAAGTAGTTTAAAAGTTATGCTTAAAAACGTGTTTTGACAAGGTAATAATTATCGCCTGTTTCTCAGAGATGGCCAGGCCGATTTATGCGCTATTAGTCTCATTTGAAAGGTAATATAGCCGGATAGATCGCTATTGAATGGTTTTTTGATTGGACTTTTAGCTTGAAAGTTATGAGTAATTGAAGTTGCACGTTAAAATTTACAATACTTTATAGCGATTTTAACCAAGATAATTTATCTAGTTTCAATTGTTGTAGTATTAAACGAGAGGTCTTAACACTGCAAATGTATTTACCAAATTTCATAAGGATTGATTCTACTGGTCAAAAGATATTTAAAAATGATTGATGAAATTTATTCAAGAAAACCTTAATGACCAAACCTTTAATTGGACTAAACCTTTAAAACAGAATAATATAGTAAAAATGTGTAACTTTTCAACGGATGTTTCTTTGCAGCAGTTAATTAATAAAATATAACACATTTTCTTACACTTTTAGGGTGACCGTGAATCCACCTAATAGGGTGACACAAATTTTTATTTTTTACATGCGTCCAAAAAAATAGCGTCTTCACAAAAATTCTAGAACACTAAAATAAGCAACTTTGCTGCATATAGTAACTATCTATCTCTTACTGGTTGCGAAATTTAATGATTTGTTTGAAGAAACCACTTTAAAATCAAGCAAAGCAAAGCCATGGGTGTAAACGTCCTTCAGAACTTTAACCGGAAAGCATTCAGATTCACAACATGCACGAAGCATTACGACTAAACTGAGGGATTCCTATGTCATCAAAAACTTTTCTCATAGGTCCACCATCTTTCAAATCATCATTTCAAATCAATCTCGAAAAGCCACTCTTCTTTATCGACAGACTTCGCAGCCGGTTATTAGAGTACAGGAAAATTACGGGGCTAGGACAAAGATCCTATTAACTCTGTAGCGACACCGATCAGTCGAGATTCGAACATACAATGACTGGCTTGTTAGGCTAGCATTGTACCCTGAAGCTAACAGCCACTTTAAAATCAGTTCTGCTCAAAAATTCTGTGCACGATGTTTTCATTGCTTTCCTATATTCTATAAAGTAATTTAGTAGGTTAAAATACACTCTGAAAATTGTTTATCGCTAGGATGCATATGGATGATAACTAGCACAGCGTTAACAAACAGTTGAATTAAATTCCGAAGACGTGTCGATTTCTTTATGATCATTTCCAGCTCAAAACACTAAAAAAAGCCAGTTTTTACTCGACTATTTTCGATTGGAATTGGAATTTGAATGTGAAAATAGTTTCTTTCTAAACCTAATATTTGACGAGCAGCATTCCAAAAGGTCCAATGTGCAAATGAGAGATTCTCTTTGCGACTCGTCTCTTACGGTTATTACGGCGGCATAAATGCACTTGAATGCATCTATTTTGCATGAAACGGTTACTGGTGTTATTGGAAAGCTTATCCTTTAGAATAATTGGGTTGAAATGTATTTATGCCGCCGTAATAAGCATAAGAGAAGAAACGCAAAGAGAATCTCTCATTTGCACATTGGACCTTTTGACATGTTGGTCGAGATTTCCAGGTTTATCTGTAAGTAAAAAATAAAAAGGTTTGACAAAACGGGTCTTTTTTTAAAAAGGAGGTACTACCACTAATCGTACCACTAATGGAGGTATCAATCGGCACCAAATTTAAGATTTTTGCTTTCTGACCTAAAATGAACAATCTGACAAAATTTGGTTCAAATCCGTGAAAGTCGATTACACGGTTATCGGATACTTTGCATGTGTTGACTCCAATAGATAATTTTGAGATTTCACATCTGAATAACTTGAGAACGGCTGGGCCTAAGAAACAGTTTATATAAGAATTTAGTTCAAAGTGATGCGTATATAATTTGACTCTGTCAGTTTTATGAAAATTACAAATTCAAATACAAATTAAAAATAATATTTTAACTGAAAATGCCTATGTCAAATGACATATAAGATGGTATAACAAAGGTTCCTTTCACCACTAGGTGGATTAAATCGGGTTTTCCATATGAAGAAACGAGAGAAAATTCCAGTTGGGGTCAATTGCGGTACACCTCACATGCTACTTGCTTCGTTTCTGTGATGTCGGTTTATGCTAATCTTGTTTTCTAACAATTTAAAGTATTAATGCATTGAATAATTCTGACATTTTGCTCATAACAAGTTTACTGAAGAATATGCGTTAGTATATACGTAATATACGATTTGTAACTTTATAACAATATGGCATTCAAAAACCTACACATGTTGTACAAAATACAACAGCGTGAGTAACCGAAGGTTAATAAAAATTGATGAAATTTATTCAAGAAAACTTTATTGTTGTGAATCAAATAGAATGGCATTACAAGAAATTATGCACAGTTTAAAAACTTATAAACTAGACCTTTACTACGCAATGTATATGTTAAAGAATAATGTTTCATCTTACAACTTACTTTTACTTGCACTTACCCTCATTAGTAACAACTTACTCAGCAATTTCATGAAAAAGGAACTATCAAAATTTATAAGTGCTTCTATTTGGTTCAAATTTTGTAAACTTATTCAATTTCCAAAAATTTCATGTAAACCAAACGTGTCGATTTCTATCTCAAACAGCAAGTAAAACCGTATAACAAAGGTTCCTTTCACCACTAGGTGGATTAAATCAGGTTTTTTTTTTCACAATTTTTGAATTACGCGGTTTTGATACGTCGATTCTTGAATCGGTTTATTTTATAATGACTTTTGAATTAACGCAGTTTTTTACAAAACTTTTCGAATTCACGCCGTGTTTTTAACGATGTTTTTTAGAGTTTCAAATTCTGTCGTCGCGCTAGCTTGCCGCATTTTAGTTGTTTCGGTCTAGGCCGCACGGAAAGTTAAACATACAGCAACGGTAGCAATAACAGTACTACGCTTTACCCAATAGCAAGTGCGCAAGGCAGCGCGGTGAATTTCCTAAACTAATGCACATTTTTTGCAAAAAAAGCCTTTTATCTCGATATTTCCAGCCGCTGGGCTACATTCAATATTTTGATATCAAAAAATTCCAATACTGTTGTTCTTGACGGATTTCATGCCAACTCGTCTATGGCGTTGGCAGCACCCTCTCAGAATACAATGAAACTTTGTGTGTGTGAAGAGTTTATGTAAATAAGCAACTTTGCGTAGTTAGTTTTTCCAAAATTGGTCTGGATCAATTTTTGGAAAGGCTCAATTTTTTTCTCTGTTTTTAACGTAGGACTACCTCTTGCGGCAAGGTTTGGCTAGATAGGGTGTCACTCCAAAAAATCTCTCCAAAAGTGGTCAGGTTTTGAATGCTAATAGCTTAGTCGTTTCCCGACCGATTTTCAATATTTTTACACGAATCAGAACATCTTCTACGCATTGGCCCAAATGAAGAACTGCAAGAATTTTTTCGAAACTGTTGTCTTGCGCAGAAGGCTTATTTGTGCAAAACGAGAAAAATCAGCGACTCTCTTAGTGAAGAATAGTTTTGAACGTTTCATTTGCTGCTTTGCGTCAGTTAGTTGATTGTTCATTACATAGTTTCAATTAGATGTGCCAATACCGTGGGAGTATTTCTAAAACCGGTTTTTCGGTATTGACAAACCGGTAAAACCGGTAAAAGTTAGCATTTGGAAAATAAATGTAAAAAGATATTTCCATAACTGATGGTTCTCAATGTTTTTCGTCATAATTAATTGACAAGTTTATAAAAAAATTATATTTAAGAATGCAAAGAGTTTTCATCGTATCATCTCTTAAAAGAAAACAAATGTTACTGAATAAGCCTCC
Organism: Sabethes cyaneus; assembly: GCF_943734655.1. NCBI lineage: Eukaryota > Metazoa > Arthropoda > Insecta > Diptera > Culicidae > Sabethes > Sabethes cyaneus. The sequence continues at coordinate 126,138,117 of NC_071354.1, forward strand.
GGAGTCAGAGAATCGACGTTCGACACACAAGGGGAAAAGACGTACAATACCGAGCGGTAAATTAATTCTTGTTCAAGAACTTTTCATAAATCGCTTAGGTACTGACATTATTTTTAAATTAATACTGAAAGTCGAGTTGATTTGGTTCTTCTGCCTTCACGGCTTCTGAATTTATTCCGTTAACTTTGATACTAGTAAAGTCTCGCAGAATTTCGACCAAAACAGCCTTAATATCTTGAAGAATACTACATAGTCATTTGTTTATAAATCATGAAGAGTGCGGTTAGTTATAAAACAAATAAGTTTTAACATACGAATTCTCTCTGAAATTCGACCATTACAATGACTCAAACAGTAGTTGTACGATAGATGAAATGTGTTCCGAGAGTTCTAGAGTCGTAGAGTCCGCTTCGTAGAGTTTGCTATTTTTCCTATATAGTAACTCGATAGCAGCCAAAGCTTTGCATGAATTTCCCATAGCTCAAAATAAACGTAGGCTTTAAGGTGAAATTAGCAGTCATCGATTCTGCCAATTTCAAAAGCAGTTTTTTGTTTGAAACAAAAAATCTGTTCATGAAAATAAATTCGCTGTGTTCTGATTGACAAGAAAAAAACAGTATTTACATTTTTTCAAACAGAACCCCGCGTTTGGGCCCAAATTCCGAAATTTGGCTCTCCGACGAAAAGTTAATGATTGCTAATTTCCCGTTAAATCAGACAGACACGTATGAACCATAAATTGAAGCTCATAATTTGTAGCATCACAGAATAGAAGTGGAAGTAGAAATCCAAACACGTACATGCTACTTTCTACAGATACTAGCGAACCTGGCGGTAGCGAGTCACGTTTTTTCACGAAAACACACGAACGCATACGAACGCATACGAATGCACACGAACGCATGTGAAAGCTGCTATGCGATTGGCAGCGAGCGTTCTGCTTATATTGCTGTTATTCGCTTCTATGCGAGAACCTTCCCAAAGAAAAATAAAAACAAAAAAGACTGTTACCAGTTTTGATCACCGAATCGTTCGGACTTCCACTTCTGTTCTGTGGTAGCACTACAAGCAGACTATTTCAGTATGTTGGTCAAATTCGCTACCGTAGGAATTTCGAGTTTTCTCTTCTTCTTCTTCAGCAGCATAGAGCCGGGGTGGCTCGTGCTGTTTCAAGCACTCGTCTCCATTCAACTCGGTCTTGGGCCACTCGTCGCCAATTTCCTAGTCGTCTCAGAAGTCGCAAATCGCTTTCGACCTGGTCGAGCCATCGTGCACGTTGGGCCCCCCTATTCCTGGTGCCGGTGGGGTTGTTGAAGAGGACTATTTTCGTCGCACTGTCGTCCGGCATCCTTACGACGTGTCCGGCCCACCGTAGCCTGCTAACTTTCGCTAGGTGTACGATGGGAGTCTCCCCAAGCAGTGCCTGTAGCTCGTGATTCATGCGCCTGCGCCACTCTCCGCTTTCAGTTTGTACTCCGCCAAATATCGTCCGCAGCACTTTCCGCTCAAACACGGCAAGGGCGCGTATGTCCTCCGTAAGCAGCGTCACGGCTTCAAGTCCATAAAGAACTACCGGTCTAATAATGGTTTTGTACATTGTTAGCTTCGTGCGGCGGCGTATGCTTCCTGATCGTAGCGTTTTACGAAGGGCAAAGTAGGCCCGATTTCTCGCTTGGATGCGCCGCTGGATCTCCTTACTAGTGTTGTTGTCCGCGGTCACCAGCGATCCCAAATACACGAACTCCTCTACCACTTCTAGTTCGTCGCCGTCAACGGTTACCGTCCGTGGGAGGCACGCATTTGTTTCCTTTGAGCCTCTTCCTTTCATGTATTTGGTCTTCGACGCATTTATTTTTAGACCAATTCTCCTAGACTCCACTTTCAGTCTGGCGTAGATTGCCTCCGCCGTCGCAAAGTTCCTGGCAATGATATCGAAGTCATCTGCAAAGCCTAGAAGTTGGCCACTCTTGGTAAAAATCGTGCCTCTCGTTTCGATGCCCGCTCGTCGGATCACCCCCTCAAGAGCGATGTTGAACAGCATGCAGGATAGACCGTCACCTTGTCTCAACCCTCATCGCGTCTCGAAGGGACTCGAGAGTGTCCCAGAGATGCGTACGAAACACATCACTCGATCCCATGTAGCTTTGATCAGTCGCGTCAGTTTGTCCGGAAAACCGTATTCGTGCATTATCTGCCATAGCTTGTCTCGATCGTCTGTATCGTATGCTGCTTTGAAATCAATAAAGATGTGATGCGTGGGCACGTTGTATTCCCGACATTTCTGCAACATCTGTCGGATAGTAAAAATTTGGTCCGTAGTTGCGCGAGCCCCCATGAAACCCGCCTGATAATTCCCTACGAAACCTTGTGCTATCGGTGACAGCCGGCGTAACAGGATCTGGGAGAGTACCTTGTAGGCGGCGTTTACCAGCGTAATACCACGATAGTTGCAGCAGTCTAGCCGATCACCCTTTTTGTAGATGGGACAAACCACTCCTTCCATCCATTCCTCCGGTAGCTTTTCCTCCTCCCAAATCCTAGAAATAACCCAGTGTAGAGCCTTTGCTAGCGTTTCTCCGCCATGTTTATAAAGCTCTGCCGGTAGGCGGTCCTTCCCAGCGGCTTTATTGGTCTTCAGCAGCCTGATTTCTCGTTTGACTTCTTGGAGATCAGGTGCTAGGACATCCCTATCTTCCATGGGCGCTCCTAGGTTATTTTCCGTTCCGCCTCCTTCTGCGACTTCGCCATTGAGGTGTTCATCGAAGAACTGCTTCCACCTGTCGACCACCTCGCGCTCGTTTGTAATTAGATTCCCTCCCTCGTCCCTACACATGTCGGGTTTCGGTGTGTAGCCCTTCCGAGTTTGGTTCACCTTCTCATAAAACTTGCGCGTGTCATTAGCTCGGAATAGTTGCTCTAATTCTTCACGATCTGTGTCCTCCTTTTGGCGCTTTTTTCTCCTCAGGATCGTAGTCAACTGGTTCCTAGCTCATCGGTACTTGGCCAGGTTCTCTCTAGTGGCAATACTTAGATAATTTTTCCAAGCATTTTTTTTCTCTTCCACCGCTTGTTGGCATTCTCCATCAAACCAATCATTTTGTGTACTCCGAGGCTCAATACCTAGTGCCGCGGTAGCGGCCTCTCCGATGGCCGAGCGTATTCTGCCCCAACCGTCTTCGAGGTTTGAAGCACCTAACTCCTCGGAAGAAGGCAGTGCCTCATTCAGTACTCGCGCGTAGTTCTCGGCAGCTTGTGGGTTGTCTAGCTGCCTGATGTTCAGCCGAGGAGGGCGGCTTTGACGTGTCTGGTATACGGTGGACAGCTTTGAGCGCACATGTACTGCAACTAGGTAATGGTCAGAATCAATATCCGCACCCCGACGGGAGCGTACGTTCGTGATGTTAGAGAAGAACCGGCCCTCTATGAGAACGTGGTCAATTTGGTTCATTGTACGTTGGTCAGGTGATCTCCAGGTGGCTTTGTGGATATCCTTGCGCGGGAAAAAGGTGCTTCGGATCACCAGGCCTCGGGAAGCTGCGAAGTTTATACTCATCGTCGGGTCTACCTTCGTGCGGGCAGTGCACGTTAACCGTTATGTGTTCGACAGGGTACCCGGGTACCTTTTCAGCTTTCAAAGTACGAAATTCTAAAGTTTTCTTTGATCAAGGATACTGAAACTCTGTGACATCTAAGAACTAGTTGAATTGCAACTTTTCATAAAATAATTTTTCATGTAGCACTTAAGGGGGTGGAATGGGGGGGCTTCGAATTTTTTTACCCCTTAAGTGCTCGACAAGGGTACCCGGGTAACCACAAATTGAAACGCTTGTAACTTTGGCAATTTTTGACCGATTCGGACACTTTTACCACCAAAAGATTCAGGAACTTATACACTTCCAGTGTGGTTATAACAAAGCCGGAAGTGGTTCATCTGGTTCCCGGAAATCCGGCAGTCCGAGGATGTGTTCCGGAATTAAAGCACTTTTATATTTTTGGATGTAATTATAGTAATATGGGTGTCCAAAGTTCTTCCAATTACTCCGAAAGGTCATTCTTCATTGTTTTAAGACAATACAATAATATATCCTTGGAATGGCCATTCTGCGACAAGTTCCCGTGGGACCTCCTGTGGCCATAAAACTGTTTGGTTTGCAACACTGGCAATATTGGTGTCTAAATTCATAAAATTACTTCAGAAGGTCATTTTTCATTATTTTGATTCTATCTGATGATTTTGCCACGGCATGGCCATTCCGGAACATATTCCCGTGGGGCTTCACAGTTGTCCAAAACCAAAAATATGTGCGCATTAGAGTTTTGAGTGGGAAAACTTGATTTTAGGTTTATGGAACCTTTGGGAGAGTTTCTTGAAATTAAAAGTTCTATCGTATGGTGAAATTCAAATTTTGAATAATCCCCCTAAAAGTGAAATAAAAAATTTATTTTTCTGCAGCTTCAATATAACACATTGATGAGTTCTGCAAAGTTTTAGAGCATATTATTACAAGAAATTTTGCTGAAGACCGTAACCTTCTATCTCCTCAGCGAAGATAGAAAAGTCCTATTTCTTATACGTGAATCTTCAAAATCAGTTTTTCTATTTTAGCTTTTTTTGTAGTTGTTGTATGATCTTTTCATGTTTTATAAAGTTGTACAAATAGTAAAAATACACAACTTTGCCGAATGTAGTATACCTCTATCTTTGCTTGTTTAGGAGCTGTAAAACTTATGTTATAATAAATGCCCTAAATCTGACCCCGAATTACTCAACTATGCGCAAACAGATACAAATTACATTACATGAATCTGAAACTAAATAAAAAACTACAAAAAGTCAGGAAGTTTCATTTGTATCCGTCTGCGCATAGTCGCGTAATTGGGGATCAAAATTAGGGTATTTTTTAAATCAAAAGTTTTACAGCTCCTAAACAAGCAAAGATAGAGGTATACTACATTCGGCAAAGTTGTGTATTTTTACTATTTGTACAACTTTATAAAACATGAAAAAATCATACAACAACTGCAAAAAAAGCTAAAATAGAAAAACTGATTTTGAAGATTCACATATAAGAAATAGGACTTTTCTATCTTCGCTGTGGAGATAGAAGGTTACGGTCTTTAGCAAAATTTCTTGTAATAATATGCTCTAAAACTTTGCAGAACTCATCAATGTGTTATATTGAAGCTGCAGAAAAATAAATTTTTTATTTCACTTTTAGGGGGATTATTCAAAATTTGAATTTCACCATACGATAGAACTTTTAATTTCAAGAAACTCTCCCAAAGGTTCCATAAACCTAAAATCAAGTTTTCCCACTCAAAACTCTAATGCGCACATATTTTTGGTTTTGGACAACTGTGAAGCCCCACGGGAATATGTTCCGGAATGGCCATGCCGTGGCAAAATCATCAGATAGAATCAAAATAATGAAAAATGACCTTCTGAAGTAATTTTATGAATTTAGACACCCATATTGCCAGTGTTGCAAACCAAACAGTTTTATGGCCACAGGAGGTCCCACGGGAACTTGTCGCAGAATGGCCATTCCAAGGATATATTATTGTATTGTCTTAAAATAATGAAGAATGACCTTTCGGAGTAATTGGAAGAACTTTGGACACCCATATTACTATAATTACATCCAAAAATATAAAAGTGCTTTAATTCCGGAACACATCCTCAGACTGCCGGATTTCCGGGAACCAGATAAACCACTTCCGGCTTTGTTATAACCACACTGGAAGTGGATAAGTTCCTGAATCTTTTGGTGGTAAAAGTGTCCGAATCGGTCAAAAATTGCCAAAGTTACAAGCGTTTCAATTTGTGGGTACCCGGGTACCCTTGTCGAGCACTTAAAGGTGTTTTTTTTGTCGAACACATAACGGTTAATGATGCTATAATTGAAGAAACGGCCCTTTATCCTCAATACACACATTCTCTCGTTGATCGCCTTCCAATCAATCACGCGATCCTGCATTCCGCCCAGCACTACAAAGCCCGTCCCCAGTTCGTTGGTAGCAACACCGCTCTGGTAAAACTGGGCCTTTCCGCCACGGATCTTCCATACCTTCTCTCCTTTGCGACAGATTTCCTGCAGAGCTACGATGCCGAGTTTGCGGGGTTCCAGCTGTTCAATCAGCACCCGCTCGCAACCTGCGAAATTTAGCGATCTGCAGTTCCAAGTCCCGAGCCTCCATTCGTCGTCCTTATTCCGTCGCCTAGGTCGATGCCGAATATTCCGCTCCGTATATGCTTGAATGTTATTAGTTTGTGTTGTTTAGGTGTGTAGCCGTACTGGGGCAACACTACCGAGTCTCGTGATGGGGCTGCCATCTTATAGTGCCGAGACTCACTATACCTCCTTCCCGGTTAGTATACGACCTTAGTTTCCACCGGGGTTGGTTACCCGATCTCCGCTAAGGTTGCTCGTATTCCGGCTGGTACCACGAGGAGGTCGGGATCGGAGTGGCTGGATAAGAGGCTAACGACCACTATGGGGTCTATATTCCGCATTGTCCAGCCGTTTACCAACCAGAGTTTTCTCCTATGGAAGAATTAAATAATTGACTTAGTTTTAGAATTTTCAATCATAAAATTGAATTCTCCCTATTCGCTTAAATTTAAAAAATGAAAGCCTCTTCAGTTGCTATTTGAAATTGATGATGATGATGATGATGATGATGATGATGATGATGATGATGATGATGATGATGATGATGATGATGATGATGATGATGATGATGATGATGATGATGATGATGATGATGATGATGATGATGATGATGATGATGATGATGATGACGATGATGATGATGATGATGATGATGATGATGATGATGATGATGATGATAATGATGATGATGATGATGATGATGATGATGATGATGATGATGATGATGATGATGATGATGATGATGATGATGATGATGATGATGATGATGATGATGATGATGATGATGATGATGATGATGATGATGATGATGATGATGATGATGATGATGATGATGATGATGATGATGATGATGATGATGATGATGATGATGATGATGATGATGATGATGATGATGATGATGATGATGATGATGATGATGATGATGATAATGATGATAATGATGATGATGATGATGATGATGATGATGATGATGATGATGATGATGATGATGATGATGATGACGATGATGATGATGATGATGATGATGATGATGATGATGATGATGATGATAATGATGATGATGATGATGATGATGATGATGATGATGATGATGATGATGATGATGATGATGATGATGATGATGATGATGATGATGATGATGATGATGATGATGATGATGATGATGATGATGATGATGATGATGATGATGATGACATCTGACCTTTGAGCAAAAACAGATCGATTAGATTTTTTTCCAATCTTTCTTTGTTTCTCAGGGTCCAAGTTGATATCTTAAAAAGGGCCTTCTCTAGAATCGAATGAAAGTGCGTTGCGTTTTCGCAACGCTGGAAGGAAATGGGTTAAATCGGGAAAGTTGGGCAGCGTCGAGTATGGTGTCTAACTGGTGATGAATGGTGTCCAGGTTGAAAATTATGTTGTGCATGTGCAGCATGTGTTGCCAATCGACTGACCTATCTAAATTCATGCCTGCTTGTCTAATAAACCTACTGATCTCTTATGATTGTCTGTAAGCTTCTTTTGTTAAATTGTTAATTCTTTTTTCAAAAATATCATTAATTTTTATCTGTTTATCATTTTCTGTAATCAACATATTAATGGAAACTTTCAATAAGTTAATTTGGTTATTTAGACTTAAAAGGTCTTCGTTGTCGAGGTTACCAGTAATTGATTTAACAACAGTTCCCAGAATATTAATACTTCTTTGCTGTCTGCGTTTTGGTGTCAATCTGCAATGATAGTTTCGTATTGTCTTAAGATAGAATGAAATGGATGAAGTTTTAATTCGAGAATTAATTTATGGTAACCTTGTTTTATAAAAACTCTTCCTGATTTAATGGCAAATATGCAGGGGTTATTACTTAGATCGGTTATCTCTAGATGAGATAATGGACTGGATGTTGATATGATGATAAGGGATAAGGTAACAAGCATTGCGTTTATCATATGTGTCATGCTGTTTGCTGAAATGGTAAAGAAAAAGAAACAAAAAGAAATTAATATTGGTTACAGTTACGTCTTCCTTTTGCGTTGAAGTTTAGTTTTATGAATTTTCCTTCCGTTTTGGTCGACCCCCTTCTAGGGGGTGACATTGTGCCAAAAACATAAAGTTGAGCTAAAAACCTAAACAGTGAACATTAGCATGTTTATAAACAATACACATAAATATCAGTATAAAGTAGTTCATATTGGGCCGTCCATGAACTAAGTGGACTATTAGGGGCAGAGGTCGGCCAAAAACAACGAATCATGCAAAAAGTATGAACGAAAATAATTCGGGGAGATCTGAAATAACTAAAAATGAGTTCGCAGTCAATGAACAGCCTTTATATAGCCAGTAGCGGTTCTTGGGTTAACAAGGGGGAGATCCTAAGGGGTATAGGGGAAACAAGGGAGACTTGATCCCCATTTTGTTTTTTGTATATTTCTCAAAAGTCTACTAGAAAAAAAAACCTGGGTTTTCAATTTTTCGGCAGTTCACAATACAGCTTACTACCTACAATTTATCAGTTAGTGATACGTAGCGCTAAACAAAAGATATGAGATATTTTGGAAAGTACAGAAAATTGTACATATTCAAAATATGCGGGAGACTTGATCCCCCGTTTAGGCATAATTGATCCATTTGCAAATATATATTTTTAAAGCTAAACTTTCATTTGGAAGTTTTATTAAAATAGACCTAGTTCATATAGTATCATTATTTAGTGAATAACAGTTTAATTCAAAAGTATAAAAAGTATTTAGAAATCGTTAAGTGCATCGATCTGTAAAAGTATAGCTTTGGACATCTTTTATAATTTGCGACGAGAACTTTTTCGTTGGGTTTTAATTTTTGAAGCATTATATTTTTCCTGTTTAATAATCAGAGCAGATTTCGTTGGTGCATCTGTAAGGATGTGTATCTCCTCGTTTTCATACTCTTCGCATATTTTTACGTGGTGATGCCTTTGGTAATGGTTTTATATTTACAGGTGTTTTGATAATTGTATTGTTCGGAATCATCGATTTTGATACCTGATTAATAGAATTCTTCAAAGAAGATGAGCTGTTTTGTTCAGATGAATTCTTTGTCCGAGCAGTCTTTCTTCATCCTTGGAAAATGCACAGGTTGCTCCTCCGTAGTCCGGTTGGTAAATGATCTTTTCAGAAGTATTTTTTCGCTTTCTCACATATCGCTTAAGTGTCATTACATTCAAATTGAACATTTTTACGGTCGTTCTGACCGGATTTCCAGACTATTCGTGATTTTTACATAACGAATGTTTACGACATGGAGAATTGTTCATTTTATTATTTTCGACATAACGGCCTCCAAGCTCTTCACTACCTAACAAAAGGATCAAGTGTCACTGAAATTATGTGGATCAAGTGTACCTGTCGTAGTAAGTTTTACTGAAAATTAATTTTGTAAAATATACACAAGTTTTATTGTAAAATGTATACAGCATCAATGAATAAACATGTTTAGCTAATTTTTTGTTTGAATAGTAATTCAAAAATTTCAAGGCAGTTTTCCGTAGCCAAAAAGTTGGACTTCACTAAAAAAAGAAGTATAGAGAATTATTCCGTTGCAAATCTTATTATATTATATTTTCCTTGCAATGTAAAAATTTATTACATTTTTGTTTTGCAATTTTGTTAGTTGAATGAAATGTACAACTTTGTTTTTTTTCTACATAAAAACAACATTGTATTTACTGAGAAACAATGAATGGATCAAGTGTCCCAAGGGATCAAGTCTACCTGGTCTCCCCTACCTATTTGATCATTTAACAAAAGTAACCATTACTTCGTTCGAGAACCCGCGGCCGCAGAACATGTAGCCCATCTCACCCCATCCCCCTCCTTAAAATTAGCAGTTTATACACGGTATAATGTATTCGTCTTATATTTGAGTGTTTATTCAAAGCATTTGAAATTTCCAGAGAAAAAGTAAAAACTAGTTTAAATTATTTAGCGACCTATGATTTAGTTTGCTCCAAAATAGATGATGCAACCTAATCTGTCAAAATATTGTGCTCAATAGTAAAGAATGTGAGTGTACTGGTGTATACTGACGTATTTTTGTTGTGTATTGTGTTTTGTGTGTGTTGTGGATTTCACCACAAATTGGGTCGATCATTATGGCTTGACACAATCTCACCCCCATGAAACTCGAAAAATACAAAGTTTCGAAAAATATTATTTTCGTAATCAAAACTTATCCAACGCATAATAACCTTTCAATACATTGTAAATGATTAGTGTATATGCCTTCAAAATAGCAAGTTGATGCGTTTTCTTATTTGAGTTAGTTAATGGGAAACATTTTTTACAAGCGTTATTTCCGAGTATTTTTGATCGCGAACTTTGAAACCCTGTTTAGACTAAATAGTTTGCTAATATTATCTGTGTTCCATTCTAAGTTATGAATAAACACGTTATTTTTATCATCATTTTGAATTTAAGTCACCAGTTTCTGTAGATATAATAAATTTTCACAAATAAACATTTTTGGTTTTTGGCACAATCTCACCCCCGTGGCACAATCTCACCCCGGATGGCGGTACTATTATTTCTCGGTATCTTTCTTGGTGTTTCAAATTATTTCTTTTCCTCTCAAAGACTTTGTCATCTGGTAGGAATTCTTCAGGTTCTTCTCTGGTCATGTTGATTTTTTTTAGGTCTTTTATCTTCATTTTTTCGTATCTTGTAGAAAAGTTCCTCCTGTAGAATTCTTCTTTTTGCCTGGTTATTTGATAAAGGTTTGTGGGGACAGAGTCTTCGTTCCGGAATCCGAAAGATAATTCTTTTGGGGTCAACATGGTCTTTGAATGTAAATAGATACTGCTAGATTTATTTTTGCCTTGTCTCCATTAAGGTTTTACAGAATATGCCGTACACCACTAAAGAGCTTCTTGAGTACCGTCCTGCCTAATAGATTTTTGCAACCGCAAATAGCAGTCGCACAAACTTCTGAAGGGCTATGGGGTGCTACCAGAGACCTATGGCAATGTTTGCCCTTGATATTCGTGCTGAACTCAATCGATGAACATAAACTCATACAGAAGTTCCACGGTTGCTTTTACTAGTTTTACGGTATAATTTATACTGCCCCTCACTCAAAAGCTCCCTGAAGGATAGAGTTTATGCCACTTGATTGCACGATTGAATGAATACACAAAATGACAAAATCCATCAGAAAAGTTCTTCCAAGGCGTGTTGCTGCTAAACAAGTCCTGATTCTTTCAACTAGATCAGACGAATTTCAATCGACGACACATCAAAGACTTCTGAAGCGTATCCGATCGCAGCCATTGGAGGTCATCTTCAAAATTCGTGAATCGATGACTTATAAGCTCGAAAATTTTCCTTTTTTATTTGCTAAAATTCATTGGATAGCATTAAATAAAACGGTTGGAATGAATATTTAATTTTTTGGTTGTGGGGGGGGGTTGTCGTGACGTGACGTACTTTCTCAGGGGGGTCACGAATGTGTGACCAAATGTGACAAGGGAGGCGGGGGGCTTGACTTTGGTCAAAATTTGCGTGATGTACTAAATAGATGTCCGCTCTTAACTATTTCAAAAATCCTGCTATTGTAGTTTCTAGCATAATAAATGCCCCGGTCTCCTACAGTCTTTCCACAAAGTTTTCCTCCATCCCCAAACCGGAACCCTTGCATAGCGTCATCCTCTTCATCGTCGGTCACAGATACATTCTCTTCTCTGTTATCAATCCCAATATTAGCAGATAGTGACTTAGAGATTTCATCTGCTTGTTTAATCAATGCATTACTTGATAGACTTGAAATATATTCCAAATTCTATTCTGGCAGATCCTTTGACGGCAAGCATGCTCAAAAAGCGCAAAGATCCCCGTATTCTGATCTGAGCCCGGCATCGTCGAAACAAACAAATAAAGCTGACTTTCTCTTACCTTGCTTCATAAATGAAGCGACTTGTTTCATTTGTTGAACAAACCGTTTCAAGCAACCTTCTGCTGAAGTTAGTGACTGTTTCATATGACAACGACTGACAGTCAGGCACGATTTGTCGATGTTGAGAAGATTAATTACAATATGCGCTAAATTGTAGGAAATGTTATTCAAATTCAATTCAATTGCATTCAAAGTTTCTGACCTTCTACTGAACCTTTGTTATACGGTCTTCATCTACGTTAACGTTGCGTAGTGCGTTTGTTTACATAACTTTTTTTAGAACTTGAATAAGTTTACAAAATTTGAACAAAATAGGTGCACTTATAAATTTGGATACATCCTTTTTTTCATGAAATTGCAGAGTAAGTACTGAGTAAGAGTGTTACTAATTTAAGTAAGTGCAAGTAAAAGTAGGTTGTAAGAGGAAATGACGAGCAACATTTCAAAAGGTCCAATGTGCAAATGAGAGATTCTCTTTGCGTCTCCTCTCTTACGCTTATCACGGCGACATAAATGCACTTGAATGCGTCTGTTTTGCATGAAACGGTTGCTGGCGTTATTGGCTAGCTAATCCTTAAAAGAAATCGAGTTGAAATAAACATAAAAGTGAAATGTTTGACAGTAGGTATATAGATTGCAACCCTCTCTGTCCAATGAGGGTATACCGATAAGACACAAATACAGATAGATTTCCAAAAAAAATAATTTTTTGAACCTTTGCATTCCATTATTTTGGACATTCTAGATATATTTTGGACATTGTTCAAAATATATTTTGGACATCATACATGACCATACATATATTTTGGACATAAAATGCCCGAAATGAACATTTGGTATATTTTCAAATAGGAAGGATTCGACACTTATCCTTACTATTTGAACTATTCGACTTATTTAATACAGTAATGACTTGATCTTATCACCTCCGCCACCATTCAAAACTAACATTTTTTTTGTTGTTCATCGCTTTTAGAATATTGCACATTCTTTTCTACCTCACCATGGAGATTTGTTACCTTTATGTCAATATAGAATTCGCATTAGAATACAATTCATACAATAATATTTTACAAAATATGGTGTCTTCGGGAAAGTTTTCCAATGATCTCCAATGATTCCATGATCTTCTGCCTGGAGGGCAGTAGACCAGAATTTTCTCGCTGCGTGGCGTTGGTGTATATGCAATATTATTGAATATGCTGTATCTTGTGATGGTATATAGAGAACTGCCGTTCTCGGGACAATTGTTCAAGTAACTTAGGCCTTCCGGGTGGTATGGAAAACAGGGTCATGTTGTCTTACCCTGCGGCGCTCGCGTATATGTGAGCTTCTTGTAAACACTATATTTCGCGATGATAGCTATCTAGCAAATTGCTATATTCAGAATCCACTTTTAAATAGTTGCATCACATCACATGGTTTAATTAATTTAAGATGCTGCTGTCTTTGAATAGGTTATTCAGGCATGTGCGGCCCTCCAGATAATAAAGCAATTAAATAGAAATTTTCTCAAGGCAACGCTGATATACACGGATATACTTGTATTTACTATAAGATATGATATTGAACCTTAGAGATGATTTTATTTTTATGAATGCTGTTCAAATGGTTGCTGTCATCCAGGTGGTATGAAAAATGGATGAAGTTTTTTCTCTACGCGGCGCTAGTATATAAGTGACCATTTTTCATGTACTTTTCTCGTGATCATGACCAAATAATAGACATGTTGGTTTGGTGTTTAACTCCCGATTGATATTTTTGAGAAACTTGTTCATGTAACTGGGCCTAATGGTGGGAAAATTATTTCAAAATTTACTCACTACGCGGCACATGTGATTTTTCATAAATGCTTATGGCATAACATTGTCCTCCTGGAAGTTGTTGTATCCGAAAAGGTTGGTTACTGACTGAGGCCAGAAATTATGAAAACTTGTATTTTTCACTGTCCATCGCTCCACTATGGGCCACAAATTAAAATTTCGGGACAAATATATTTGCGGTTAAACGGCGTGTCTCAGCTCAATGTGGTCTTCGGCAACTTTTTGAATGAAAAAATGATGCATCTTTCGAAGGGGTCGTCCAATATTTACGTGTTACTTTAACAACAATTTAAGTAATAACTTTTTGAGTAAACTTTTTTTCACCTTTTTGGTTTCAAAATATTAAATATAAACCAATTTTAAGTATTTTTTTTTGAAGATATCAAACTTTTATCTTTTACCCATTTTCAGCAATAGACCTTTGTTTATAAACGACCCGTCAAATCACATTTCTTCTTGTAACATGTTTATTTCAACAGACAGCTCAATGTGATGTTCTAGAAAACATTTTGCACATGAAAGAGGAATATTTTTGCTGAAGACTGTTTTGCTTTTTCTGCATTAATTAATAAGATATAACTGTTTTTAGGCTAAAAACCGTTTGATGAAAATGAGTATTTTTCCACCCTGTGGTCTTCGAAGAAGTAAAATAATAAAATATAGCGCATCTTTCTGCACTATTAGGGTGACCATGAATTCACCTATTAGGGTGATACAAACTTTTGTTTTCTTAATTAATTTAAAAAAAAGTTTTTTTCTCCAAAACTTGCAGAAAATACTAAAATAAGCAACTTTGCTCAATAAAGTAATTATCTATCTCTTACCGGTTACGAAATATAATGATGTGTTAAAAAAGAGCACTCAAAACTCAATTACACTCAATAACTTTTCACACGATTATTTTATTGCTTTCAAATATTCTACAAAGTTATTTAGTATGGCAAAATACATATTTTCTGTGAAGACTGTATGACGCTAGGACGCATATTTAGGGTAAGAGCACCAGTTTTGGCCATAGTTTGTCAAACTTTTAAGGGTATCGATCACGTTTTATAAAAACGAATAAACTAAATATGTTTAATCACTTCAACAGGTAATTTCAGTCTTAATCTTCATAATGTATAAGTTTATTTGATGAAAATATGCTTTTTTGTTTTAATTTTTGTCGATTGAAAAACCTCTGCTGGTTTCCTATTTTGGCCATAATGTTCTTCTATTCGCCACTCTGTGTTCCTATTTTGGCCACTCTGCTGAAAAATATTGCAACACCAGTTAAACTACCACGTAAACTAACTGAATTAGTTATCTTTTTAATATGATATTGCAAGGATTAGCATTGCTTCAGGGATTTAAACCTTTTTTCGTCACACCTTTTCTTGTGTAAGAGTGCAAAAATTGCTGTTCTAGAAAAAAAAAGTTTTAATAAAAATCATTTTTCCTCATGTTTAAGTTTATTTGAGATTATTTCTAATCCTTTAAGCAGTTTTCAGTTATAAATCCGTTTTTGCAGCAATATAATCAATTATGGGAAATCTTTTGGATAATTTTCATAGCCGATGATTCAACAACTTCTACTTTATTTTTTGCTTGCTACGGGTGCAATCAGTGTAACAAATTTATCCGATTTAAAAAGCAAAGCAAAGCAAAACCCAGGTGCTACATTCCGCTACCGAAACTTGACCTACTGTTTTTATACGACAGACTTCGCAGCCAGCTGTTAAAGTGCAGGACAATTGCAGGACCAGTTGCTGCGATCCTGTTAACTCTAACAGCCTCTCCCAGCATTATACCTCGAGGCAAACTGGGAGGCATGACGGAGTTATGTTAAACAAAAGTGTTTTTCATAAACCACAACTGCAAAAAATTGACATTCAACTTTCAGCTTTACATAGGACAATTTGGTGAGATATCGTAATATACTGATGCATTACCTTCAAACGTTTGAAAAGTGTGTAACAGCCTTTTGATATCTAAATTTCAAACATAGTTTTCTTTAAATATTGTGATCGTGAAGAATAATAATCACTAGGTACCGTAAGGAAAAAAATAATTGGCCTTTCTAAACATACTTTTGTTCGAGCCACTTAATCTCAATTACAGAAATCGTCGCTTATAGCGAAACTAATCAAAGAAATTTATGCTGTTCTAGAAATAGATTATATTTCAACATTATTTTAAGTCTGATACAGTACTTTCTTATGTAATCGAGGAACATTAGAACTTATCGAGATATGAAAGCAAAACTTGAACTTCCCTTTGAGAAAACCATATGCATTATTTAATTTATTCCAGTATTTACATGGCTTTTCAAATTATAAGTGGTCATCCGACCCCGTTTTCTTTGACCAAGTCCCCATGTAGAGTGTAGAGAGAAAACCTTGAGCGACTTTTTTTTCTGAAACACTATCCTGAGAGTATAATCAAAACAATTATCAAATTAATTATGATTCCTTCGTAGTTTATCCACGTGGAAGCTTCCATGATAGCTTCGCTAACTCGGGCGCTGGCTGAAGTCACAGTTTCGGGAGTTCAAATTGATAGTTGTTGATGACGGACCATGAGAGACGAGAACCATTTCCTGTCCAACGTAAATAAAAGTTACCAAAAAAGTTGTGAATATTTTGAACAATATGTAAATTACATGAAAAATTATATTTTATGCAGTATCACGATTATTTTTGGTAAGAAAATCCTTCACATTGAATAACTACGTATGATGCTGCACTATAAAATCGCTACGTAGTATTTCAATAAGCCAGGAAACAATTTTTTCCTCCTCCTTGGACAGTATCGTTCCAGTACTCTGTGTTGTGGTTTTCTGCCTCTTGCCACACATACGGTATCAAATTGTAGACCTTAGATACCGTATTTTTTACGAGTCGCGTATTCTGAAGATACTTTGATTGTACACCTGACAGGCAATGTTTTTCGATGAAGCCACAATTTTGTGTACAATCTTCAACAAAGAATATCAAATAGTCAATAAATTTATTGATAAATTAATCAATTAAGTAACTCACTGTCTTCCAGCGGTAAAAAAGAAAAAAAATTTGGAATTCCACGACCACAATATCAGAACTAAATATCAGTAGATTTTACATATGGCGAAAACGGGCATATGAAATATGAAATTGCTTTGACGTATGGCCAAAAGCGGCATAGCGAAAGTTTTTGATCTCCTATGGCTAAACATCTTTTTTTTATATAAAAAAACTTCTTCACGTTTATCATATGATCAATATGGTTTGAGAAATAATCCATTACACCATATGGAAAAACCCAACGAAAAATAAATAATTTTAGATAATAAATGTTATGTACTGAAAGTTCCTCTCATACTATGCTGTCAATAGGTTATGTAAAGCAAAGCAGTCTTCAGCAAAAATATTCCTCTTTTATGTGCAAAATATTTTCTAGAACATCACATTGAGTCTGTTGAAATAAACATGTTACAAGAAGAAATGTGATTTGACGGGTCGTTTATAAACAAAGGTCTATTGCTGAAAATGGGTAAAAGGTAGAAGTTTGATATCTTCAGAAAAATTACTTGAAATTGGTTTATCTTTAATATTTTGAAACCAAAAAGGTGAACAAAAGTTTACTCAAAAAGTTATTACTTAAATTGTTGTTTAAGTAACGCTTAAATATTGGTCGACTCCTTCAAAATATGCATCAATTTTTTATTCAAAAAGTTGCCGAAGACCACATTGTGCTGAGACATGCTGTTTAACTGCAAATATTTTTGTCCCGAAATTTTAATTTCTGGCCCATAGTGCGCTCTATTACCAAATTAAACAATAATACACATTATTTAAACAGCTTTATTGCAAACAGTAGCTGACTAGTTTCTCATACACCAGCGTATCATACATAGTGAGACAACCCAAAACTGTTTTCCATAGTCAAATTTATAAGATGTAATGTATACAAGAATGTTATGTATGGACTAGCGCAACGAGAAAATTAAAAACTACTTTTTTCCATCCAGAATGTTTTGATCTACTGAACATTTTTGCCGAAGACACCATACTTCTATATGTTAAGCATCACGGGTGTTTTCAATTTGGAACAAATTGGGTCAATTTCCATACTCTAAGTTGACTCCAGTAAGGCTGTCGCTATGTATACGTGATTTTGGATTGAAATCACCAACTTCCCCGTCACCAACGGCTTTCACTTTGTCTTGCTGCATATACTTAATTTATCATGCACTTTTTCTTAAAACTGCTTCGGTAGTCCTAGTGCTAAAATACCTGTAAATAGATACGTAGGCATTTCTCTATATCACATCATTTCAGAGATATTTGAGCGTAAAAAATGATTATTTTTGGAAAATCATTAAGAAGAGAATAGTGGCACTGCAAGGAGGATTGATGCTATAATTATTTGACGAATTATGGTGCATTCACGAAATGTATGGATAGAATAAAACAATAAATTTTGTGAAATATGGTTAATATCGAAATTTATGATAAATTTAAGTGAAGTCGGTTTACTGCGACTCTTCTTGATCCACGATAAAAAGTAACAGCAAGCGATGACAAGTTTTGTTTTCGAAAAAATATCAACAATTGCAAAGTAATTCGCCTTGAAAAGTTATATAAACTTGAGACTTAGAGTTGTCCTAGTCGTTTTGGATAATTGGACCAGGATTTCATATGTCAAATACCGAGTAATAATTGGTAATTTACGTAACCTGTCTAAAATATATGCCTGTCCAAAATATATTACTCACCCTCAGGGATGGCACCTCCTCAGAAGAAAAAAGAGAAGAGAAAAATTCAAACTGTGCTCAGTCTTCAACGCGATTTATTCTGCTCCGTTTCATTTTAACTGTGCTCTTTCTTGCTGAACGCAGTTGTATGAGCAGCCGCACACTGTGCTACTCATTGAGGAGAATGTTAATACACTTTGAATACGTTGATGCGATGCGCTGACGTATGACAACTACGGGTAGTTTTAACATGGGTAGTGCGTTGAGAAAAAACGACGATTGTCAGTAGCGATCATTGCCATCAGAAAAATATTAATCCATTAATGCAGTTGAATCATGATTCTTACATTTAGTATATTCAGTTGAGTTTGGCTGCCGTGAACGCAACTGCATCATATGGTTAGGCATGTCACAACGGCAACAGTGCGAAAAATGTTATTTAGATATGGCAACATTTGAATTCCCATACTTTTGCTTCTTGACGCGTACCAACAGGAAAGTCCCATTATAAACAAAGGCAATTCTCCGCTAAGATTCAAAATATAACGACTTTTGATTGTCTTGACGCCTCTGAGTCTATAGTTGCTGTACGCGCACCGGTTGTTTTGTTTCCACGTTTACTGCTGTAGCTACCGAGAGGACCGGGAGCAAAACCGAAAGTTGCTCATCTAAAGAGCGCATTAAGAAATTTTTCTGCACGTCAGTTTTTCTCATTGTGTTTAGTCTGTTTCTCATTGTGTGGATTTACTTCTCATTTCTGAAAGCAGTTCTGCTCATTGTGTTGAACAAAAAAAGTTACACTTTTTGCACAATGAGTGAGGAAATAACAAGCCTGCTCACCCTAATAGATTAGCAAAAACTGACATCACAGAAACGAAGCAAGCAGCATGCGAGGTGTACCGCAAATGGCCCCAACTGGAATCTAGTTTCTTCATATGGAAAAATGGTGTATGTATGCAGCAAAACTATCAGCAAATGTAAAATGTTTTAAGTGTATCCGTCTGTCGATAGTCGAGTAATTCGGAGTCAAGATTAGGGTATTTTTTTATAATCAAAGTTCTACACTTCCTAAACAAGCAAACATAGAGGTATACTATATTCGGCAAAGTTGTGTATTTTTACTATTTGTACAACATGAAAAAGTTATGCAACAATTACAAAACGAGCTAAAATGGAATAACTGATTTTACAAATTTATATAAAACTAGAGGACCCGGCAAACTTCGTACTGCCACAAATTAGACCGAATATTTCAGATTGTAAAATTCAGATGAACTGAGAGAGCTGCCGGTTTTTAGAAAAAGGAGTGTACTAACGGTATAGGTAGAATTTTGTAATTTTTTGAAGATTCCAACGTTTGATGTAGTCTATAACTCTGGATTTTCAGAGATCGTGTATATCTATCAAACGTATTAAGCCATTAGCAAGATATGAAAATTTGACAAAATCTCAAAATTTATAGCTACACATTGGAAACATGTCGGTGTAAAAGTTGGTTTGTCAGTTCCCAATACCCAACGGTTGTGTTGGTAGAAGTTGCATCGAGTCTTGTCTTATAAACCCTACTGATTGTTAAATTATTTTTTGTAAAAGTAAATTCGATGGCTTAAACAGCGCCAAATTGCGTAATTGTTAATAGGCAATATACCTTAAAAACTTCCTGAGAACATAATCATTACACCACCAACAACTATATTTTAATTGATGCTGAAATTTTTTGACACTCAAGCATATTCCCTTCATCACAATCAATGGTTAATTGGGGGTTCCTTGATAATTTAAAATTCAATTCAATATTCTGATATGTATTTGATGTCAATAGGGATATGATTTTTGTTTTTATTAGATTTGTATGTTAATGGATAAGAATTAGCCGAAATAATTGCATTGCCGAATCTTGATAACTGTAATTTGCAAACTGCATTAGTAATAAATTACTGTTCAAGATAACTTCATTATCCCACAAAATGAATTTAATTGTTAATTTTATTTCTAACCGTCTCGTCAAATATGTTGAAATGCTAATAAAAGTATACATTTAAATCCATTTTTGTTCTTTCTGTTCCTTTGGTATTTCACGCACTAAAATAATTTAACACAGAAGCATAATTTTGTAAGATTTTTTATACTTTTAAGGAGTGCACTACGAAATAAAACTGGGAATTCGTTATGAACTGTAGTAAAATTTTAATTTATGTAAGTACCTACCTACTTTCAGGATAGATTTGTTGCTGAATTGCTGGAAACTCTATTTTACTACATATGTGACATGTATTCTTCATTTGATGATTGGGAACTGGCAATTTAGTCAATTTAGTGCCTAAACCATTTGTATTGGATCTTCTGGATAAGCATACGATGTAAAAAGGCATAAAACAGTTTTGTGTTTGTTTCATAAATTCGATAAATGAATAAACGAATCAATGAAATGCTAACTATTGTAAATGTATTTTTTCATTTTAATTTGTTTTGTAAAAGCACACAAATTGTTAATAGCATTGTTACATGTGGCGATTTCAATGAAAGTAATCACGTGTTTGTTTATCAGACAACGAACGGTAACGGCGCTACTAAAAATCGAACGATGATCGTAGCAGACACTGACATGGCGTTTGCAATACGCTGTGGATTTCATATCGAAAACAAATTTTTCGAGTTTTCGAGTTCTTTCCAGTAAATTTTCCGATTTTTCTCGCCGTAAAAACATAGCGGCGATGGAAACGAACATAATGAAAAAAAGCTGGCTCAAATCGGACGCTCCGTTCTCAAGTGATGCGCGGTCGAACTTTTTCACTTCCATTTTTATATATAAGATAAATAAGATTTTTCTATCTTCGCTGAAGTGATAGAAGGTTACTGTCTTCAGCAAAGTTTCTTGTAATAATATGCTCTTAAACTTTGCAGAACACGTCAATGTGTTATATTGAAATTGAAGAAAAATATTTTTTACCTTTATTATACTATAACAAAGGTTTTTTATTTCACTTTTAGGGGGATTAATCAAAATTTAAATTCTACCACACGATAGAGCTTTCAATTTCAAGAAACTCTTCCAAAGGTTCGATAAACCTAAAACTAAGGTTTCCCAGTCAAAACTCCAGTGCGCTCGTTTTTTTTGGTATTGGGCTATTGTGCGCGCAAGTAACCGTCTTACAACGGTTGGCGCGAGTGTTCAAGGGTTAATATCTTTTGGCCGGCAAAACCAATTCTTCTGAAATTTTGCAGATATATTTGCAGCTTTAAAACCTCTAATTTGATGTCAACAAAATTAAACTGGATTAATTATCTAAGATGAAAACGTTAAAAATTATTGTAAATTTTAATGTGTTGCATACGATTGCTCATAACTTTTGAATTAAACGACCAATCAAAAAACAAATCAATAGTGATCTATCTAGCTATATTACAATTCAAATGAGAGAAATAGCGCATAAATCGGTTTAGCCATCTCTGAGAAACAGGCGATCATTTGTACCGAGACAAAATGATTCTACAATTGATGAAGGGACGGTAAGGGAAAGTAATGAAGAAGGATTTTTTGAGAATGGAGGGGAAGAGTGGAAAGGAAGGGGGGGGGGTAATAGGTAGCTACGCTTAACAAGTTGTCGTTATGGCTCCTATCTTTTGTCCAATTTTGTCGAACCAAGCTATAATCAGAGATTATAACCGGGGTTGAACCCACAACACCTGTCAGGGCGTGTCGCTCGCTGGTACCCGTGTACCTTTGAATCATAGAGGCGCTGGATGAAAGAAGTCTGCACAACCCCCCTTATTATTTCAAAAAAATATTAATATCTGCCTGACCGCATTTCAAGGTCATGACTAAAATCACGAGTTTGGTCAAGGTTTTTTAAGGTTAACTTTTAATCTGCTTGTCCGTTTTCAATAAAACTTGGCAAAAAATTTAGTAATAGCAAGAGCTTTCGTTTGGCACTATGATCGTTAAAATTGGTTGCGTAGTTCCGGAGAAACGCGTGTCACGTAGTTTTCACATATTTACTTATAACTTCAAAACGAAACGTCGAGCCGCAAAGCAATTCAATAGTGATATACTAGGCAATAATACCTTTTAAACAAAAGCAAAAGTGGTCAAATCGGTTCAGCCACCTTCGAGAAACATGCGATAGAAAATGAGCTGCACACACACATACACACAAACTCACATACACACATACACACAGACATTGCTCAGTTCGTCGAGCTCTATCGATTGGTATATGTGACTCGGCCCTCCGGGCCTCGGATCAACTTCGTGTTTTTCAACAAATTCCTAAACCTTTGTTAGGGGCCATCCATAAAGTACGTCACGCTTATAGGGGGAGGGGGGTTGACCTAAACGTGACGATTTGTGACGTAGGGGGGAGGGGGGTATAAAGTTATGTGACGTCACAAGAAAAAAAAATCAAATGTAAAATTTATTCGGGGATTTATAAAAAGGCTACTTCATTTTGAGATAAAACTATTGAAGGCTTCTATAAAATTAACGTACAGATGGATTTTTTTAACATATTTTGGTAAACTGGACTTATTTATTTTTGTACTATGAGCTCTCTATTAAAGCTTAACAGAATATGCTGTATACCACTGAAGAACTCTTTGTGCACCGTCCTGCCTAGAAGATTTTTGCAACCGTCGCATAAACTCCTGAGGGGCTACGGGGTGCTACCAGAGACCAATGGCAATGTTTCCTCTTGATATTCTTGCTGAACTCAATCGATGGACCTAAACTCATACCGAAGTTCCACGGCTGGTTTTAAGGTTCTTCTGTACAACCTATACTGCCCCTCTCTCAAAAGCTTCCGGAAGGATAGAGTTTGTGCCAATTGCGGATTTCGCATCTAAAGTAATATTAAATGATACAAAAAAAAATTAAATGATGCAAAAAAATACACAAAATGACAAAATCCGTCAGAAAAGTTCTTCCAAGGCGCGTTGCAGCAAGACGTCAGCAGGAAGTCCTGATTCTTTCAACTATAGTTCTATAGATCAGACGAATTTGAGTGGATGGATGTAAAGGACGTGGATAAGCGCGAAACATTAGTCGACGACACATCAGCGACTTCGAAAGCGTTTTCGATCGCAGCAATTGGAGATCATCTTCAAAATCCGAGAATCGATGACTTATAAGCTCGAACATTTTCCTTCTTTTATTTGCTGAAATTCATTTTTGTTATTTGATGAATTGATTGAAGTGACTTAAATTGATAGCTTGAAATTAAAAGGCTGGAATGTATATTTAAATTTTTTGTTGTGCGGGGGGGCGGGGTGCCGTTACGTGACGTACTTTCTGTGTGACCAAATGTGACAATGGGAGGAGGGGGGGTCGATTTTGGTCAAAATTTGCGTGACGTACTAAATGAATATCGCCTTGTATGGGAGCCCCCCTCTTAGTGGGGGGAGGGGTCTCTAACCACCTCTAAAACCTTTCATGGCCCCAAAAACTTCTACATGCAAATTTTCACGCCGATTGGTTCAGTAGTTTTTGATTCTATAAGGAACATACGGACAGACAGACAGAGAGACAGAAATCCTTCTTCATAGGTATAGATTACGGGAGGCATAAAGTGTGTCAAGTGATTCTGGTTAAAAATGGCATACGCACAAAATTACATCTTCTTTTTGTTATTTCCAATTAAACTACAAATTTCCCCAAAGTGGGCGGCGCTTCCGACGGCGGGTCACCGGCAACACTCGTGGCCGTCTCGTTCTGAATGATCTAGTGTTACTATAGATAGTTTTTGTGGTCTTATTATTGACTAATGTTTTATGAAGAGTCTCGAACTTCTCGATTCGTTCGATTAGTTTTTGAGTTTCGCAAAAATTTCTGTTTTATTTGTATGAGAGTCCATATACCCCTACCACAGGGGTGACAGGTCTCTAACTATCATAAAATAAATTCAAGACTCAAAAATTTCCCAGATGCCAAATTTGGTTCCATTTGCTTGATTAGTACTCAAATTATAAGGAAATTTGTATTTCATTTGTATGGGAGCCCCCCTCTTAAAAAGGGAAGGGGTCATAATTTACCATAGAAAAAATTTCTGCCATCTAAAATTCTCACATGCCAAATTTGGTTTCATTTGCTTGATTAGTTCTCGAGATAAG
The DNA here is from genome assembly GCF_943734655.1 of Sabethes cyaneus. Classification (NCBI taxonomy): domain Eukaryota; kingdom Metazoa; phylum Arthropoda; class Insecta; order Diptera; family Culicidae; genus Sabethes; species Sabethes cyaneus. Next base: position 126,162,852 of record NC_071354.1, read on the forward strand.
AGGACATTTTCATTTGTATGGAAGCCTACCCTCTTAAAGGGCAGATGGGTCATGACTCGCTTTCTAAAGAGGAGAACCATAGAAAAAAAATCTTGCCTCCAAAACCGCTTACATGTCAAATTTAGTTTCATTTGCTTGATTATTTCTCGAGTTATGAGGAAATTTGTTTTTCATTTGTATAGGAGCTCCCCCTCCTAAAGTGGGGAGGGGTCCTAATTCAGCATAGAAAATATTCTTGCCTACAAAAACACCCACATGCTAAATTTGGTTCCATTTGCATGATTAGTTCTAGAGTTATGAGGAAATATGTATTTCGTTTGTATGGGAGCCCCCCCCTCCTAAAAAGGTAAGGGGTCCTAATTCATCATAGAAAATATGGTTGCCTCTAAAAACACTCACATGGCAAATCATGTTCCATTTGCTTGATTAGTTCTCGAGTTATGAGGAAATTTGTATTTCATTTGTATGGGAGCCCCCCGTCCTAAAGTGCGGAGGGGTCCCAATTCATCATAGAAAAAATTTTTGTCTCCAAAAACACCCACGTGTAGCCTCCTTATCGACTACCTTAACCTTCTAGGTGTTCGATTGGAATCAATTTTACTATCACTTTTAATGTAAATCCGTACTTCTAGGTTTTCTTCTAGATGTTCGGTTGGAATCAATTTTATTATCACTTTTAATGGACCCTAATCTTTAATGCATTTGAGCCTAACATAACACGAAGAACTTAACTCCTAAAACCTTCATTTTCAACACGACTTTTTTGAACTCCTAACGGAGCACGGAATTCTCTCTAAACCTACATTTTTACCACTAACACTGTCCGTAAAACGGAACGAACGAACAACCCCCTCCCCCCCCCCCCCCTCGCGGCGTCGCCGCTGGTATTTATATCAGCTTTTAATTGTTCGTAGTAAGAAGTACTAGAACAGCTGCTGAGAAAAAAAGAAAATGAGAGTAGAGCGGAACTTTACTTTAGTTGAGGAACTGGTAACACTGTCAACCAAAAGTGCTCTGTTCGTGCCGGCTGCAGAACTTTTCGTAATTTTTAATAGTTTTCTCAGTTAGTATCGTTAAAAATGGTTGTAAACGATAAATAGGCGTATTTTGCATGTGAAAAGCATGAAGGAAGTTCCGTGAAAGTGAATTTTGCTGCGAAAATAATCTGGGAAAATAACATAAAGTTCTGCCAGTTTGTTTGAGGCTGATAGTGTAAGCGAGATGGCACTATGTGCTACGATTAGCAGCGAGTAGTTGCGAACAAAATGCGTAGCAAATTTTGCTATTTGGTGTGAGTGAGATGTATCGAGTTGCTATCTCGCCATCGAATAAATCAAGATAAGTTGCTATTCTGTTCCTGTGGTTCCTGCACTGCGGCGAGTGATTCTATATGATCTGCGGAAGTTTCATTCGGCAAACGAGCATAAGTATTCTGTTTTCATTCGTGTATTGCTGCCGCGAGTAATTGCTATGCAAATTGCAAATCACTCTGACCAGCTATTGTAGATAGTGGGCAATATTTTGGAACTCTTGCTGTTAAATTATCGATAGTTATTGATATCGATAAAATTACTTTTCTATATAGATTAATCGATACTTTCCATGAATTTGCGAGAGTACTAGAGCCACTAGCGCTAGAGATATGCAATGCACGGGTGAAAGCAAACATTTGTAATATAGAACGATATTATTATTATTTCAATTATAATTGATTTTATTAATTTCATTAAACCAAATACGCGCCAGAATAATGAAAATTATTCTGGAAGTGTGGATATTTAAAAGTATCCATGCGGGGCTTATTGTCCATGAAGGCGACCTCGGAATGTACGTGTATATCCAGGCATTCTAGAAATGGGTCGCTGGATGAACAATAGAGCTATCACCTTCCATCTCCAGGACTAAAATTATTTGCATATAGAGACATAAACTTTCTAGTTAATAGATGCAAGTAATTTTTTTACATAAAAGCGCTGACGGTCAGCGGGCGATGGATTGTATCACACACACACACACACACACACACACACACACACACACACACACACAGAGCGGAACTTTACTTTAGTTCTATGAGAGTTTCAGGTGGCGCGCGAAACCTCTCACACATGTACTAAGCTAACTCACATCGCACGTTCGACGTGCAATGTTTGTTATGTTCCATGTGCGAACGTTTGCGCTTGCCCCTGAAACGGTCAGAGAAATAAACTTTACAAAAACCGCACCGAAAGGTAAAACTTTCGCTGTCGCGGAAGCTTCGGTCAATGTTAACCGTCAATGCTAGCGTTTGTCAATGTTACCCGTACGGGCAGGCTTCTGGGCACTGACGCTTCACACGTGTCAAATTTGATTCCATTTGCTTGATTAGTTCTCGTGATAAGAGGACATTTTTATTTGTATGGAAGCCCACCCTCTTAAAGGGAAGATGGACCATAACTCGCTTTCTAAAAAGGAGAGGGGTCTCAATTCACCATAGAAAGAAATCTTGCCTCCAAAACCACTTACATGTCAAATTTAGTTCCATTTGCTTGATTATTTCTCGAGTTATGAGGAAATTCGTTTTTCATTTGTATAGGAACTCCCCCTCCTAAAGTGGGAAGGGGTCCTAATTCACCATAGAAAATATTCTTGCCTACAAAAGCACCCACATGCTAAATTTGGTTCCATTTTCTTGAATAGTTCTAGAGTTATGGGGAAATTTGTAATTCTTTTGTATGGGAGCCCCCCCCCCTCCTAAAAAGGTAAGGGGTCCTAATTTATCATAAGAAAAATGGTTGCCTCCTAAAACACCCACATGCCAAATATGGTTCCATTTGCTTGATTAGTTCTCGAGTTATGAGGAAATTTGTATTTCATTTGTATGGGAGCCCACCCTTCTAATATAAGGAGGGGTCCCAATTCATCATAGAAAAAATTTTTGTCTCCAAAAACACCCACTTGCCAAATTGGGTTACATTTGTTTAATTAGTTCTCGAGTTATGAGGAAATTTGTATTTCGTTTGTATAGGAGCCCCCCTCTTAAAGTTGGGAGGGGTCCTAATTCACCATAGAAAATATTCTTGCTCTCGAAAACCTTAACATGCCAAATTTGGTTCCATTTGCTTGATTAGTTCTCGAGTTATGAGGATATTTGTATTTCATTTGTATGGAAGTCCCCCCCCCTCTTAAAGGGGAAAGGGGTCATAATTCCCTTTCTGAAGTGGGGAGGGGTCAAAAATTACCATAGAATAAATTCTTGTCACCAAAAACACCCACATGCCAAATTTTGTTCTATTTGCTTGATTAGTTCTCAAGTTATGCAGAAATTTGTGTTTCATTTGTATGGGAGCTCCCCCTCTTAGTGGGAGGAGGGGTCTCTAACCATCACTAAAACCTTTCCTGGCCCCAAAAACCTCTACATGCAAATTTTCACGCCGATTGGTTCTGTAGTTTTTGATTCTATAAGGAACATATGGGCAGACAGACAGGCAGACAGGCAGACAGACAGACAGACAGACAGACAGACAGAAATCCTTCTTTATAGGTTTAGATTACGGGAAGCATAAAGTGTGTCAAGTGATTCTGGTTAAGAATGGCATACGCACAAAATTACATCTTCTTCTTTTTGTTATTTCCAATTAAACTACAAATTTCGGGGATCGGCAAACTCTGTAAAATCTCGAATAGCACTTCCTTTTTTAATCACACAAAATCGCCATTAAATTTTCTGTTACAAACTTCGCCGACTTTAATTACACTTTATTCAAACACGATTTTCCCTGTGAAACTCTTCGTTTAATTTTGAAAATGTGTTTTGTATTCCCGAAGATTCCACAACAATAATTCACTTGTCGTCCCTTTGGCATTGAATAGTAAGGAATTTCGTGGAGTCAATGGCACTGAATCTGATGAAGTAATAAAACTCTTAATCCACTTTTAAAACGTTGTACCGTTAAGGAAACTGTAATATTCAAGATAAATGTTCGATATTTAGTTAACTAACTTTTTTTATTGATTTTGTTCTAATTTCTGCAATTTTATTAAAGAAATGACATAACTAGAGACAATCCAACGAAAACGGTTTTAAAAAAAATCAAGTGGCGAAATTTGGATCCATGACTAAAATGGATACCATATTTCGCCACTTTAATTTTGATATATTTTTAAAATTATCCAAAGTTTAAAGTGAAATCGGTATAAAATTAATTGAAATATTGTACACAGAATCATATTGGTTAAGAATAATTGAATAATGAAGCAGTTTGAGCACATTTTTCCCCAATAGTATTTTCGCCTCTCGTTTTGATTTTGTAAAAAAATATACACTTAGTATGAAATAGTATTTTCAAATTGTAATTATAATATGATAAATTAATAACAAGCCAAAGATATTAATTGTTTTTGGTGGTACATGCCCTTAATTTTACCAATTCGTTAAATAATTTCTTTTAAATCGACCAAAAATATGTAAAAAAGCTTTGGATTCATCAAACTGGCGAAATATGGCTCCTGGCGAAATATGGATCCTCTACCCTATACTGTGGAGTTTCTGGATGTTCCACACTCAAAATAATCCGCACATAACTAATGGAAAATTTCCATATGAAAATCCTTATGATTATTATGTGCCACATATAAATACAATCCGCCCAGAAGTACACATGAAAATTATATGCATATGAATAGTATGTGCAAATTTTAAAAACACATAAATGGTAACTGTGTGGCACATAAAGTTCATTTACTGGGCACATGGAAAAAATCTATGTGTGAAACACATAGAAACTTTACGAAAAGTTTTTTCAGTGCAGTTCAAAAGAAGGTCCCTCGAGTATTTTCTGTTAAGTAAACTGTTTTTGAAATATTTCGATTTTGAGCTGTGCTATGTTCCTATATCATTTTTGTAATACACCAAATCATCATACCGTCAATTCTCAGATACTGGTGCCCTTGTATACATTTTGGACAATTTTCCTTTTCATTTATATCGAATGTACGTTTGTGCTTAACATTTTACAGGCATAATGGCTTTTTAAATTTAGTCATATTGCTGTTTAAACAACAAACTTACCGTTTAAATTACTGAAACTTTATTCGATTCTGCGGCCTGTTATGTAAACAAGAGCGCCCGTATTTGCCAAATTACGTAACCTTGATTTGGTCTATTGTAATTGAAGGTTTTATTGATTTTTTTCTTGCTATTTCTACTATCCACGATTATTTTTATACCTAACGTCACAATCTAGAAGAATGACGTCATAGCGATAGAGATAGCACATTTTATCTACCACACCTGTTACTTATCATTGGTTGCACGCTTAAAAAATTTCATTACAAAAAGCTTTCAGTCACCTTTCGCAAGAGGGTGTTACTTTTACGTCTTTTCGGATATATATGAGATTTTTCGAAGTGAACTATATTGTTAATATAATATATTTGGTTCCACTCTCTTCATTGCTAGTAGTCGAAGAATCTCGTCAAGCATTACCCAAGTAACCATAAGCATTAATCCAAAACCGTATACTTACTTACTTACTTACTTACTCAATCAGCTCCAGGTCGTGGTTTCCTCTGCTGTACGAAGAAGTCGTCTCCATTCCACTCGGTCCATGGCCGCAATTCGCCAGCCACGTAGTCTATGTAGGGTCCGCAGGTCGCCTTCCAGTTGATAACTACTTGATCCAAAACCGTATATTGGAAATAATTCTGCATCCCTATAGTGCCAAACTTTTGTATATTAGCAATCTTAATGCTTATAAAACGTATATTAACATTGTTGATGCATAGAAGCATTTACGTGAACCAGCATTAAAAAAAGCAATGTATGCGCATATAACGTAACAATATAATGCATTTAGTACATTGCATTAAAACGAGCCGTAAGTGTTGATAAACGGCTTGTACTTGACTTCTTATTTTGCTATTCTACGGCCACTACTCATGCCCTCTTCCATCTAATGAATGCCGTCTTTTTCTACCCTATTGGTAGTACAGGACAAGTAGCTATGATATGAGAGGGAGTATTACCAAGATTTAAATACGACTAATTTCAACTCACTCAATCACGTCCGCTATGGTTTAGGTAGCAAAGGTGCAAGGAAGCGAATGAGGTTGCATGACTAACTCCCAGTTCGAGCCCCTGTCTAGGTAGGTGGTAACAATATTCAGCATTTCAAAAAACTGGTTCTATATATTGACCAAACTCGTGTTTTAGTCTTTTGACCTTGAAATGCGGTCAGGCATATATTAATATTTGTTTGAAACGATGGTTCTGCAATTGATGAAGGGACGGTAAGGGAAAGTAATGAAGAAGGATTTTTTTGGTAATGGAGGTGTTAAAACTTTTTCGCAGTCCGAGGGACTCGAACTAAAAGAAGCATATTTATTATCAAATTGAGATGACAAATTTTGTTAACTTACAAATAGTTTCTGCAGCGACGAAAGTGCTTGTTTAATCCCGACTAATACGGTAACCCTAATCTCACTGCGTAGCTGTTTTATGAAATGTAATTTATCATTATAAAAATAGGATCCTCAAAAGTTCAACCTTACAATAACTTCCTGCGTATCGGCTATTCTGATGACAATTTAATGATTACCACCAAACGATTATTTGTAATAATTATCCATCTTGTAAATTAGATCAAACCGCATCGCGTGGCCGGTTGTATTGTATTCGCTTACCCATTAGAAATTTATCGAAAAGAAGATTTAACTCTCTGAGGTTAAATATGGGAAGCTACACGTAATTCAACTCAATCACTAAATTCGACTAATAGAATATTTAATATATTTAATAAAGAACTTGAAAATCGCACGTCTGCTAATTATCTCCTAATTATTCATCCGCTATTCACCGCGTCGTATTAATCTTTTATCTACCTATCAACAGTATTGCCCGTTATTCCAAAATAATCGCTGCATACGAGGAAGCCAGGTGCATGCCACTTGAATGTTTTAACACCCCGGCTCGTAATGCCATTGCTAAATCAGGGCTTACTCATCTTTTTCCGAAACATCTAGTAATGCCACTTTAATCACGGGACGAACTAGCAACCCTGCATTAGTCCGTACTTCGACCTTGCGTATCCGTCCATCCTGACCTGGAAACGTTTTAACGACCTTGCCACGAAGCCAGCCGTTACGTACTGCTTCATCTACAATGACGACCAAATCTCCAACCTTTATCGGTCTCGTCTCGTCCAACCATTTAGATCGCTTTGCTATGGTGGGTAGGTACGCCTTAATCCAGCACCGCCAAAACTGATTCAGGAGAATCTGCATCAACTTCCAATTCGTTCCTACATCGCACACCTCATCAATAGGGATGCGAGCAGGATTGTTTGCCCCACTTGAGCTCATCAATAGGAAACAGTTGGGCGTGATAACATCCAAATCGGGAAATTTTACAGGTACGAACGTCAGTGGATGAGAATTCACAATCATCTCTGCTTCTGCCAAAAACGTTAACAATCCTTCATCGTCTAGACGGTGAGGATGGGAAAGGGTTGATAGGGCTTCCTTCACCGAACGAACTTTCCGCTCCCACACACTTCCCATGTGCGGAGCGGACGGCGGGTTGAAGTGCCACTCGGTGTCTGCGTTAGTGAAGGTCCCTGCTATAGATTTGTTTATTCCCGCTATCTCCTTCGCGAGCTCACGAGATACACCGCGAAAATTGATGCCATTGTCGCTAAAAATTTGCTGGGGGGCACCTCTTCTCGTCACGAAACGACGGATCGCCATCTTGCATGACTCGGCTGACAAAGAGTGCACCACCTCTAAATGCACCGCGCGTATCGACAAACACGTGAAAAGTGCTACCCACCGTTTAATGTTGCTTCGTCCTCTTTTGATAATCAGCGGCCCAAAATAATCCAACCCCGTGAATGTAAAAGCACGCACAAATGGAGCGACTCTCACTTGAGGCAAAGGGGCCATTCTGGGCTCGCATGGCTTAGCCCGGTATACCCGACACCATGTACAAGCTTTAATCGTCTTTTGCACCAAAGATCGTAGTTTAGAAATATAAAACTTTTGACGAAGTTCGTTTAGTACTGTTTCGGTGTTAGCGTGGGCGTAACGCTGATGATATCTTAAAATGAGCAATTTTGTTACGTGGTTTTGTCTTGGGAGGATTATTGGATTACGAAAGTCGAAAGAGTAGTATGCCGCTGCTGGATCGATTCGGCTCTCCATACGAATGAGTTCATCGTCGTCCAACACAATTGATAACTTGGCTAATGAACTGTTCCCATTGAACCGCTTGCGCTGTGCTGTTGGTGCGTTTTTGTTGTGTTCCAGTATAGCACATTCATCCGAAAACTGCTGTCTTTGAACCATCCTCCACAAGCTGGTTTCCGCTGCCGCATGGTCTGCATGTGACAACAAAACTGTACGACAATCAGCTTTTGTTCTGTTTTTGTCTCGACAACGGTGTAGAAAATGATAAAGATAAGCTATCTTCTTCAGAAGATCGTCTAATTTTGAAAAACCTGCGAAATCGAGAAACGTTTCTGCGTTGGCTTCCCGGTGAGCAAACGTTGACCTTAACTCGTCCTTCGGTACAGCTGAAACAATCGTTTTCACCGGCCACTCTTCTTCAGGCAGATATAAAAAATCGGGGCCTTGGAACCACGCGCTATTTGGACTGAAGTTGGACCCTCCACCCCATTTGGTAGCTTCGTCAGCTATATTCAATTTCGAGGGAACCCATTGCCATTCAGATATTTCTGTTTCACTGAGAAGTTCTGAGACCCTGAATGCCACATATTGATGGTATTTGCGTGGATCGGCTCGTATCCAAGACAAGACTGTCATTGAGTCTGTCCAAATGAACCGCTTCCTTATAGGGACTGTATGATTCTCTGCTACTGATTTCATAAGCCGTACCCCAATGACCGCTGCTGTTAACTCGTTTCTAGGAATAGTTTGTGGCTTCAGTCGCGTCACTTTTGCCTTCGAGGCAACTAGCGCACACCTGGCCTGTCCCCGATCAACGATCCGGAAGTATACCACACTACTATACGCTAGCTCGCTCGCGTCTACGAAAAGATGCAACTGCAGAGAATCATAAGCACCCTCCTCATAGCCCGGAAAGTAGCATCGCGAGATTTGCACCTGTGAAAGTTTTGGCATTTCATCAATCCAGCGCCGCCATAATGCGCGGTCCTCGTCAATCAACGGGTCATCCCATTGTATGCCCGATCGCCACACACTTTGTATGAGAACTCGGCCGTGAATGGTGTAGTTCGACACAATACCGAGAGGGTCGAAAAAGCTCATCACCACCTGGAGCATTTGTCGTTTGGTTGGAATGGTGTTGCTGGAGATCAGCGGCTGGAGGTCTTTCCGAAACTGGGGTAAAAACACGAGCATGTCGTCGCCAGGAACCCAAACGATTCCTAGTATCCGCTCCGCTACTGTTGTTTTCTCCGCCGAAAAGTTTTTTACTGCATCACAGCTTTCCTCCCCGACTCGTGACAGGACTTCCTTGCTATTCGACTGCCAATTTCGTATTTCAAAGCCTGCCTCATTATGAATAACACGCACTTCGTTTGCTATTTTCGCAGCTTCTTCGACGCTATCTCTGCTGTCCAGGTAGTCGTCAACGTACGTGTTGTTTACAATTGCCGACGCTGCTTCCGGATAACGACCAAAAAATTCCATGGCATTTGTATTTTTCACATGCTGTGCCGAGCATGGAGAGCATGTGGCACCGAAGGTGGCCACATCCATGATGTAAATTTCTGGTTTGCAAGACGAATTATCACGCCAAAGAAACCTTTGCGACTGGCAATCTTCCCTACGTATTGATACTTGATGAAACATTTGCCGTATGTCGCCGGCGATGGCAATCTGCCTCTGGCGAAACCGAGAGAGAACCGAAATTAGAGGTGTCGAAAAGTCGGGACCTTTTAATAACATTGAGTTAAGTGAGATTCCCTGTACTGAGGCCGCCGCGTCCCACACCAGACGGATTTTGTTCGGTTTTCGTGGGTTACGAACCACACTGATCGTTAGATACCATACACGCCCAGAATCTGATTCCTGTAGCTCCCGCGCTGTTGCTTTATGGGCATACCCACGGTCTAAATAGTCGACTAGCTGATCAGTAACTGCAGCCCTTAAATCTGGATCCGATTGCAATTTCCTCTCAAGGCACTTTAACCGACGCTCGGCCATCGGAAAACTGTCTGGAAGTGTTACACTATCGGTGCGCCAAAGCAATCCGGTTTCGAACCTACCGGTGGCTGTTCGCTTCGTCGTCTCTTGAAGAATGCGCCGTGCACGTTGATCGTCCGCAGATTCCAACACAAGGGGCCCGTTCATTCCGACGTTTTCCATTTCCAGGTAGTCTTTTACCAGTTCGTGGAGTTCTCGGTCCTGCGAGCACTCGCAAGTATGTATCATAAGGTTACCAGCCTCTAACGATTTCCTCCAACCACCGAATATTGTCCAACCTAATCGCGATTTAATTGCCACTGGCTCTGACTCTCCTCTTTCCCGTCTATTCAATGCCAGTTTAAGGCGAGCGTTGTCTACCCCGATCAATATACGCGATACTGTGTCGTGATAGCTTTGGATTGGTAAGCCTCGTAAGTATGGGAATTGCTCCCGCAGTTCTGCATAGTTGAGGCTTTGCTTCGGTAAGCTCAGACATTCTACTGTACGCACATCGCGTAAAGCATACTGTTTATCGTTGCCCTCTCCCGAGATGTTAAATTGCACTTGTCGCGAAGCGGCTTCCTTCCGTGTTACGTTGCCCGTCCACTGGAGACAGAGGGGTTTTTCGATTCCTTTTAGACCTAACTCGTCTGCTAGTGCACCTTCGACCAGCGTCAGATCTGAGCCGTCATCTAGAAACGCAAAGGTGGACACCGCTTTGCCTTCTGAATGCAGCGTAACGGGAATGATTTTAAATAAACACGACGTTTGCGTATGGCATTGCGCTGTTACTACTGCCGAAGTACTGGCAGTTTGAGTTGTCTCAGCCGATTTATTTCTGAATGAATGAAGCATTTTATTATGTAGCTCTTCACAGCCGTCGATTCCGCAGGATTGCTTCGTCCGGCATGGCCACTTGCCGTGACCAGTTAAGCAGCGTTTGCACAATTTGTACTGTTCGACAATTTTCAAACGTTCCGGAAGAGTAAATTTAAGAAATTTCTCACAGCTTCTGATTTTATGATCCGATCTCCCACATACAATACACGGTTTGACCTCGGTTACCTGTCTTTGCGACTCTGGGAACGATTTCGATTCCGCTTTCTTTTCAGCCGGATGATGGTTATCCCGCGAGTGCGCATTCACGAATCCCTCTTTCTCTCGTTTTGTTCTGCATCTCACGCGACTGTCTTCCTGTGTGCTAGTGACCACCGTACTCACTTGACAAGCAGCAGATTTTATCGAAGAGACATATTCACTAAACGCCTTTAACGTGACATCTGGTATACGTTGAGCGTGCATTCCCCACTCCAGTCTTAGGCTGGGCGGTAATTTGGCAATTAACTCCGACAACAACATTGGATTCGAAAGATGTGAGTGTAAATTTGCTCCTTCCATGTACGTAACCAAGTTTCGTACCTCTCTTCCGAACGTAATCAACGTGGGTAAATGCCTTATGTCTGGCTGTGGATCACTTCGCAACTTAGTTAATAGGCGTTGAATTATAAACTCCGGACGACCGCATTCTTCTTCCAACATTCTAAGAATTTCCGGGATGGCCATCGGCATCGTGAGCAAACTCTGCACCTTTTCTCGGGCGCTGCCTACCAAACATTTTTGTAAACGTGCTAAGTTCTCGTCAGGTTGGATACCACACATGACAGTAGTGGATTGAAATGAATTAATGAACATGGGCCACTCCATGGGGTCCCCTGAAAACTTTGGAAAACTTTGGAGCGACAACATGCCTAGCAGCGAGCTGCTGAGGATTAATAATTGCCTCGCATGGCCATGTGGAATGTGTCTCTGGGAAAACGGACGCCGTTGGGCACGGTATTTGGTTTTGTGGTGGTGGTGCTGTATTATTGAACTGACTGCTTGCTCCAGGTCCAGTTTGCTCATGTCCCATTTCTTGGTTATGTGTCGCTTGCTGCGCTGGCACCTGTGCTGAAAAATTTACGGGGAGTGATGCTTGTATCGGATTCGATGATCGAATCGGAGCGGGCACGAGCTTCGACAAACTATGCGACTGGTGCGGCTGCATCTGAATTTACTGACAGTAACTCTGTTGAAACGGAGGCTGTTGTAAACGTGGAGGGAACATAATAGCACGTTGCATGGGAAACGAGTTGTTTTGTATTCCAGCGAGCGTCTGCTGGGGAACCGTGTGTCCAGTATGAGACAGACATGGCGGGCCATTAGGCATGGCGGGCAGAATGTTTTGCTGCGGGAAGGGACGATTATTTTCAGGCAGCGTATTTGGCATCACAATCGGGTTTGATTCAGTGATGGCTGCTGTGGAAACAATTGGCATATTTGCCGCTATTGTAACAGTAGACGTACTTAGCGGTGTTGACATATTCGGAACTGCGTGAACCGCTTCATGATCCTGCCTGTCCGGTATATTCTGATTTTGCTCATCTACCCAGTTCTGAATGGCTGCGTGATTCTGACCACTTATACCGCTACCGAAGCTACCACCATCCAGCGCTTCGGCCTCGAGTTCTAGCTGGTGCTTTTTCGCTAAATATTCACGATCTTTCTGTGCTTGCTGATCCTCCAGGGCTTTCGCTTCCTCCAGCTGCTTGAGTCGTAACCGGATACCCGACGAGTTAGTCCTCTGCGAGGTGGCAGAAATAGAGAACATTGAACAATTTTTACACCGCCACGAGCGGTCGTTAATTGAATCCCGCACTCCGACGCAGTCAAAGTGCCACCAGGAGTTGCACTTGTCGCAAGCCACCATTTTCTCTGTATGATCTGGACGAGTGCAGCCCTTGCAGTTTGCTTCAGCAGTTGTAAGGTTACCTTCGGCTGCTGTGAGGTTAGCTTCTGGGGATGTGAGGTTAGCTTTCGCAGCATCCGACTTGGGTCTGGGATCGCTCATTGTAGATATTTTTCGAGTTTGTTAAAACTTTTTCGCAGTCCGAGGCACTCGAACTAAAAGAAGCATATTTATTATCAAATTGAGATAACAAATTTTGTTAACTTACAAATAGTTTCTGCAGCGACGAAAGTGCTTGTTTAATCCCGACTAATACGGTAACCCTAATCTCACTGCGTAGCTGTTTTATGAAATGTAATTTATCATTATAAAAATAGGATCCTCAAAAGTTCAATCTTACAATAACTTCCTGCGTATCGGCTATTCTGATGACAATTTAATGATTACCACCAAACGATTATCTGTAATAATTATCCATCTTGTAAATTAGATCAAACCGCACCGCGTGGCCGGTTGTATTGTATTCGCTTACCCATTAGAAATTTATCGAAAAGAAGATTTAACTCTCTGAGGTTAAATATGGGAAGCTACACGTAATTCAACTCAATCACTAAATTCGACTAATAGAATATTTAATATATTTAATAAAGAACTTGAAAATCGCACGTCTGCTAATTATCTCCTAATTATTCATCCGCTATTCACCGCGTCGTATTAATCTTTTATCTACCTATCAACAGTATTGCCCGTTATTCCAAAATAATCGCTGCATACGAGGAAGCCAGGTGCATGCCACTTGAATGTTTTAACAGGAGGGGAAAGAGTGGAAAGGAAGGGGGGGGGGGGGTATTAGGTAGCTACGCTTAACAAGTTGTATTTGTGACTCCTACCTTTTGTCCAATGCTGGAAGGTGCATGGGTTGAACCAAGCTATAATCTGAGATTATAACCGGATTTGAACCCACAACACCCGCCAGGGCCTGTGACTCGTTGGTACCCGTGTACCTATGAACCACAGAGGCGCTGGACAAAAGGAGTCTGCACAAACCCCCTTATTAATGTAGCGACATGGGTTGGGCTATTTTTAGACACAATTGTGCCTCTTCCTCCACCTGCTGTGGAGACCAGCGATCGAGAAGTTTAATCTAAATTTGTGTTTACTGGCGGGACGACCACTTTGTGTTTTAGTTTTTTAAACCCCGACCGAATATGTCAATCCATCCAGCCGGGCCATCGAAACGAATTCAAATGTCATTATGTTTTTTAGCATGTACCAAAGACGTACCATAACGTACCTCCGAGGATTTTTAACGTACTTCGTTATTTATATGATTTTCATGGACCGGCCCAATAGACGGTCGATTTTGAGAAATCTTAACTTTACGAAGTCCACATTAGCAAAAAGTTGATGTACCAACGACGTACCTAAAGAATCTGAACTTTGAATAGGATGTACTTAAAAAAATTTCATATAAAGTTCGATAACTTTTTCAAAAAACTTTGTATGTTGAATTAAACCACAGATTTGAGTTCACGGGAAAATTCTAGTCTGATTTCATATATAAAACCTAATACTTAAGTGAAAATAAAGCAGTTATATTAAAATACAGCATAATTTGGGTGTCCTTCAGGGAAAAATTTATAACATTTAAAAAACCTGTTTTAATCCACCTAGTGGTGAAAGGAACCTTTGTTATACGGCCTTACTTGCTATTTGAGATAGAAATCGACACGTCTTCGGAACATAATTCATCTATTGGTTAACGATGCGTGGTGCGTTGGTTTACATAAAATTTTTGGAAATTGAATAAGTTCACGAAATTTGAATAAAATAGGAGCAGTTATAAATTTTGATAGATTCTTTTTTCAAGAAATTGCTGAGTAAGTTGTTCCTAATATGAGTAAGTGCAAGTAAAAGTAAGTTGTAAAAGGAAATAATATTCTGTGTTTTTTATCGACTGGATTCAATTGTAACTGTTAATATTCGGCAGGGCAGTCTTCGGAGAAATTTATCAAGACTGAAGTTTGATGTTTTCCCGACGACCAACAAAGTGTCGAAACGTCGGGAAAACATCAAACTTCAGTCTTGATAAATTTCTCCGAAGACTGCCCTGCCGAATATTAACAGGAAATAATATTCTTTAACATATACATTGCGTAGTAAAGGTCTTTTAAATGCCTTATTGTTACAAAGTTACAAATCATGGTTTAACTAACGTATATTCTTCAATAAACTTGTTATGAGCAAAATGTTAGAATTATTCAATGCATTAATACTTTAATTTGTTAGGAAAATAGATCAGCATAAGCCGACATCACAGAAACGAAGCAAGCAGCATGTGAAGTCCGCAATTGATCTCAACTGGAACTTTTTCTCGTTTCTTCATATGGAAAAATAGGTCTGTATGCAGCGGAATTATCAGCAGATTTAAAATGAATCCGTCTGTTGGTAGTCAAGTAATTTGAGGTCAAAATTGGGGTATTTTTTATAATCAAAGTTCTACAGTTCCTAAACAAGCAAACACAGAGCTATACTATATTCAGCAAAGTTGTGTATTTTTACTATTTGTACAACTTTGTAATACATGAACCAGTCATACTACAATTACAAAAAGAGCTAAAGTAGAAACACTGATTTTACACATTCATTTACAATAAATAAAATTTTTCCATCTTCGCTGAAGAGATAGAAGGTTGCTGTCTTCAGCAAAATTTCTTGTAATAAAATGCTCTATAACTTTGCAGAACACATCAATGCGTAATATTGAAACTGAAGACAAATAATTTTTTTATTTCACTCTTAGGGGAATTAATCAAAATTTAAATTCTACCAGACGATAGAGCTTTCAATTTCAAGAAACCCTTTCAAAGGTTCGATAAACCTAGACCGAATAAGACCAAGTTTTGCCAGGCAAAACTATAGTGCGCACGTTTTTTTGGTTTTGGGCTATTCTGCGCGCGAGTAAACCGTGGTACAAAAGTTGGCGCGAGTGTTCGAGGGTTAATATCTTTTGACCGGCAAAACCAATTCTTATGAAATTTCGCAGATACATTCGCAGTGTCAAAACCTTTCGTTTGATACTAAAATAATTGAAACTTGATACATTATCTTAGTCAAAATTATTATAAATTATTGTTAATTTTGATGTGTTGTACACGATTGTCCATAACTTTCAAATTAAACGTCCAATCAAAAAACAAATCAATAGTGATCTATTAGGCTATATTGCCTCTCAAATGAGACTAATAGCACAAAAATCGGTTTAGCCATCTCTGAGAAACAGGCGATAATTATTACCTTGTCAAAACAGGTTTTTTAAGGTTAACTTTTAAACTACTTGTCTGCCCTCAATAAAACTTCTTGACAATTTTTATATTATAGCAAGAGCTTTCATTTGGTACTAAGATCATTGAAAACGGTTGTCTAGTTCCGGAGAAAATCGTGTCACGTAGTTTTCACATTTTTACTCATAACTTTTAAACAAAAAGTCGGACCATGAAACAACACAATAGTGATACACTAGGCAATAGTACCTTTCAAACAAAAGTAAAATCGAACGAATCGGTTCAGCCATCTCCGAGAAACAGGCGATAGAAAATG
The DNA here is from genome assembly GCF_943734655.1 of Sabethes cyaneus. Classification (NCBI taxonomy): domain Eukaryota; kingdom Metazoa; phylum Arthropoda; class Insecta; order Diptera; family Culicidae; genus Sabethes; species Sabethes cyaneus. Next base: position 126,179,323 of record NC_071354.1, read on the forward strand.
AAGCGCACACACACATACATACATACACACACACACACAGACATTGCTCAATTCGTCGAACCTTATCGATTGGTATATGTGACTCGGCCCTCCGGGCCTCAGATCAACTTTGTCTTTTTCGACCAATTTTTAAACCTTTGTTATAGTATAACAAAGGTAAAAACTTTGAAAGGCGACACTGATTTTCCAGAAAACATGTATCGAAAAAAACAAGTAATTGATTGAGAGAAAATCATCACTTGAACATATATTTGATTATAGAAACTACGTATTTTTCTAAATTTCGCTCTATAAGGGGAAACTTCACTAAATTGGCGACAACTCGGAAACTATTTTGGTACGTCATCGTACCAACACCAGAATCTCAAAATAATTGTATTTCCAACATTTTCTGGGAATGCCGTTATCAGCCGATCCATATTTTAGTGCTTAACCTACGTATTTTTCTAAATTCCTGTCATTGCTCTCTGCACTGCAACAAACATATCTTTATCGAAGGCTTCCACACTCCATCTCCACCCGGTCGACACCCGACCTTACCTGACACCCGGTCGATCGGCGTGACGGATGCCTCGTCGTTTAATCGCGTACCGTGTAGCTTGGTGGTCGCTATACGTATACTCATCGGACACCCTTCAGGTCATGATGGCTTGCAACGCTGGGCTGCAGAAGGGGTTATCGATGATCGATTGTTGTACCACCCTGCCAAAGGTACTGAAGGAACCCACGTTTGCCATACTCACGTTCAACTTGGACAAAGCTTTCAGTAAGTTTTGCCCCCTAGAGGTAGTGCACCTGCTACCCCACTGGACTGCCCAGGCACTGAAGTCACCTTCAACGACAACCGGCTTGCGGCTCTTGAGCTCGTTTAGGATCCAGTCAAACTGCTTTGGTGATCACCTTGGCGGAGCGTAGCAGCTGCACATGTAGATGCCATCTACCACATCTGTCACGTACACCTCTTGGTCGGTCGATATCACCTCTTGGAGTGCGCACACGGACCAACCTACCTTAATTTTGCCCACATTTTGTTGGCGATGGCCTCTGGCACATTTATAATTGCGACTTTCATATCACCGAATGCCTTTCGCAACTTGATGTCTGAGGGCGCAACCTTAACATTGAGCTGGTCCCTCCGAGCATCTTTCAGGTCGTCTACCGCATAACCTCGCCGAGGTTTTTGTCCTCGTCAAGAGTACGCTGCCACAGGGCCTTGATCTTGTAACTGGTACCTTGGTGTGTCTCTACTGTGTGTACCGGGAAAGCTCAGTAGCAAGAGACCCTGTGACTATGGTCCCAGGATCGGCTTACTACTGGGTAATCAGAGGGGCTTTGCGAACAAACGTGCAGTCGACTTTCACCTTGCTTGGCTTGGGCTATTGTGATAATTTGGTTTGGAGGATTTGAAATAATGGAATTATGAAAACTATTGCTTTATTTTTGGTAACTATTGTGGATGTGTATGTGTGTGTGGGTGTGGGTGAGGTTGAAAACCGGTACGTACCGCTGTCGCTGCCGCTGCTGGTCGAGTTTTACGCTGCTGACTTACGGTTCGGGGAAGGCTGGGAGACGCTCTGCACGCGCTGCTAACTGCTGCCTTCGAAGATACTGCTAATGACGTCGCAGGGTTTAGGCGACGCTGGCCGGTGCTAGTTATTAGTCTGGTCTTCCCTCGTTGACGTATATCGACAGGTCCAGGACGATACAGGAATGACTGTGTCGAGAGGGGAATGTCCTCCTTAATAATTATGGTCCCAGGCCAGAGGACTGCCGCTGGTCCTTGACGGGTTAGACGTAGCGTGCATCCAGGGCTCGCTAGGCCGATCGTGTGCTGATCTTTAATGGCAAACCGTTCCACGGTTGCACAAATAAAAACGTGGATATAAAAGGTCCTGTGAGGGCGATATCGGGAGACAATTACTCCTTTTGATCCAGACAATTACGGACAAAGGTTCCGTTGTCTTTTCAGGATTTATCAATTACCTGAACAAATTCTATTTAAAAGCCACTCACTACTAGCACTTACTACTTTTGAACTTTTTACTGTTTAGCACACGAGCATCAGATTATATCTGAGCAATGGAGGTTGCTCAAGACACCAAGAAGCTTTTTCGCGGTAATTTTAACCGCTAATGGCCGCATATTTCGCGCAGTTTTTACCCTGTCATATCACGTATAACAGCTTTCCTTCCCCGTCAGTTTTTCTGTTATACTCATCGGTGGCTGTCGTTGCACCACCCACTTGTACCGACTGTGTCACGTGTTTGATGTTTAGTGTGTTGACAATTTTTAATTCAATGTTTATTTATTCATATTTATTACTAACCTAACTAACCTATTTTAACACATAACAATTTTTACATTTAACTAACCCTAGTAACAATAAACCTAGAAACGTGAAAGTATACAAAACATTCATGCACATATTAAAAAACAGAAGATCCTGTAACGCACGGTTACAATCTCGCCCGCCTCACTCAGAGACTTTTCTATCAGTTCCTTGTACTTCGAGCTCTGGACTGTAAGTTGCGGCTAAGCACAGCCACACTCTATCCGCATACACTACGGCCCTCGTCGCCAAGTGTATCTTCGACAGGACCCTATCGCAGGGGTCGGGATCCACGCAATCCGATACTACCGGCTTAGCGGTGAATAAAACTCCGGCGATTACGGTTATTTCGAATATAACACAGCGGGGTTCTGTTAGTTGAAACATGGACATTCCGACTTTAGTAGGTTGGCAACGGACAACTTGACGAGGGGCAAATTACGAAAGGCTTGGGGAAAAGGTCATTGGCGGAACTAGGGGGGGGCTAGAGGGGATAACCCGCTTGCGGCTAAGCACAGCCACGTGCATGGTATGCACCCCCTGAACCAACGGCGCTGGGTCGGCCTGCCTATCCTTGTTTTTGCGGGATTTATTCTCGTTCACTACAGTTTCTGGCTTATCCATGACTCTTCCCACTTTTTTATCAACTATCTAACCTTTTTATCTTCTTCTCGTCAACGGGCCCCGTTATCACCACACACACCTTCCTTACTCCTCCAGTATCCAGGTCACTAGCCACTCCGTTTCCATTCCTCTGCTTGTGTTAGAATTTGTGTTAGAATAAAAGTACAGAGAGCAAATTTATTCCCCGTAATACGTTTCCAGAAGTGGTCCATTGTTTGAAGGCTGTGATTAGGCCGAAACTCGGCTTGCAGTTGTTGTTGTTGTTGCTGCTGTGCTATCTTGCCGCGGTTGTTGTGTGGAGTGAAAAAAATCTACTGGTATTATTAAACCGAATTGAGTAGAAGTCAACTGTGAGTACACCTATAGACACACTTGTGATAACGCAGATCCTACCGAGAGCTTTTCGTGCTTCCCTTTGCCGCCCAAACGGCTACTTGACAAACGATTAGCAATTGTTGGAATTGTGTTGGATTCGCATTATGGTCTCGCTCGTACATTAACAGTTTGATATTTGTGATACCCACTGCCGCCCAAACGGTTACTTGATGAGCAAATATTTTGTTAGTGAATGCGCGGTTTAGTCTGGTAGGCTGGAAAGCAAACTTCAACGTTCGGCTTATAAGTAGCTGTTGAGTTTGGATCTCATTTGTAGTATTATTTTGAAAGTTTTACAGTGATATACTACATACATATACAGCCTCAACAAGACTGTTTTTGGATACGTCTCGATTTGCGTCTACGTAGAGTTGTATTATTCTAGTACTGCATTTCTTTCGACACACTTAGTTGGTTTCATTTTCATTCTTAAGTGGCATTCATAGACTTGTGTTAGTGTGTTGCATTGCTATCCAACTGTTTGTTTACTTTCCATATCTAGCTTACAAGTATCAGCATCAGCTTGCTTTTCGTTACTGTCTAGAATGCATGAAGAAATTATCTGCACTGCTTGCAAGAGTAAAGAAGCCGATAGCTCAAAAGTTCTAACGTGCATGTACTGCTTCTCGAGCATCCACTTTAAGTGTAAAAAAGTTGTAGGAGTCGCCGTTCGTCGTATGAAGGAAGTAGATTACTTTTGCACACCCGATTGTTCTGCGATCTATCAACGAATTGTTGTGATGCAGAACAGCAATAAAGCCCTGTTGTCTTCGCTTGCTGATGAGATGAAAGCAACCATTTCAGTCTCTGTTGCTAGAGAGCTACAATCAGTATCCATCGAGGTCAAGCAGATTATCGCCACAATTGAAAAATCGCAGGAGTTTTTATCCGCCAAATTTGATGAAATTGTTTCCGACTTTAAGGACCTTAAAATTGAAAATGAAAATTTGAAAGCTGAGATAGAGCGATTAAAAAACTCACAAACTCAACTACGGGGCACATTTTATAAGTTGGAAGCGAATGTCGATAGGTCTGACAAAGCTGCCTTGGAAAATAATATAGTGGTAAGAGGTATTCCTATAGTTCCCGATGAAAATATGCCGCAAATCATTAAAAAATTATTTCTGTATCTGGGATTGAGCGAAACCTTCCAAGCTGTGGTATCTGCAGAGCGGATTTTTACCAACAGTAAAAATGGTAATGCTATTGTTCCCATCAGAATCAAATTTCGTGATAGGAAATCAAAAGAGCTAGTTCTAAATAAGAAAAAACAAATTGGAAAATTACTATCGACCTCAATTGATACGAAATTCATTATTGACAGAAAAGCAATGAATGTAACGATAAGCGATGAATTAACTCCGCTGTCACTTGAACTGCTTAAGGAACTTCGCGAGTCTCAAGAACTGCTAAATGTTAAGTTTATCTGGGTAGGGAGGGGTGGCGTCGTTCTGGTCAAAAAAGATGAAAATAGTAAGCCTGTAATGGTCAAAAATAGAGAAGAGCTAAGTCGTGTTATGAGTCACTTTATGAAATCTGCCCATGTGACAGAATCACTAATTGCTTCTGGTCATTCTCCTGTGCCCAAACGTAAGAAAAATGCATAATAATACATTCTACTATTGAGTGTGCTTCCTGTGTATGCTAAAACAAATACCTACCATTTATGATTTTAAATAATTATCATGATAATTTACATGAATTTAATAAAAAATGCAGTATGATTGACAAGAATGCTTTGAATGTGATTCAGTGGAATGTGAGAGGGATGAATGACTTTGGAAAATTTGATGAGATTATTTATTTTGTGAATGAATGTAGAGTGGTTGTTGATGTTATTGTTGTAGGTGAAACATGGATAAATAGAGAGAATAGTAAGATTTATAACATTCCAGGTTATCGAGCATATTTCTCATGTCGTGAAAACTCTTCAGGTGGTTTGGCTGTATATGTTCGAAATTCATTAGAAAATAAAGTGCTAGATAGCCAAACTACCAATGGCCTGCATTATGTCCAGTTAGAAATCAAGCATCTGGGCCATTCATACAATATTATGGGTGTTTATCGTCCGCCTTCGTACGACTACAGCTAGTTTCAGAAAACATTGGAAGGTTGGCTAACAGCTGCTACTACTTCCAAACCATTTTTCGTTATTGGTGATATGAATGTCCCAATTAATCTACAGAATAACAACGTAGTAGTCAGATACAAAACTTTGTTAGAATCATATGGCTATGTGTGCACAAATACGTTCACAACGCGTCCAAGAAGCAATAACATTCTGGATCATTTCATTTGTCCAATCGATCTTGCTGCTAAATTACAGAATCACACGATTTTCAGTGAAATTAGTGACCATCTACCTATCATTTCGTCTCTTCCTTTAAATAACGAGAAAAAACAACAAGAATTAAAAATCAACATAGTCGATCGAGTCAAGCTGCAGCATAAATTTTTAATGTTTTTAGATGAATTTGCGATTAATGATGATATTGACGTTACTCTAAACACCCTAATTACAGCCTATAACAATCTTTTAAGTGAATGCACCAATTCCTTAATAAAAACTGTTAGAATAAAAGGTGAGCATTGTCCTTGGATGACCTATATCCTCTGGAGATTGATTCAATTGAAAAATAATTACCTTGATAAAGTCAAAAGAAATCCAAATAACACACATCTTTGCGAAATGCTGTCTCATGTTTCGAAGAAGCTTAAAGTTGCCAAGAGACGGTGCAAAAAGGAATATTACGAAAATATACTTAATAGCTCGAGTCATTCTAATGTCTGGAAAAAGCTGAACGAAGTGTTTGGCCGAACGAAAACTAGTGAACAGATAAAACTGCGAATTGATGAAAAAGTACTAGATTCTGATCGCGAAGTTGCCGAAGTGTTCAACAGCTATTTTGCATCTATTGGAAACAACCTAGCAGTTACACTTCCAAAATCGAACTTTGATTTTTTGAAGCCTGTGAAATGTGTTAATAACTCGATTTTTCTCAGACCCGCCAGTGTCAACGAAGTCACAATCTTGATTAGTCAACTTGATATCAGGAAAAGTAGAGGGCATGATAATATACCAACAGACTTAGTGAAAGCCAACTCAGCTCGGTTTTCTGAGATTATTGCGAATATTTTCAATAAAATAATAGAATCCGGGACTTATCCTAATATCTTAAAAATCGCCAAAGTTGTTCCAGTCTTTAAATCCGGTGATACTTGTGACCCCTCTAACTATCGTCCAATTTCAACGCTATCAGTTCTGAACAAAATAATCGAAAAACTGTTAACAAACCGGCTTGTAAACTTTTTCTGTGCTAACAATATTTTGTACAAATTTCAGTATGGCTTCCGGGAAGGCTGCGGAACATCAACTGCTATTATAGAGCTAATCGATAAGTTAATCTATGAAATTGATCAAAAAAAAATCGTAGGTGGTTTATTTATCGACCTAAAAAAAGCATTTGACACCATAAATCACGAAATCTTACTAAAAAAGCTTGAGCGTTACGGAGTAAGAGGAGTCGCTAACGATTTGATTAAAAGCTATCTAACAGATCGGAAGCAATTTGTAGGCATAAACGGTGTTCATAGTACCTTGCGCCCGATTAATATCGGAGTTCCGCAAGGAAGCAATATAGGTCCCCTTTTATTCTTAATATTCATTAATGATATGGGAAATTTAAAGCTTCAAGGAATACCAAAACTTTTTGCGGATAATACAGCATTATTCTATCCTCGCAGTAATGTTCAGGCTATTGTAAATGCCATTGAATCGGATTTATCAACACTCACTGAATTTTTCAACGGTAATCAACTCTCTTTAAACTTGTCAAAAACAAAATACATGATTTTTCACTCGTCGCATAAAAAAATCTTCCAACATCCAGATCCATGCATCGGCAATCTGAATATCGAAAAAGTTACAACTTTTAAATATTTGGGGCTGCACTTAGACCCTTGTCTCTCTTGGGACACACACATTAAGCATGTATCGAGCAAAGTTTCGTCACTATGTGGTCTCATGAGAAGAGTGCGCAGCTTTGTGCCTCGTGAATCATTGCTTAAATTTTATTATGCATGCATCCATTCCATATTGCAATATTTAATTGCTGTCTGGGGCCACGCGGCAAAATCAAAACTCAAAAAAATCCAAACATTGCAAAACAGGTGCGTAAAAGTAATTTTTAACTTACCTCATTTATTTTCGACAAATTTGCTCTACTCAAGTTTAAATCACAAAATTTTACCCTTACTGGGACTGCGTGATTCTCAAACAATCATGTTTACACATAGCTCTCTACATAGCCCAAATTTTCACTGTAATATTGCCTTCGCCTCTAGGGTTAATTATTCTCACACTAGACATGCAAATGAAATACTGAGAAGCAGAGCTTCTACGAACTTAGGCTTATCGCGTATCACAAATTATGGTCCTTTGAAGTATAATTCGATTCCAAACGAACTTAAGTCTATAACTAGTAATACTCTCATGAAAAGCAAGCTGAAGCAGTATCTATTAATGAATGTAAACGAATATATTATGTAATGTGTCAACCATTTTGTATATGTGGGTTTTTCTGGCTCCTGCTGGTTTTTTCCTACATCCTAATTATATCTTGTTTAACTAAATTTTGTTTTGTGCCATAAGCGTTATCACTAAATATTAAATACTTAGTTTAGAATCCCTTCAAAGGAACTAATGTTGTCCTTGGGATTTCTCTTTGTCTTTCTTGTTGTAGTTTTATACTCCGCGTTGCGTTAATTTTTGTTAGTAGGTGTCCACTACCAGAGGGCTCTCGATATGAGCTCTTTGGTGTGGGGGTTAGTGGAGGGTAAAAATTAATAAAAAAAAAAAAAACTGGGTGGGCTTTACCACGTTGGCCCCAAGCTCCTGCAACTTGAGGTCCGCCTTCGCCTTGCGGAGTAAATTGGCGTACGATAGTTTACCTGTCAGCTTCACTACCACCACATAGCCCTTGTGAGCCCGCTTCGGCTTTGGCTTTGCAGTCGCGGCCTCCCTTGGTTTCTGGGTAGGCGGTTTGCGCCTAACAACACACCATTAATCTTCGGTCTCGGTTGTATCATCCTGGACCTCTACTACCTTTACTACTAGCGTCGGCCTGTCGACAGGCGTTACCGCTTTGCGCTTGCCAAGAGGTGTGCGCACCTGACTTGGCAAAGCCTTAGCGGCCATGGTCTGAGCTTCGACGATCTCACGTCATCTCTCAGAAGCTCTAGCCTCTTCACCTCGGCAGCTATGACGGTAGAGCGGAAGTTCTAGGTGTCTAGGTGGATATTCGACCACGGATTGTTGAACGAGTACAACCAACCAACCTTTTGGCTTCCTCTAGCTTACTACTAACAGGAGATAGGACTACTCCCGCGTCAAGAGCAGTCTCAACTTCTTCTACCGACCGCAACCTCGGTTGCTATTTACTACCGCTCTCGCCCTTTTTTTTTGGCGGAGCTAACAGCGGCAGTTGGTAATTGGTTGGATAATGCACAAAACACTCCCCTTAGCCTCTTATTCAGCAACTCCTATCCCTACCTCCACGTGGTACCAACCGAAGCCGACCAATATTAACCGAGAACGGGTAACCAACCCCGGAGGAAACTAAGGTCGTATACCAAAATGAAAGGAGGCACAGTATTGTTTCGACATTCGACACTCGACATAGCGAAATTTAGAAAAATACGTAGGTTAAGCATTAAAATATGGATCGGCTGATAACGGAATTTCCAGAAAATGTTAGAAATACTATCATTTTGAGATTCTGATGTTGGTACGATGACGTACCAAAATAGTTTCCGAGTTGTCGCCAATGTAGTGAACTTTCCCCTTGTAAAGCGAAATTTAGAAAAATACGTAGGTTAAGCACTGAAATATGGATCGGCTGATAACGGCATTCCCAGAAACTGTTGGAAATACATTCATTTCGGGATTCTGGTGTTGGTACGATGACGTACCAAAATAGTTTCCGAGTTGTCGCCAATTTAGTGAAGTTTCCCCTTATAGAGCGAAATTTCAAAGTTTTACCTTTGTTATACTATAACAAAGGTTTAAAAATTGGTCGAAAAATACGAAATTGATCCGAGGCCCGGAGGGCCAAGTCACATATACAAATCGATAGGGTTCGTCGATTTGAGCAATGTCTGTGTGTGTGTGTGTATGTATGTAATGATTTTTTCTATCGCCTGTTTCTCAGAGATGGCTGAACCGAATCGTTCGCTATTACTTTTGTTTGAAAGGTATTATTGTCTAGTAGATCACTATTGAGTTGCTTCGTAACACGACGTTTCGTTTAAAAGTTATAAGCAAAAATGTGAAAAATACGTGACACGGGTTTCTCTAGAACTACATGACCGATTTCAGCAATCTTAGTATCAAATGAAAGCTCTTATTAAAGCTAAGTTATTCAGGAATTTTTAATTGAAAACAAACAAGTAGTTTAAAAGTTATACTTAAAAAACCTGTTTTGACAAGGTAATAATTATCGCCTGTTTCTTAGAGATGGCCAAACCGATTTATGCGCTATTAGTCTCATTTGAAAGATAATATATCCTAATAGATCACTATTGAATGCTTTTTTGATTGGACGTTTAATTTGAAAGTTATGAGCAACCGTATACACCACACCAAAATTAACAATAATTTGTAATGATTTTAACCAAGATAATTTACCTAATTTCAATTATTTTAATATCAAACGAGAGGTTTTGACACTACGAATATATATGCAAAATTTCATAAGAATTGGTTGTAGCGGTCAAAAGATATTAACCCTCGAACGCTCGCGCCAACTTTTGTAACACAGTTACTCGTGCGCACAATAGCCTCAAACCAAAGAAAACGTGCGTACTAGAGTTTTGACTGGGAAAACTTGGTTTTAGGTTTATCGAACCTTTAGAATAGTTTCTTGAAATTAAAAGCTCTATCGTCTGGGGCAATCTAAATTTTGATTAATCCCCCTAAAAGTGAATTAAAAAAAATATTGTTCTTCAGTGTCAATATAACACATTGATGTGTTCTGCAAAGTTATAGAGCATATTATTACAAGAAATTTTGCTAAAGACAGTAACCTTCTATCTCTGCAGCTAAGATAGAAAAATCTTATTTATTGTATATGAATTTGTAAAATCAGGTTTTATATTTTTGCTATTTTTGTAATTGTAGTATGACTTTTTCATGTATTACAAAGTTGTACAAATGATAAAAATACACAACTTTGCTGAATATAGTATACCTCTATATTTGCTTGTTTAGGAACTGTAGACCTTTGATTATAAAAAATACCATAATTTTGACTACGAATCACTCGACTACCAGCAGACGGATACATTTTAAACATTTTACATTGGGTAGTTTTGCTGCATACAGACACCATTTTTATATATGGAGAAACGAGAGAAAATTCCACTTGGGGTCAATTGCGGTACACCTCGCTTGCTGATTGCTTCGTTTCTGTGATGGAGGTTTATGCTGATCTATTTTCCCAACAATTTAAATTATTAATGCATTGAATAATTATGACATTTTGCTCAGAATAAGTTTATTGAAGAATATACGTTAGTTAAACAACGATTTGTAACTTTATAACAATATGGCGTTGAAAAACCTACACGTGTTGTACAAAATACAACAGCGTGAGAGTAACCGAAGGTTAATAAAAATTGATGAAAATTATTCTAGAAAACTCTATTGATGTGAATCAAATAGAATGGCATTACAGGAAATTATGCATAGTTCAAAAACCTATAAACTAGAGCTTTACTAGGCAATGAATATGTTAAAGAATAAGATTTCCGCTTGCAACTTACTTTTATTTGCACTTACTCAAATTAATAACAACTTACTTATCCTTACTCAGCAATTTCATGAAAAAAGGATCTATCAAAATTTAAAAGTGTTCCTATTTTGTTCAAAATTTGTAAACTTATTCAATTTTCAAAAATTTTATGTAAACCAACGCATTACGCAACGTTGACCAATAGATTAATTATGGTGCGAAAACGTGTCGATTTCTATCTCAAACAGCAAGTAAGACCGTATAACAAAGGTTCCTTTCACCACTAGGTGGATTAAATCGGGTTTTTTTAAATGTTATAAATTTTTCCCTGAAGAACACCCAAATTATGCTGTATTTTAATATAACTGGTTTATTTTCACTTAAGTTTTAGGTTTTATATATGAAATCAGACTAGAATTTTCCCGTGAACTCAAATCTGTGGTTTAATTCAATATACAAAGTTTTTTGAAAAAGTTATCGAACTTTATATGAAATTTTTTTAAGTACATCCTATTCAAAGTTCAGATTCTTTAGGTACGTCGTTGGTACATCAACTTTTTGCTAATGTGGACTTCGTAAAGTTAAGATTTCTCAAAATCGACCGTCTATTGGGCCGGTCCATGAAAATCATATAAATAACGAAGTACGTTAAAAATCCTCGGAGGTACGTTATGGTACGTCTTTGGTACATGCTAAAAAACTTAATGACATTTGAATTCGTTTCGATGGCCCGGCTGAATGGATTGACATTGCAGCTAGATATTTACTGCCATATTCAGCATTACCAAAATATATTTCGAGCAAACAAAGTCATTAGTTGTCACTTTTATTGCTTGAACGATACTGTTTATCACGTTTATACGCATTCCTCTGTTACTTGATTTCTATAATCATAACATGTCCTGCTTGCGGCGGCATATGAGATAATGAGTAATGCGTCAGACCAACGAACAGTTTTTCGCTATTTTAACCAAAATTGAGAATGGAGAGCAACTCGATCCTGATGAAACTAAGCTCAAAGAGGCAGGGCCCGACATCGTCACCTTCAGTTGCATAGCGTCACTCAACAATTAAGCAGTGAAGCTTCGGTTTTAACAGAAGCAGCACCGCTTCAGTTTCAAACTGGCTTCAATCAACGTCAGTGAAACGGGTTTCACTTCGTCATGGCTATCGTTTGCAACTTTTCATTTGTACTTTTCTATCAAACAAGGCCAGCAACTATGAATGTAAATTAATTGAATTTGAGTAACATTTCCTACAATGCAACGCATATTAAAGTTAACCTTGTCAATGTCGACAAATCGTGCCTGACTTTCTGCCGTCAATTGAAACAATCACCAACTTCAACTGAAGCTTGCTTGAAACGTTCGGTTCAACAAAAGAGGCAAGTCACTTCATGTTTGAAGCGAAGGTAAGAGAAAGTCAGTTTCATTTATATGTTTCGACGATGCCGGGCCCTGCATAGAGGGTAGGTTCCGCACAGCAGAATGGTGTAAGCAGAACCTACCAGGCGCAGTGCGTCTATTTCATCGAAACGCCGATGTAAAGCGATACAACGTGGAAACTTTAACTAATCGAACTGTAGTTGATTGTGAAGCGGAATATATATATTCCGGGTACAGAGACAATCAGCAGTTGGTTCCTAAAAGCGTTATAGAGACCGGTGGCTTACCATATTTGTTGCATTTTGCAGTAGGGACGCCGTATATGATAACGTAGACGTAGAAGATGGTATCGAAAATGGCGCGATTGGTGAGTTAAAGTATGTTGAATACAGGGGAGATGATCCTCGGCAACACATCGCACAGAGGAGTAACTAGGGCAAAAAGCTGGCCAAAATAAGAAAAACATTTTTTTCGGTCTTCTAATATAATATATATATTTTTGTATGCTTAAATAGATGCTGCACAAAGTACTCTTAGTCAAAACACATGGAAACATACCTGTAAGTTTTGGCAGGTGTACAAACATTGACAATATTTGAAACATTTTTTTGAAAAATCATCAAGCATCAGGAAACGGATTCCATCAGAAGTAAACAAAAAGATTAACAAAGGATATTTATCAAAACATAGGTTCATCATAAGTAATCCTAACTGGTTTGTAGGAAGAAAATTTAAAATTTTGAAAATATGACTTGTTTTAAATAGTTTTGTCAAACAACTATTTTTTTGCAATTTTGTGCTTTTTCAACGGTAAAAAAGTTATCTAATCTTGCAGAATCTGGTCATACATTCTATGAAGGAATGAATCTTTGTGGTATTCTGAACAAATCGGTACCTAAAGCTCATCCGGAAACGTCCGGACTGGCATTTGCGACCCTTTTGAAAATTGTATGTTTCACATTGTTTTGAAGGAAATATCGACCATTCGCATCTAGTCGCGTACTATCTTCTGTGCAAGATAATTCACCTTCAATACAATGGGCACACTAGCAATACTACATGTCTAGGGATTATGAGGTCTGTTCTCCAAATATGTCACTATTTGAATCTACATTTCCATTCAACAAAATTCGCTGACAAAAATAGTAGGAAAAATGTTAGTTGGGTGACGGTAAAGTATGTAATAGTATGTGTGGCGCGATTGTTAATTGATAAATTGCATAACAGAAGTTATATATCACAGAGAAGACATCTGAGTTAATTTAGTGTCGAAGAATCAGTCTACTGCAGTATCAACAATTTGGTATTAACCAATGTCTTTTTTTTATATGAATCAGAGACAAACAAGATACTCATTGATTTACTCATGCATTTGTAGGTTTTGTAGATGGCTAAATAGTGAATAGTTAATAGAAGAAAAGCATAATTTGCACTATTAAGTGAATTGAAATGACTTGTACTGGCACCAGTTTGTTACAAAATTAACTATTTTTACGTTTCATTTCATATTCGAGCGAAATATTACTTAATACGTAAGAAAATAATTTTGGCCAGCTTTTTGGCCTAGTTACTCCTCTGTGCATCGTCAAGATTTAGCTCAAATTTGAAAACGACTTCATTGGAAAGGTCTTGCGGGTCAAATCGAGGCCCGCTGTGTACTCTAAGCCTGACGTTTTTCAGCCCGATTGGATACCTATTGAAAAGCGATCTGCAAATATTAAGCTAAGTAGTAGCATTAAGTGCAAACGTATACAATTTCCTTTAGTAGGTGCGAATGCTCTTACTGTACACAAGAATCAAGGCGGCACATTTTCTGAAATCGTGTACGAGTATGGCAAGAGACAGGAACAGCAGTTGGCGTACGTGGGAATGTCAAGAGTTACATCGATTGAAGGATTGCACTTGACGAATAACAGATGCATATTTAAGTTTTACCATGCCAAAGGAACTGTATCACCGAGAATCCAGGAATTACGGACGGAACTTAGGCGCCTGGAAAACCACAAATTGGTTACTTTAGGTACTGAACTTCTAGCATTTATATCTAACGTAAGCCATTTTGCTGTACTGCTGAGCCTGAATGTACAGAGTCTAAATTCACGCACATTCAGTAGATATTTCAACCGATGCGGTTCTCAGACAGGCAGATATCCTTGCGCTCAGCGAAACTTGGATGGACAGTAATGAAGTTATTTCCATATCGACATTAGTGCTTTTCCTTACCAACCGGTAAGGAGATGACACCATGTACCTGATTTTAACGGCTAGTAAGTTTCTGATTAGCCAAATCATTTTTTTTAATAATTGTTACTCTGTAGTGTTAATTCACCACTATCTTAACCAGAGACAATGTGATTTCTTCCCTTCAACCCTTTAAACAAGCCAGTTGAAATATTCGGACAAGCGACATAAACTCGATAGTGTTGCCATCGGAAATCAAATGTAAGAAAAAGAATGTCATTTATGATTATACCATACATTACTTTAATTCACAGTGTCAAACAGAAAACTTAAATTATCAGCATTATCATGATGTCTGGTTTCGACCCCACGCTGCTCTAAATAACGGTTTAGCATGTGCCAGATTGCTTATAATTTACACGATGCGAAGTTCTGCAATATGTAATGTAATGTAATAATCTGATCTGCAAATTCATAAAATCAATAATCATTTCTATTTCACAGTGCCTATCTATGACCATTGTAATACGCAGTTACGGTTACTTCTTTCAAATATTAAGACAAACATTTTGATCAAACGTCTTTTACGTAATGGAGTCACCGGATAGTAGCTTTCAGTATGATGTGAGAATTATAATTTTATATCTGCTAACACTATGCTTTTTCTCTACAGCACAAAGTAGCCAATCCAATCGTTTCAGTCAATTTTAAACTTTCAATATGGTTCTTTTCAGAACCATCATAACTGTCAATGAATAGTATTATGATTTCCATTAGCAATCAATTTTCTCATAAGTGTTTTTAGTAAGGTGTGTCTAGATTGGCAACTAGTGGCATGCCATTGTTCCTAACTGTTGCTGATGTTTCCAAGTAACTATGGCGACGTATCACAAATGTGCAGGTGCAGGCGACAGAAGCAACATTGAGCAAAAACTAGCAACATATCGCATTCTCAACGTAGCCAAAATTGCCCATTCTAAACGCATCTTTACATTAACTTTGCGTAGTCCTACGTTGAATATGCGGTCGTGTCTTATACACAACCCCTCTGTTTTTTTTTTTTGGAGAAGTTTAGCCTTTGAGAGAATGGGTAATTGATTACCAGATTTTCATAGAACGTCTGTTTTTTTCAACTGTGTTAAACGATTAGTTAGAATATCCGTTGAAAACACGTGGAAAACGTTACTTTTTAAAACCTAGTACTCAACCATTGTGCTGGGTGTCAATTTATTTTTTGTAACAGCAAATTCGATGGCGTTAAATAACGCCCAATTTCGTCTGCTGCAGTTAACCGTCTAATGATATGCAATATATATTCAAAACTTTTTGAGAACAGAATCATCGCACCATCAACTATATTTTCATTATCGCCGATATCTATGATTGTTCTGTTAATCGCCCTCAAACGCTTTCTATTTGCTTTTGTGTATTTGCCCATTTTATTAGAAATATTGCATTTTGATACTTTTTTGTTTTTTGACACTTTCGTGCACATTTCCCCTATCATCTTCAGAAATTTGTTTTAATTTCCACGTTAATTTTAAAATTAAAATTACGTATTCTGATATGTATACTTATGTGTCCATGTCCGCCGGTCCGGCAGAACAAAGGGATGAAATCAGAGATCTCCACTGCTGACGGTTACCCGCCATGGCTTTTACCTGTCGCCAGGACAGGTTCTCGTCTACAGCCCGGATGTCGTTGACTAAGCTCCGTCGCCATGAGCCTCTGGGTCTCCCTCTTCTACGCTGTCCTTGTGGATTCCAGTCAAGTACTTCTCTGCAAACCTCGTTCGCTCCTTTCCTCAAGGTGTGGCCGATCCACTTCCACCTACGCTCACGAATTTCTGTGGCTATCTACCGTTGATGACACCGACGATGGAGTTCCTCATTGGATATCCAATTATCAGGCCACCAGGCACGAATAATATATCGCAGGCACCGGTTAATGAATACCTGCAGTTTTTGCGTTGTCTCCGCTGAGACGCACCACGTTTCGCAGGCATACAGCAGTACGGATTTAACGTTTGAATTAAAGATTCGGGTTTTCGTACGTAGAGTGATCTGGTTTGAGCGCCAAATGTTTCGCAGACCTGCAAAGGCACCTCTGGCCTTCCTGATCCGTGTGGCTATATCAGTCTTGGTGCAGCCCTGTCTCACGCCAGCAGTAACCCTTATGGGGTCGGACAAGACGCCGTCGTGCAAAACCTTGCACGAGAACGCCTTGTACTGAGCCTCGATGAGATGGACTTGCTTATCTGGAACTCCTCTACGCCTAAGTGCGCCCCAGATGTTTTCGTGATTGAGTCGGTCGAACGCCTTTCCGAAGTCAACGAACACCAGCAGAAGAGAGTCCTGGAATTCGTTGATCTGCTCCAATATAATGCGGAGCGTTGTGATATGGTCTACACATGATCGGCCAGCACGGAATCCAGCTTGCTGCCGCCGGAGAGTAGCGTCGATCTTCTCCTGGATCCGGTTGAGGATTACCTTACAGAGTACTTTGAGAGTAATACAGAGCAACATGATGCCACGCCAGTTACCGCATTCCGTTAGGTCTCCTTTCTTAGGGACTTTGACCAATATGCCCTGCATCCAGTCCACCGGAAAAGTTGCGGTTTCCCAAATATTGCTAAAAAGCTGATGCATCATCTGGGCTGACAAACATGGGTCAGCTTTGAGCATTTCGGCTGAAATACGATCTATCCCTGGCGCTCTATTGGATTTCATAATCTTGATGGCTGCTACAATTTCATCCAGCGATGGCGCCTCCGAGTTCACGCGATTTATTCGACGAACTGTAGGCGTCGTACGCTGCTGGTTTTGTTGGTCTCTGACATTTGAAACTCGGAAGAGTTGTTCAAAATGTTCAGTCCATCGCTTAAGCTGTTCTGTACGGTCAGTCAATAGCTGACCAGCTCTGTCCTTTAGCGGCATCTTTGTATTCATCCTGGCACCACTAAGGCGGCGAGAAATATCGTACAACAAACGGATATCACCATTGGCGGCGGCGGTTTCTCCTTGTTCGGCTAGGGAGTTAGTCCAGGTTCTCTTGTCCCGCCTACAAGCACTTTTAACAGCCCTCTCCAGTTCGGCGTATCGTTGACGGGCAGCTGTCTTAGCCGATCTGGTCCGCGCTCGCTCAATGCCGGCTTTCGCCTCTCTCCGCTCGTCGATCTTCCTCCAAGTTTCATCCGAAATCCACTCCCTCCGCCCACTGCGCGCTTTGCCGAGGGTTTCATCACTGGTCGTGATGAAGGCGTTCTTGATGCCGGTCTATTGCTCTTCGACGGTTCCACCTGGTGGCAACTCCGAGGCTCGAGATTCAAGTTGTTCAACAAAGGCCTTTCACCTCAGGATTCTCCAATCGGCGGACGTCGTAGCGGCACCCAACTTTCTCCTCCTGTCGTTGGACACGTGCGACGCGCAGACGTATCTCAGCGATAACAAGATGATGGTCGGATGCAATGTCAGCGCTGCGTTTGTTGCGTACATCAAGAAGGCTTCTTCTCCATTTCCGGCTGATGCAGATGTGGTCGATTTGGTTTTCTGTTCGGCCGTCGCGGGAAACCCACGTGACTTTATGTACAGGTCTATGGGGGAAGAGCGATCCACCAATGACCATTTCGTTATTACCACAGAATTCTGTAAACAGCTCCCCGTTTTCGCTCATCTCTCCTAGGCCATGGCGTCCCATGACGCGTTCAAGGTCCGTGTTGTTTGAGCCAATCTTCGCGTTGAAGTCGCCCATGTGAATTTGGATGTCCCCCTTCGGGATTTTCTCAACCACGCTGTTCAGCTGGCTGTAAAAGCTCTCTTTCTCCTGCAGGTCGGCAGCATCTGTTGGCGCATAGCACTGGATTGCCGTAAGGTTCCTAACCCGTGTTCTAAATCTGGCAACGATTATTCGCTCATTTATTGGTTCCCACTTCATCAGGGCCGCATGTGCCCCTGGGCTCAGTAGGAATCCAACTCCTCTTTCTCGAGTAGCATTTTCACCTCGTATGGCAGAGTAGAGCAAGACTTGCCCGGATGATGTCCTGTGTTCGCCAGTACCCGGCCAGCGGACCTCGCTCAGCCCCAGGATTTCAAGCTTCAGGCGGCTAGCTTCTCTTGCAAGTTGAGCCAGCTTGCCCTGCTGGGCAAGGGTCAGTATATTCCATGTTCCGATTCGTGTCCGTGTTTTCATGCTAAAGGTCGTTGCCAATAATCCAGAGAGATTTCTTCTTTCATTTTCGGTAACTTTTTGTGTGTTCTGGTATAGTAGGCTGTTAACCTAAGGTCCTTATCCCGCTGATGGAGCTGCCATCTTAATGTGGGCGGGAGCCACTGTGCCCCCTTTCCTGTTAGCATACGACAACCGAAGTTGCGTACCCCAGCCGGCACCTCGTGGAGGTAGGAATAGGAGTTAATGAACAGAGGTTATGGAATGCACATGTTCACCCTTTGCCATTCTGATATGTATCCGATGTCAATATTATTTAGATCTTCAATTTTACTTGATTTATCAATCGACTTGTAAGAATTCATCGAATGAATTGCACCGCAGAATTCAATAACTTATTTTCAAACCAAGTATATTATACCAATCCGAAAGGATGCATTATTCCTCAAAATGTATTATAATTTTATGAGCCCTTTTGCTCTTTTAAGAAGTCCAATTAGAAGTAAAATAACAAACAATTATCAACGTTATTAGAAATTAGAATACGATTTATTCTAATTGGTTACCATCTTTGCAATACTTTTTTACACTTTTACTGCTAAGGCCAATGCACTAATGAAATTGGCTTAAAAAATCGGAGGGCAAAAAAAATTGGATTATAAGTCAAAAATTCTATTAAATCAATTGTCTGTGGGCTCTTCAACCTAAAGAACTCTTAAAATGAGTATACGTAGTGTTAACGCTTCTAGCACGAAACAGAAGCAGAATTTCAAGCAATGGAATTTCCAAAAATCGGCAAAACAATTTTTCTTTGATTTTGTCTGTCTTTTGCATGGAAAATAATAACGTATAGATGAAAAGCAAAAATAGATTTGGTTTTAACGTTTATACTTCAAGTAAAAATACTTAAAACGCTTAATACTTTTGCTCGTTAAGAAAATCTCTTTGTTTTTTTTCGCTCCCCCTAGCATCGGATGGACAAAAATTTTCTAAAATATTTTATAAAATATTTGCCTAATTTATTTCAGCCAATATTTTTTTTTTTTAATATACAAAAATGACCCCAAAAACCGGGTACCGGATGTTCCGGGACCAAAGCTGATGTGGCCATTTGCCTTCAAAATGTCTTTATCATACTTTCAATAGTCTTTTGTTATCAAGCTGATGTAATCTTAGCTAAATCAATTTAAAATTCAAAATTGTCCTCAAAAACCGGCTACCGGATGTTCCGGAACCAATGGGGAAATGGCTATTTGGGTCCAAAATGTCCAAATTGTACTTCCATTCACCTTATTTTATCAAGCCAATATGATTTGATGTGCCGCAAAAGGAATTATCTCAAAATATAAAAATGTCTCCCGAGGCCTGGTAGTGGGTGTTCCGGATCCGACGCAGAAGTGGCCATTAGTCAACAAATGTTCCCTAACATACCTTGCGTGCCAGTTTTTGGCCATAGCTTTCAAACGAGGTAAAGAAAACGAAATTCGGATTGAAGATGGATGCATTAGAGCAATTTCAAAACTTGGGTCGTTTTCGACCCCAATGCATAATATGTAACTTTTTTCTAATGCACTAGGAAGGTTAAAGTCAACGCACTTTCATCGCAAATATGATGTGCCATTCGAATGTCCTTCTCTTTTGACATGAATGGCAACAGGCACGTAGGTTAGCGGCGTCGATTCACTGTCTTTTGCTCCGATAAGTTTTTACTAGCTTCCTTTCACAGCTTCCCGCTTGTTACGTAGCAGAAAATATGGCACATACGCAAAAATTTCTGTTTTATGTGTATGAGAGTCCTTATCCTCCATAACCACAGGAGTGGAGGGTCTCAAACCATCATAAAAAAATTCAATTCAATTCATTCATCCAAAAACCCCCACATGCCACATTGGGTTCCATTTGCTTAATTAGCTCTCGAGTATTAAGGAAATTTATGTTTCATTTGTATGGGAGCCCCCCTCTTACGCCCTCCCTAAAATTGCTCTTTCACCCTCTGCATACAATTGCTGGTCATTTAATCTATCCAACGACATACAAATTGTTCAGTTTCGTTCAGTAGTTATTAGCATTTGAAATCTTTCATTCAAACGTTACACTTCGATTTTCGTTTTCAAAAAGTGCTACCCAGTCCCAGTATAGTAAACAAAGACGTAGCACTACGTCAAAAAATAAAAAATATATCTATGTGAAGATTGCAATACTTCACCGAGCACAGTCCAAACCGGCTGATAGGTGAGTTGACCTTTTCCTGCCTAAGCGATATGTGCACCAACAATAGATCAGCACTAAAGAAACTGCTAAAGAAACTGACTAAAGAATCATTAAATCTAATTTGCTCAACGATGATTGTTGTGCGTGACTCTGTTCAAAGTTGCTAGAAAAATTTCTAACAATATTTTTTCGAGTCAACGTTTAGGCGATTTTATGAACTGTACAATACAAATTTAATTGCCTGGTGTTTTCGTTAGGCAGCACGGATCGATTTCGTGACGATACGATGATATTTGTTGCCTTTGGCCTGCAGTCATTATTTTCTGCCGCGTTCATCGACTGATACTCCGCAAGTTTTCGAGCAAAAGATTCAGAAGGTTTCATCGAGATTCATGCGCACTTGGTTTCGACGAACCAAAAATGGCATTTCTTTAGTCAGTCTCTTTAATCAGCACCAAGTGATGTCGTCCGATGCCTCTGCTGGGTACGCGTGTACGGCAAAATTGTTACCGGTGGCGGTTAAAGTATCTGACTAAAGAAAAGAGATTGGAGCTCAGTAACTCGCGGCCTTCTATCATCATTAAACTTGATTTGCTCAACGATGATTGTTGTGCGTGACTCTGTTCAAAGTTGCTAGGAAAAGTTCGAACAATATTTTTTCGAGTTCAATATTGTGTTTTGCAGCTATACCTGGATTAATCCAGATTATTTTCTCTAATGCCAATGTATATGACAAAACAAAACAGCAACATTGCAGTTGTCTTCTCTTTCTTACTCACAGCATTCGCATTGTCGCACTTTTTGTGCCAGTCGCACTTTTAGACTGCGGTGTCCAGTGAGGTGCAAAATGCGGGATATTTAGGCGATTTTATGAACTGTACGATACCAATTTGATTGCCTGGTGTTTTCGTTAGGCAGCACGGATCGATTTCGTGATGATACGATGATATTTGTTGCCGTTTGCTTGCAGTCATTATTTTCAGTCGCGTTCATCGACTGATACTCCGCAAGTTTTCGAGCAAAAGATTCAAAAGGTTTCATCGAGATTCATGCGCACTTGGTTTCGACGAACCGAAAATGAGTTACCTGTCACTTCTTTAGTCAGATTCTTTAGGTGGCGGTAGAAAATAACAATGCCCGTTGATGTGCTGCTATGTCTTCGGGATGCTAAAAAAACTGGGATTATTTTTGCATGTTTCCAGCAAGCAGGAAAATTACTCGTTCGTATGATAAGGTTGTACATGTGAGTTAATTGTTCGACGACCAGCGGCAAAATTATTATGATGAACTTAATCGGTAAATCATCCAAACCGACTGCATTTGATTTCACACTACAAACTGCTTTGACAGCTTCCCAGATTTCCACAGGACGAAATGTGAAACCATTCGGTGTATACTGGAAAGCACTTTCTGTCCACTGGCCGTTGCCACTTCCAGTGAAATTCGACACAAACATGCGGTTAATATCATCAGGATCAAACTCACAGCCCATGTTCAAAGATTCTTTGCAAGCACCCCACTTTTTGACTCGTTGCCAAAGAACCTTTGGATCAGTTCGATTATCAAGGAAGCTATTCATGTATTGAATTTTAGCTCTTGAAATTAAGACATTTGTCCGATTCCTCAACCTCTTATACTGCTGACGTGTCTGAGCTTTGTGTTCTAACGCAGCTCTTCGCCAATCTTGGTAAACCATATCTCTTTCAATGATGGATTTTCGCACCTCTAAGGTAATCCACGTATTTGACGATCTTTTGTTGCTCACTACACGAAGTGGAATATGCACATCATGAACACGTTTAATATGTTCTTCGAAGAATTTAGTAGGCTCGTTCGAATCTGCAATTTCATAAAATTGGTGCCAGGGATTGGCATTAATGTTGTGGGGTTGAATCTGATATAATCTCGAAAAGTATGTACTGCTTGAACTGGTACCACGTTGAAATCTAGCGAGCCAAAAATGAGATCGTGTTGAGAAAGCCCAGGAAACTTGACTAACTTGATTGAAGCGCAATACCTTTTCACGATTACTGGTGATGAATAAATCCAGCTGCGAACAACCAGCTCCGTGGAAAAAAGTTGGTTCGTCTCCTATGGACGTTAGTGACAAATTGTGGAGCGTCAATTGAAACTGACATCTTTTTCTGTTCGGACGAGTCAAATCGGTATTGAAGTCCCCAATAAGCACAATATTCTCGTAGCACACAGCAAAGTCTGTGAACTTTTCATACAGGAAACTAGAATAGACGTTTTCTGGCGGATTGTATACACACATGACCAAAACTTTTTCATTACTCATTATCCTCGCACAGAGACTCTGTGCATTACCGTGAAAGATATTCAATTTGTTTGAAATCAGCGCTGCATTTAACAATATTGAAAATATAAAAAACTATTGATGTTCAATGCGCGTCATTGAAAAATTTAATTATTTTCATTTTTTGCCTTCCCTCGTCAGTGCTTCCCTAGCACGGATGACAGAAATATGTAGGCGATGAGCTATAGGTTAATCTTCTTTATGATTGAATTTAATTTACGCCCTATAGAATCCGATCGAAAATTGTTGAGCTTCAGCAGTTGCTGCTTCCCGGATGAGGCAACGAAGACATCCAAATTCACCAAGCGAGACGCCAACAAACCGAAGATTCCAGCGACTCATCCGCCAGTGAACGATATGGTTTTGGCTGCTATGCCTTTTACTGCGCATCGTCATTCGGTCAGCGGCTTTCGTTGGCGACACGTCGGATAGGCAGTTTTCGAGTCACATCCATGGCATAATTTTAAAGGTTGTAATTGAAACATTGTTTGCCTTTGCCATACGGTGCGCGTCGTCACTCGTCAGTCGGTCAGCGGCTTTCATTGCCGACACATCGGCAAGCAGCTAGCTTGCGATACAACGGATCGGACTGGCAGCTTTCGGGTCACATCTGTGGCATAATTTTAAGGTTGTATTTGAAACATTGTTTGCCTTACGGTGCACATAGTCGTCAGTTGGTCGTGTTCATCGGCTGCTAAGGAAAGTATGCTGAGCGTGTTGGAGCTGGAGCGCTCGTCTCGATACCGTAATGGAATAGCTGGCTGCTGAATAGTTCTGGAATTGGCAGGAAATATGCTGCTCGCGACAACAAAACGACCAGAATTATACCACGTCACTTTCAATTGGCCACCGGGCCTGGACTGGTATTTCATCGTGACTCATGACCATACATGAACGGCTTCGTCGGTCGCATAGCTGCTGAGGCTTTCTGGCTGGTCCGTTGCAACAAGCCGTGCCTGGTTAGCGGTAGGAGGAGCTCCCATACAAATGAAATACAAAATTTCCTCATAACTCTATAACTAATCAAGCAAATGGAATCAATTTTGGCATGTGGGGGTTTCAGAAGGCAAGAATTTTTCTATAGTAAATTGAGACCCATCCGTCTTATAAAAAGGGTTGGTCCTATACAAATAAAACACAAATTTCCAAATAACTCTAGAACTAATCAAGCCTAATTGTCTTCTTTAAGAAGGGGGGATCCCATACAAATGAAATACAAGTTTCCTCATAACTCGAGAACTAATCAAGCACAAGGAACCAAATTTCGCGTGCGAGGAAAAAAATGCTTAAAACGCATAAACACACACACACACACACACACACACACACACACACACACACACACACACACACACACACACACACACACACACACACACACACACACACACACACATACACACACACACACACACACACACACACACACACACACACACACACACACACACACACACACACACACACACACACACACACACACACACACACACACACACACACACACACACACACACACACACACACACACACACACACACACACACACACACACACACACACACACACACACACACACACACACACACACACACACACACACACACACACACACACACACACACACACACACACACACACACACACACACACACACACACACACACACACACACACACACACACACACACACACACACACACACACACACACACACACACACACACACACACACACACACACACACACACACACACACACACACACACACACACACACACACACACACACACACACACACACACACACACACACACACACACACACACACACACACACACACACATTTATATAGTAGAAAGGCAAAACAATGTTTACCAACTATTTTTTGCCCCTACATATTGACTAAACTGTGTATACTTACTAACCCCAGTAAATCAGGTGTACCGATCATACCTCCTAACATAGATGGAAGCAGTGCTCCTCTTGTACAAATTTTTAAAAGCCATACGGTTCCTCTAAGCTACCGAAAACGAGCCAAATCAAAAAAAACCCTGGGGCTACGCAAACGCAACGCACGCCCCTCACTAGAAAAGAGGGTTAGTTGAGCCAATGATTACCACTTATTTATGTTTTTTTCAGATTCGGTATTTACCGAAAGGATTCTGGGTGTACCATCCGAAAATTACAAGGCTTACGTAGAAGCAGATGCTACTCAAAAAGGGAAACAAATTCCATCCAATTCGTATATGCTAATTCATGGTTTGGCAGATGTTTCAGCCCCGTATCAACATGGAATACAGTTAGCAAGAGCGTTAACTGAGATGGGAACGATATACAGATACCAAGTAAGTACTTATCATTGCCTTAACGGGCAACTAGCAGTCATTAACTTTTCGTCAGAGAGCTCAATTTCGAAAGCAGTTTTTGAGCCCAAAATCGGGGTTCTGTTGTATGAAATGTATTCACTGCATTCTGCTTCCCAATCTGAACACAGTGAATATATTTTCATGAACATTTTTTTTTGTTTCAAACAAAAAACTGCTTTTGAAATTTGCAGAATTGATGGTGACTAATACTCCACCTTATTTCACCTTACTCATGTTATAAGTGAAACCGCGGGAAAAAATATTTCTTCAAGGAGAGCGTTATACATAAGCGTGCTCATAATATGTGAAGGAGATATTGTGCAGGTAGAATATTTAACAAAAACCCGAATTAATCCACGTAGCGGTGTGATCTGCACCAGGCCTTTCTAGGAACATTTATAATTAAGTTGACTATATTTTTAAATATCTGCTCCTTTGGTGAAGTCAACTTTCTTTTAGGTATCGCCCCCGGATTTCGGCGGGCTTCCCTTCTTGGGTTGCGCCCCCGGTAACGGGGGGCTACCTGTCTTTGCCGGCGGTGATCTCGCTAGCTTGCAACTTTTGGCAAAAATATCCTCTTTGCCTCTAGTGGTACCCGCATTCGTGTCCTCGGTACAAATTTTTAAAAATTTATTCATGCTTATAGGTCCCAACTCTAGGCCGCTATCTCCACTCGTAATTGTGTAGTCGCCTTAACGATCGCATGATCTATGCAAGCAGGGTCCCATGAACGTACCTAGAGACCAGCCACGGTTTTAACGGGACGGAAGGCAGCTGTACCATTAGTCTGCTCGCCGTTTCGGGAAGGTACCATCCTTCCTTACCTAAGGTAGTAGAATAGCACAGCCGCCAGCCCTATAGCGCCGAATCCAAACGTTTTTCCCCGCCCGTCTCGTACACAATAATTAGGATCTTCCTGGAACCGATCCTAGTGTGCCCACGGCACTCATGACCCGGCTTTTTCGTTTAAGGTCCTGAGCACTAACAGAACACTACGGCATCCGCAGCTGGCTTATAGGAGCTGAGCCCCGCTCGCATCTTTACACCACTGCGCCACGCTACCCGCAAGCACAATGTGCCCCCCTTTCCCTGTTTGCACACAACTGAGGGTGTAACCAAAGACTGGTATTTGGTCGACCCTAGGCCCAGTTGCGTCCCGGCCGGCACCGCGTGGAGGTAGGGATAAGAGTTCCCGCTCCCATCGTATTGCCTATATTTAGGTTAGGTAAGCGTCCTTATTACAAAAATCTTCAGGTTTTCGGAAGCGAAGCTTTTGTCCATGTTCCGAAGGAAAAGTGGCAGAAGTGTGACATGAAGGCGATCAAGCTGAAATTTGTCGGATACGATGAAAGCCGCAAGGGTTATCGTTTCCTCGATACAGCCAAAAGCTCGATTATTGTGAGCAGGGCTGTCTAGCATCACCGTCAAAACACCATAGTCAGCTACGAAAACCAAAGTACTGCCGTCTCCATCAACGACAAAAAACCGACTGACTCTTTCTGGAGAAAAATAGTCACCTTCTATCAAAGCAGTGACGAAAAATATTTTGACCGTACTTTCTCTTGATAAACCGGTTGGTCGGCCGTCAATGATCAAAACCAGCATAATTTAGTCAACTTCGCGCGTAGTATGGTTAATGACTAAGAAAAATAATTTATTGTCGGACAGTTTTTCGCCTGCGATTTAATTTAGTAAATATGTATGTTAGCAACTTCGAATATCACAAACTCGATAGTGAATATCACAATCACGGGTCATTTCAACCCAACCCTGTCGGTTGCGAGCTTAACGCTAAGCGGCAACTGTCATCATCATCATCAGTGGCAACACCAAGCAGCAATTATCCGAAAGGGGATCAACTCATCCGATGGAGCTCTACGATAATCGGCCTAAGGCGGAGTGGAGTAAAACTTCGGTCTAGAGCTGATTGGAGGGACGAGCGCGAACTTGGATAAATTCTTAAAAGTGGCCACCATTGCCATTTTTGCCGTGAAACAGCGAGGACGCTGAAATTATTTCAATTTATAATTACAAGCAAATATATGCTAGTTACGTTAAATAAAGTTGTCTGTGGTGTAGGAGTTTATAAAGCAATAAAGGTGTATTTTCTGTACGCAATTGTTTCAATTTGGCGACAGAAAAAGGTCCTGGCGAAGCAACGGTGCCTTCAGTGAATTTCACCCCCAACTCTACACGCGCGTTTTACCCCAACGATAGCGATAGGCGCTGTGATTTGGTCAACTTTCGGTTTCTGTGATACAGTCCACGCGCAAGGGAAGAACCAGTCCGGGAACTAAGGTCCCGTTCCCAAACATTGGTCCTTCGAACCGGATCCTGGTACGGATCCCGGTAATAAAGGATTGAGTAGAAGTGACGCCATCGCCATTATTGGAAGTGGACGCCTTCTACGTACAATTTCCGCCATCGCTGTTCGCACTACCCACGCCATCGCAGTTACATTTCTACTAGGGGAATTCACCCGGTCAACTTGGCAAACACCATTCCGAAAGGATTTCGGATTCCGCAGGATGCTATTTTCGGTGCAGTTTGGGACTGCTCTATATTCACCATAGGTTCAACTTCAACGGCGCTATCAACCACAATTAATAGGAAACCTATCCGGAACGGGCAGGCTGCCCTGGTTTGTCCAGGTAAATAACACAAAAAAAATATGTCCTGCCGTTGCTAGGCTTTCAGCAAGGTCTACACCCAATTCTCATTCCAATTACATATGCTTGCTGCGAACGAGGTTGATCGTCGTGGAGATTAGCCGTACTCAACGAGAGCCGACTGTAACCGTGGTGAATATACGCTGCACTTGCAGCTAGGCCTTTGTTCATCGTACGCTGAAGGAAGCAACCGGAGTAAATCAGCTGAGGATATCAATAGCTAATGCGAACCTACCTGCATACAACAATACATCTCCAGCTACGACAACGACGACAGCTACGACAGTCTGGTGCGATTCTATTGGTTTAATCGTCGTCTGCTGTTAACCTGGATCAACTGTTTTACACACAAGCAAGCAGCGCAGTTCGGCACACACTGAGGATTGGTGCCACACCGACAGCTGTTGTCTCAGGTCAGTGTTTTGATTGCACCAATCGTATATGCCTAGTCGACTATTGCTTACTACTGCTTGCAAATAAACCTTCTTGTGCACTGTGGATGATGATCGAAATGTACTAAATTATTGGATGTTGTCGAGCATAACTACCGAGGGGTCATATTAGTGAATTTGCGTTGTAAGGTGGATGCAATTACTGAAATAACTGCTGTACTACTACTTGGAATATTAGGCGCAGTTAAAACTTTTGAAGGTCAGTTAAGCTGGTATATGTCTGGCCGAAGTCGGACATTAAGGTTTACTACAAATAAAATTTTCTTTCGACACTTTCTGGATGTGGATATAATTATTGGTGCAACTTGGAGTTTGCTGACCAAAGGGCGATTTGCGCGCAATTTGTGGAAAAATTTACGCTTAAGGAGACATTGCGATTACAAATTATCTATTAGTCGCACTGTTGTCCTGGAAAATTGATTGGGAATTTCGACGAGCATTCCTGTAGAGATAGCGACAAATCCTGTTTCTTCAGGTAAATATAAGAATTGCTCTACAGTATATGTTCAGCCGAAGTTCAACTTTAAACGGAATATTACATCCAAGTATTTGTTTATAAACCCCTCTGTCAAAGTTTAATCGTTGTGATGGCGCCAACGACATCGGGTAGTGGTAAGAAAACCCCATCACTGAAGACACTTCAGACCAAATTGAAGACGTACCTGAACATGTTTAAGGATATCCGTAAGTTTGTACAAGCGTTTAATGTTAAAACAACTGCGAACCAGGTGACGGTACGTCTCGAGAAGCTGGAAGACTTGTGGGAGAAAGTGAATGACGTCATATTGGAGATTGAAATCCATGAAGATTACACTGCAGAGGATGAGAGTTACATACAGCAGCGTTCGGAGTTTGGTAACGATTATTATGAGGTAAAATCGTTGCTGTTGGATAAAATTAAGCAGTTTGATGAGCAACCCTCAATGAATGCTTCAGTTCGTGCGCTTGATACTACGCAGCAGCCTACAATCGAGCATGTTCGACTTCCACAAATCAAATTGCAAACCTTTGATGGCAATATTGATGAGTGGTTAAGCTTTCGCGACCTGTATACTTCGCTTATTCATTGGAAGGCTGACTTACCCGATGTAGAGATGTTTCATTATTTGAAGGGATGCCTGGCGGGGGAAGCAAAAGCCTTGATAGATCCACTATCTATTACTAGGGCAAACTACCAAATTGCCTGGGACACGCTGACAAGGCGGTACAACGATAGTAAGGTGTTGAAGCGGAGGCAAGTTCAAGCGCTATTTAAATTGCCATCTTTGTCAAAGGAATCAGCCACCGAATTGCAGACTTTATTGGAAGGTTTTGAGCGAGTAGTGCAGACACTGGATCAGCTTATACAACCGGCAGACTATAGCCTTTCGACGACTTTCAGTTCCTGCACGGAATAAGATGGTTCGGACACACTCTTTGTGTATAAACTGCTTCAAACGAGGACATCGGCCACAGAATGCCCATCAAAATATTCGTGTGGTATGTGCAAGGAAAGGCATAACACACTTGTGTGCTTTAAATCATAGAACAATAAGGCTGCTAGGGAAAAGCCTAAGGACACAACGGGGAGCAGAGAGGCTTCAGCTCAGGTTGCTAGTGCATCGACTGCGCCAGTGTCTTCGAATGTGTCAGGGTATCGTGAATCGTCCGTGTTACTCGCTACGGTGGTTGTTTTAGTGGAGGACGATGAAGGACGTTCTATTCCGGCTAGAGACTTGTTGGATTCCGGCTCTGAATGCAACTTTATGACTGAAGGTTTAGGTCAGCGAATCAAAATTAAACGGCAATGGTCAGATGTGTCAGTATTTGGTATAGGTGAAACTAGCACCAGAGTGAAACAAATGACAACAACTACAATCAGATCAAAAGTGTCAGGATTTTCACGTAGAATGGAATTTCTATTTTTACCAAGGGTTACTGCAAACCTTCCCATTACTAATGTAAATATGGCTGGGTGGGAAATTCCAAGCGGCATCGAATTAGCAGACCCTGCATTTTTTACATCTAAAGCGGTGGACCTAGTGCTAGGCATACAGCATTTCTTTGCATTTTTCAATACCGGAAATGAAGTTCAGCTGGGAGAAGGTCTCCCAACGCTCACCGAATCAGTTTTCGGATGGGTTGTTTCCGGATCAGTGAATGGTCCACAACGTGGTCAACGCATTTCCTGCAATATGGCTGTCGGTTTGGAGGAATTACTTGGTTGGTTTTGGTCGTGTGAGAAGATTGGGTCTCCCACAAATTATTCTCCAGAAGAATTACGCTGCGAGGAGCAGTTCGCTCAAACTGTGCAAAGGGGCTCGGATGGTCGTTACACAGTTTCTCTACCTAAGGTTGAAGGCGCATTTGGTAGGATTGGCGATTCAAGGGGCATCGCTTTCCGGCGGCTTCAAGGTATTGAACGGAGGTTGTCAAGGGACACTGAACTGCGAAATCAATATAATCAATTCATGGAGGAATACCGGCAGCTAGGACATATGCGTAGGGTAGACGTACCTTGTAAGGAGCAAGTAGTACGTTGCTACTTACCACATCATCCGGTCATCAAGCAAGAGAGCACTACTACTAAGGTCAGGGTGGTGTTCGACGCATCATGCAAAACGGCGACGGGGGAGTCGCTAAATGACGTTCTGCTAGCGGGACCGGTTATTCAGGATGATCTTCGATCAATTATTTTGCGAAGCCGGACGAAGCAGATCTTATTGGTTTCGGATGTCGAAAAGATGTTTCGACAGATTCAGATTGCGGGGGCGGGCAGGCCGCTCCAAAGCATTTTGTGGCGTACAGATACTGGCGAGGATGCCGAAACGTATGAGCTAACCACAGTTACTTATGGTACCAAGCCCGCACCGTTCCTGGCAACAAGGACTCTCAAACAACTTGCTATGGATGAGCAAGCACTGTTCCCACTTGCAGCAAGGGCTGCTAGCGAAGACGTTTATATGGACGATATTTTAACGGGCATCGACGATGCGGAGGCAGCATTGGAGATGCGGGTCCAATTGATGGAAATGTTAATGAAAGGCGGATTTCGGTTAAGGAAATGGGCATCTAATTGTCCAGCGGTATTGCAGGGCATACCAGAGGAAGCCCTAGCAGTGATAAAAGCAGATGGATACGAGCTAGATCCTGATCCCGCGGTAAAAACTTTGGGACTCATTTGGCATCCTAACAGGAACGTTCTGAAATTCCGTTTTAAGATTCCTGAGCTAAGTCAAGATGAAAGACTGTCGAAACGAAAGGTTCTATCGATAATCGCGACATTGTTCGATCCTCTAGGCTTGATTGGAATTCTAATCACGACTGCTAAGGTGTTTATGCAGTTGCTGTGGTGTTTGAAGGATGAAAACGGAAAGAAGCTGGATTGGGACCATTGGCTCCCAGCGAGCGTTGAGATGGAATGGAGGAACTTTCACGCTCAACTACCGTTTCTTAACGAGTTGGTAATTAGGCGCTGTGTAATCCGACCAAGGGCAATTTCGGTAGAACTGCATTTATTCTCTGATGCTTCCGAGCGCGCTTACGGAGCGTGCGCCTATGTACGAAGCGTGGATTCAGAGGGAACTGTTTCAGTTGTGTTGCTGACTTCCAAATCTAAAGTAGCACCATTGCAGTGCCAATCTATTCCACGACTGGAATCGTGCGGGGCCCGAATGGCCGCCGAACTTTCTAGCCAGGTTATCAAGGCAATTAAAATGGAAATAGAGGTAGTTTTTTGGACGGATTCTACTTGTGTTCTACGATGGATTAAGGCAGCACCATCGACATGGATGACCTTCGTCGCTAATCGTGTAGCGAAGATTCAAACACTCACCGAAAATAAAACCTGGCGGTACGTTCCAGGCACTGAAAATCCTGCGGACTTGATTTCAAGGGGAATCAACCCAGAGCAAATAGAAAACAACATACTATGGTGGGAAGGACCCACTTGGCTCAAGGCTGAGAAGGAGCTCTGGCCGAAAGATATTACTGAACCGATTGCAGAGGAGGCAGCAAAGGAGGTTCGTCGTACAGCGGCACATTGCATAAGTAAGCAGGAAGAATTCGGTGATTGGTATGTGAAAAAATTTTCTTTATTCTCGACAATGATAAGGAGTACTGCATGGTGGTTCCGACTAATGGACCATCTCAAAGGAGAGGGACTAGCTAAGCGAAATAGCGGCTTTCTAAAAACCACAGAGTTAAAATTGGCAGAGCAGGCGATAATTCGACGAGTGCAACGAGAAGTTTTCAACGGCGAATGGAAAGCCTTATCAAGCCATTCTATAGTAGCGCGCAGTTCACCGTTACGCTGGTTCAATCCACAAATAGCAGGCGAGCGGTTGATACAAGTTGGAGGACGATTGGCTAATGCTACGAACAGTGAGGAAGCAAAACATCCGATCGTACTTCCAGCGAGACACCCATTTACGAAATTACTTTTTGAGCATTACCACCGCAAGCTTCTACACGCCGGTCCACAGTTACTCATTAGTGCAGTTAGGTAGGTTAGGTTAGGTAAGTATTGGCCACTGGGAGGCCGAGCTGTAGCCCGACAGGTAGTGCATCAATGTCAACGTTGTTTTCGAGCGAAACCACAGCCAGTTCAGCAGCTGATGGGCGAATTACCGGCAGTTCGAGTGACCGCCGCGCGGTCGTGCTCCAGAACTGGAGTTGATTATTTTGGGCCAATCTATGTTCGACCAGGCCCTCGTCGTACGGCTGTAAAGGGATACGTGGCAGTATTTATCTGTATGTGCACCAAGGCGGTGCATTTGGAGTTGGTGACGGATTTATCTACGGAATGCTTCTTGAAGGCGTTACGCAGATTCATCGCGAGAAGAGGTATATGTTCGGACATTTTTTCGGACAATGGCACAAATTTCGTAGTGGCGCGAAACCAGCTGAAAGCCCTATTCGAGTTGCTACGCAGTAAGGAACACCAAGAAGGCGTAACAAGAGAATGTGCGAGAGATGGAATCCAATGGCATTTTAATCCACCGAGTGCTCCCCACTTCGGAGGGTTGTGGGAAGCGGCAGTTAAATCTGCGAAATTCCACCTGCTGCGTGTTCTCGGGGACCACATTGCGTTCATTGAAGATATGTGCACATTGCTGGCTCAGGTCGAGGGATGCCTTCTCAAGTAACACACTTTAGATCCATTTAGTTGAAGCAACCGAATTACGACTGAAATTAGTCATAATTCAGTTACCACAACTACTTTGTAACAACCGTGCTAGTAGGGTTAACTCTAACAGCGATGTCCGACGATCCTAATGATCTACAACCGTTGACTCCAGGTCATTTTTTAACTGGGGCATCTCTGCAGCAGCTCCCAGAGTCGAATTATTCAGCAATCCCTATGAATCGACTTAAGTGCTGGCAGGTGATTCAGAAGAAGTTGCAGGAGTTTTGGAAAAGGTGGCAGTCGGAGTATTTGGCCCAGTTGCAGGGCAGAACCAAGCGTTGGCGGCCTTCGGTACCAATTACTGAGGGGCAGCTAGTGGTAATTCGTGACGAAAACCTACCACCAATCAAATAGAAGATGGGGAGAATACAGCAGGTGCATCCTGGAGACGATGGAGTAGTCAGAGTGGTGACTCTGAAAACAGCAGCGGGGTTGTTAAAGAGGCCGGTTGAGAAGATTTGCATCCTGCCCTTATCATCCATAGAAGACAACTCCCAATAGCTTGGCACGTCCCGTCCAGCCCGTCCACCTGGTGCGCGAAAGATTTTGTTCTTTTCTATTTCAGAAATCCGGCGATTTCAGCGTGGGCGAGGATGTTAGCAACTTCGAATATCACAAACTCGATAGTGAATATCACAATCACGGGTCATTTCAACCCAACCCTGTCGGTTGCGAGCTTAACGCTAAGCGGCAACTGTCATCATCATCATCATCATCATCAGTGGCAACACCAAGCAACAATTATCCGAAAGGGGATCAACTCATCCGATGGAGCTCTACGATAATCGGCCTGAGGCGGAGTGGAGTAAAACTTCGGTTTAGAGCTGATTGGAGGGACGAGCGCGAACTTGGATAAATTCTTAAAAGTGGCCACCATTGCCATTTTTGCCGTGAAACAGCGAGGACGCTGAAAGTATTTCAGTTTATAATTACAAGCAAATATATGCTAGTTACGTTAAATAAAGTTGTTTGTGGTGTAGGAGTTTATAAAGCAATAAAGGTGTATTTTCTGTACGCAATTGTTTCAATTTGGCGACAGAAAAAGGTCCTGGCGAAGCAACGGTGCCTTCAGTGAATTTCACCCCCAACTCTACACGCGCGTTTTACCCCAACGATAGCGATAGGCGCTGTGATTTGGTCAACTTTCGGTTTCCGTGATACAGTCCACGCGCAAGGGAAGAACCAGTCCGGGAACTAAGGTCCAGTTCCCAAAAAATGTATATTTTTAGTATGTGGTGATAACCCTTGCTATATATACTTTTTTAGAATGCGGGTGACGACTAGAAGTCGAAATCGATGTTTGACGCCGTTTTGGAATCCAAGATGGTGGACTATAGATTAGCATTTTGCATGGAAACCCTTGCAATATATACTTTTTTGGAATGCCGTTGACGGCTAGAAGTCGAAAATCAATATTTGACGCCATTTTAAAAGCCAAGATGGCGGATTATTATATAGCATTTGGCATGAAAAATCTTGCAATATATGCTTTTTTGGAATGCGGTTGACGGCCATGAATGACTACCATTTAGACCCTGTTTTATCTACCTTGTTTTTAATTGTCATTTCAACCATGAGGCATGAAAATTTGGAAGATTTCATGAATTTATGAATAATAGGGAATATTTCTTTGTATATTACAGTTTACTATATGGCAGCTGTGGTACGTAATTATACACAGAATGCGTATAATAATGCTGAAGTCAAATACGCAAAGTAACTTCGTCAAAGTAAAACAAGTAAATAAATTAAATTAAATTAAAACTTCCATTTATTTTGTAATGCATATTTTTAACATCCCGTCTCCGCTATGAACTATGGTTGTCACCTTTCTTTCTTTAAATATTCTAATCAAAAGATTATCTTTCTTTAAAAATTTAACTCTTTTGATCCATTAAACCGATTTAAAGAAAACTTGCAACTTTTGGGACCACACTGACTCCGAAAAGAGAATCCTAAGTACCAAATGAAAATACGGATCTAAAATTTACTGTAAAGGAATAAGTACACAAAATTTGAATAAAATCGGAGCAATTTTGAATTTCAATATGTCTTTTTTCATAATACAGTGGACTCTCGGAAAAGTTAATTGGTTGGGGAATGGGTCGATTAACTTTTCCGAAATATTAACTTTTCCGAGTAGTCCTAAAAATGATTGAAAATGATAAATACAAAAGCGAAAAATGCATTCCGAGATATAGCATACACATTTTTATGTATTTGCAAGTTGTAATGGAAAGAAATATGCAGCAAGATCTTTATGAAATAATACTTAGTTCCTTTTAGTGAGTTTAAAATAGTCGATTACATTGGTTTACTTTTTTTTCGTAGGATGCGACTACATTTTGATAATGTTTTTAGTTCCTTGCTGGTCCTTCTTTTGCATTTAAGATTCATTCAAAGTTTGCGCTTTTTCAGTATGTTATCAATAATCCTGAAGTAACTATGTGCCCGTATTGAACTATTGTTACAACTGTTCGGTACAAAAGTTTAATTTAATCCCAGTTATGATGCGACTCTGTATGAAACTGTGGAAACGCGACCATAAACAGAAAAATGAGAATCAAAGATAAAAGGTAAACACACGTGTTGGGACGAACGCTTGGACAATCAATAAATTCAAACTCTCAGAA
This sequence comes from Sabethes cyaneus, assembly GCF_943734655.1. Lineage (NCBI taxonomy): Eukaryota > Metazoa > Arthropoda > Insecta > Diptera > Culicidae > Sabethes > Sabethes cyaneus. The sequence goes on from NC_071354.1 coordinate 126,215,989, forward strand.
AAGTTAAGGCAAAAATTAACTTTAGAGCGTTGAATAAGAGCTGATATTCGCTTAACTTTTCTGAACAATTAACTTTTCAGAGAGTTAACTTTTCCGAGAGTTCACTGTATTGCTGAGTTGACATCCCGAATAAAAATGTATAGCAAAAAAACATTAAATTTCACTGTTACAAACATTGAAAAACTTCGAAAAACCAGTGAAAATCCAGTGAACCAGTGAACAGTGAAAATCTTTGTAAAAGTTACACTGAAGTTACCATGAATACCGCTGTTTTCACAGTAAATTTTAATGGAAACCGCCAATTTTACAGCGAATAAGGGGGTGATTAAGTGATGTAACACTAAATTTTTCGACTTTTTCCCATACAAATAAAAACCAAAACCAGTAAAATTTGTGGTACATTCACTATAAGTTTTACATTGTTTTACAACGAAGTTACAATGAAATTTAAGGTGAGTTCTGCAAAAAAAATTGTAGGCTTTCGGATTATTAGGACAAAATAAAACCGGCTGATTAATTACGGTATTTCATGTTTTTGAAGATATAATGAATTTGATAGGCTTCGAACTATTATGATTTTCGAGCCGCATTCATCGCTCATATTAGGAAAGTATTAGAGGTCAGTACACCTACATAAACAAATTCCGCTCTTTCCCATTCACGCCTTATCTCAATCTGTTATATCCTATCGACTCTTTGTTTTATGACTGTCTTCTATCGTTCCCTTTCAATTGTAAAATCTACCGTTATAAAAACTTAATTATATGCCTGACACCTCATTCGATGTCAAGACGTAGAAACAACGAGGTTGGTCTATTTCATAGGAACGGAGCCTTTCCCCGAACACCCGCGTTAAGAATCGCGGCTAATATGTTGACAGACGAACAAGTAAGTCGCAAGCGCCTGCATAATGTCGTCGTCCCGTCAGTAAAACGAATTAGATTAAACTTCTCGATCGGTGGTTTCTACAGTAGACGGAGGAAGAGACACAATTTGTGTCTACAAATAACTCAACCTGCCAAGGATTGGACCTTAGATAGAGATTATTTCCTGCTTCTAAACAATTTGCATTGTTGCCGAATTATATGAAAATTTTTCCAAGAACGGTACAGTGAAGTTACAGCATAAAGTGTAGTAAACAATAAAATTCATTGTATTCGTAAAGTTTTTACATTAATATGAAAAGTGAAGTTACAGCATAAAGTGTTGTAAACAGTAAAATTCATAGTAACCGTAATGTTTTTACATTAATATTCGTTATGCATTTCTATGCGGGATGCATTATGGCTAATGGTTGATATGAATAAAATGAGCCCTATGCGTAAAATTACGCTGAAATAATACATAATTGAAAAATATGAATAATGTTGGGACGTTTTCGGACCTCTTTTCAGCACGCGAATTTATATGTATAACGCGAGCTCAAAGCTGATTTTAATAGAAAGAGAAATAGGTTTTACAAATGTGTTACAGTGTTTAAGTAGGTATTTCAGAGTAATTTATGTAACATAATCAAACTTACATTTAGTCTCCTACGTGTATTCTTCGATCCAGGAATGCCTTCCACAATTCTAATTATAATTATAGCTCTCACTGTACGTCTCTATGTGATAATGGTTGAACAGAAAAGAAAGAGGTATTTCTAGTGCAGAAGCTAGCGTGACAGATAGCTGTCAATAGGTGTAATTTGGCCTGTCGCAAAGTGTGACCGAACGAATATGTCAGTTGCATATGATCGCTTGGCAGTGGTGCCGTTCGGCCCCAACATCCCCCGACCCGTAATGCAAGTTAAGATCTTCTGGCAGTACTGCATTACTCTCTTCTTGCTCTTCCTTAGACGTCCCGATATCCAGAACCGCAAACATCGTTACTGGTCGACGTTGTACTCCGCCTGAAATCTTCACTAGGACCTGTGTAACGCACTGATTGCGCGCTTTCATGACAGATATGATTTGTCCCCGCCGCCATTCATTACGAACAGATTTGGTCATGATGACAAAAGGATCTCCTACCTTGGGACCCCTCGCCTCTTCGAACCATTTGGTGCGCATCGAGATTGTCGGCAGATTTTCACGGATCCGTAGACACCAGAGCTGGTTGACCAGGAAGCCTCTTTTTGTAGGAGGAACTGCCTCCCAATTGAGATCACTAGAGAATAGCAAAACATCTTCTTTGGTCCGCCACTGCATCCCCAAGACACGTTTGATTTGGGTGCTGGTTTTTGATGAACTGGTATTAACTTCGCTGATATGCTCTAAGCCCGCCGTCGATTTAGACAGCCAGATTAGAATGGTAAACCCTCTTTGACTGTGCACATTTTTGCCCTCCTCGATGACCTCATAGCCCTTGTCTTCATTGTCGAAGCTCTGCAAATCTTCGTCGCCATAGTGGCGATGTTGAATGGCTCCTGCTCGCGAGTACTGTTCGGCATACTCGGCTATATTCCGATCCTTCATAAACTGCGCCGGGCAGGGCGAGCACGTAGCCCCAAAGATGGCCACGTCAATAATAAATTTCTTCACGTGAGGATCCGGTTCGCCAGGCCGGAGAAGCGACTGAGTATAACGATCCTCTCGGCTAGTCCAAATTTTAAGGAATATTTTCATGATATCTCCGACAACGGCGATCTGTCTTTCACGGAATCCATACAACACGTCTAGTAATGGTCGGACTAAATCCGGTCCCTTCAGCAGCATGCTGTCCACCGTCGCAGCTGCCTCCCAAACGGTACGGATTTTAGTCGGTTTCTTCGGGTTGCGTTCATTGTTTGCTGGTAAGTACCAAACACTGCGTGAATCAGCCGCAGACATCCCCTTCGTGGTCTTCTCTAGTACGGCTTGTGCACGTTTATCACTGGTGGACTCAGGACAACCTTCTACTGACGCGCACATATGCAGATTGCAGCTATAGAAGCTTGAGCCCTTCGAAACGGGCCCGTAAATGGCCCACCCCAGGCGGGTTTTGGCTGCTACTGGCTCTCCCACACGACCCTCCCGTGTCCGTTGGGTGGTGGTGAGATTGGCGTTTTTGGCACCGATAAGAATTCCAGGAGTTTTGTATTCAAAATCACGCACTGGCAGCTTTCTCAAGTGGCTATAACGAAGAGCATACTCTTCGTAACGCATCGATTGGGCTGGCAGCGCAAGCGAATCAATCGTGCGAACATCTTCCAACGTGTATCGTGTACCCCCTTCGATGCTCGAAACCTGAACTTTCACTAGCCGGGAATTGTTTTCCTCTCTGGTGATGTTGCCTGTCCAGCCCAGACAGAGGCGCTGTCTAGTTCCTTGAAGCTGCATTGCATCAGCAATATCTTTTTCCAAAAGCGTAACAGCTGAAGCTTCATCTAAGAGAGCAACTGTTTCGATGCTTCGCTCCCCGTTATAGAGTTTCACCGGTACCATGCGAAGCAGGGTAGAGCACGGAGTGTGATGAGCATTCACACCTTCCGATTGCACTGTTCGCTGACGATTTTCTCCATCCCGGAGCAGAGGCTTGGCTTTGGTTGATTGGTTTGCTGAAACTCCGTGTAGAAGTGGATGATGGCGCAATTCACATCCATTCTCCCCACAGCGTGCCGATGACCGACACGGCTTCCTACCATGTTTACCGAGGCAAATGCGACACAGGTAAAATCTATGAACGGCTTTCCAGCGATCATCGCTATGCATGTTTTTGAAAATATTACACTCTTTCACCCTATGCTCCGTTTCCCCGCAAACAAAGCATGCGACTGGTGAAACAGTTCCAACGGACTCAGTACGCGGCGTCTCTACGACTGATTGATTGACCACTGCAATATGAGCATTAACGAATCTCTTAAGGTTTTCTTCCCCTTTCGACCTCACTACTTTTGGATCGAGTGTTAACGTTACTTCTGCCGCAGCCGACACTAACTGTGACATAAATTTACTGAACACGCGCAGATCGGCTGCCATAAACTGTCGCTTAAATGCCACCCAATCCAACTTTAAACTGGCAGGCAATTTATCTATTAATTCCTGCAGTAGCACTGGGTTGGACAGGTGTGCGTGCTGTCCTGCGGCTTCTAGGTGGTCGCAGAAGTTCTGCACTGCCATCCCGAAGGTCACAATCGTACACAAATTTTCTGCCTTGGGCGGCGCTACATCTCTCACCTTCTGGAGCAGAGCATAAATAATTTGCTCCGGACGACCATACAACAACTGCAGCGTTTGCATCACGTTCGGCACTGAAGCGGGTAGTAAAAGCCGGCTACGCACTGCTTCCAGCGCCGAACCTCTCAGGCACCGTTGGAGACGACCGAGATTCTCTACGAAACTGTATCCACATGCTTCAGTGGATGTATTAAATGCACTAAAAAACATTGGCCATTCCTCCGGATGGCCGCTAAACGATGGAAGCTCTTTAGGCATGACCTGCCTTGCTGCTAACTGGCGTGGCGTAGGCGAAATATCGTCACTGTTAACCACAGGCGTCGTGTGAATGTTAAGAGGCACTTGAGGAGTTTGATAGTAGCTCGTAGGAAGAAAAGAGTGTGCATGTGTAGTGTGTGTATTAACATTTACTTGTGGTCTAAACCCTACGCTGTTACTTGCATATGGTGTACAAGTGACCTGTACTGCTGGCGTGAGGTTTTCTACGCCATTGGTTACCTGGTATTGCTGGTAATGATTCATATTCTGTAACTGATTACTACCAGGTTGACCCACCGAACTGATAGAAGGTGGTAGGCACTGCGTGGAGCTGGTACAATATGCTGGTGCAACACGGGTCGCGGTAGTCGGCGTCGACGAACCCAGGCGGTATGCCTCTCCTCCAGGAAGAAACTCGTGCATGAAGCTCGAACCGTGACCAACTGCGTAGGCGCTTAACGATGGCTGCTCCATTCGATGATTGAGAGAGCGTGTGTTTGCAATTGGTTGCGATGTAGGCGCACTTTCCTCCACTATTGGCAGCACAACTGCTGATGACGGCAAGGCATGCCTCGCCGGAGCGGACTGTGCTCCCGCGACAGGAATCAGTTGCTCATTGCTCCTTGCAGAACTGGTAACAGGGACCGCTATTGCACCGGACGAAGCAGAAGATTGCTGAACGGGGCTGGCCACGATCTGGTTCAGCCGCTTAGACCAGTCGTTGAGACACCCGGCACTGTCTATTTCTCCTCCGGTAGCATTCAAGATATCGAAACGCGCCTTCCATGTTTCCTTTTCCAACAGCAGCAATTTTCGTTGAAGCTGGTTTTTATGCTCCAGCTCGATTTCCTTCATCAAGTGCGTCTTTTGTTCCTCAAGCAGTTTGAGGTTAAGTTGGGCACGCGGTGTGATTGAGTCGTTACCACTCGCTGCTACACCCGGTAATTCCGTAGCTCGGGGATTGGATTGATTCGTGCCGTCTTTCTCAGCAGTGGATCGTGAGACACACGTAGGGCACTTCCAATCTTCATCCACTTTCCCGTCGTCGAATCCAGCGCAGCCGTAGTGATACCACTTGTGACATTCGTCACATTGCACCATATCGTCGATGCTGTTAGCCAACTCGCACAGCTGGCAGTCAAATTGGCTGGTTTCCGGCATCCTGTATCGATTCCGATCAGCGTGTCCTCCAGATAAATCTTTGAGTTTAATGTTGGGACGTTTTCGGACCTCTTTTCAGCACGCGAATTTATATGTATAACGCGAGCTCAAAGCTGATTTTAATAGAAAGAGAAATAGGTTTTACAAATGTGTTACAGTGTTTAAGTAGGTATTTCAGAGTAATTTATGTAACATAATCAAACTTACATTTAGTCTCCTACGTGTATTCTTCGATCCAGGAATGCCTTCCACAATTCTAATTATAATTATAGCTCTCACTGTACGTCTCTATGTGATAATGGTTGAACAGAAAAGAAAGAGGTATTTCTAGTGCAGAAGCTAGCGTGACAGATAGCTGTCAATAGGTGTAATTTGGCCTGTCGCAAAGTGTGACCGAACGAATATGTCAGTTGCATATGATCGCTTGGCAGTGGTGCCGTTCGGCCCCAACAAATAATAATAACAATATTTTTTGTTCATTTAAATTATTTTGGAACAATTTATTTTTCCCCAAAATTGTCTACTTTCCAAATATATCTACCAAAAATTTTCGGATGGGTAGATAAAATAACCACTATATTGCAAGGGTTTTCATGCAAAATGCTAATCAATAGTCCGCAATCTTGGATTTCAAAATGGCCTCAAACATCGATTTTCGACTTGTAGCCGTCAACCGCATTCCAAAAAGGTATATATTGCAAGGGTTTCCATGCAAAATGCTAATCAATAGTCCGCCATGTTGAATTTCAAAATGGCGTCAAACATCGATTTTCGACTTCTAGCCGTCAACCGCATTCCAAAAAGGTATATATTGCAAGGGTTTTCATGCAAAATGCTAATCAATAGTCCGCAATCTTGGATTTCAAAATGGCGTCAAACATCGATCTTCGACTTCTAGCCGTCAACCGCATTCCAAAAAGGTAGATATTGCAAGGGTTTTCATGCAAAATGCTAATCAATAGTCCGCCATCTTGGATTTCAAAATGGCGTCAAACATCGATTTTCGACTTCTAGCCGTCAACCGCATTCCAAATAGGTATATATTGCAAGGGTTTTCATGCAAAATGATAAATAATAGTCCGCCATCTTGGATTTCAAAATTGCGTCTAATGTTGATTTTTTAACTCTGACAACTTTCCCATTCCAAAAATATCATTATTGTATAGAATCTCTTGCAAAATTACCAAAATAACTTAAATTGTAAACCGCCATCTTGCATATCAAAACGGCGTCAAACATCCAATTTCGAACAAATGGTATTAAACAATCCATCCATCCATCCACCTAATAAATACCTTCCCTGGTTCCAAATCATCAAATTGGGAACATTTTTACGTCTTCCAAATAAAGAATCGGGCTTTTTTGTCACTGACAAAAACGCATGGAAACGACTATTTTTGCTGCGCGACTATTTATTTTTGGTTATAGTCAAACGTCGCTTACTAAACTGACCGTCACCTACCCTGGATGCGTCCTGATTTAATTTTACCAGATTATAGTCAGTGATTTTTTGTTACTGACAAAAAATGCTTGGGACTGACTATTTTGCAGGGTGACTTTTTGTTTTTGGTTTTCGTTTAGCGTCAGTGACGAAACTGACCGTTACCAGCCCTGACTGGCACTGCCGCTGCTACTTGTAAGCTAGTGTAGGTGTTGGGGGAAACCAGATCGACTGCTGCTGCTGCTCAAATGATTATCCGACGCTGAATGAGCAAGTACTTTCCATGTTTACCAAGGTATAATGCAAAATGGAACGTTAACCATTTAGAAAGTGTAGAAAAATCTTTCCATTCTTCAATTACTATAGTTCTTATAAGAACTGTTTAAAACCACAATGGCCTGCTGCAGAATTTGCTGCCCGTCCGTCGATCCGTTTCCATTTGCCTTCAGTGTTGGTTTGCGATAATTGCCATTGAAACTGCCGCCCAAATGCCATCGGGTATGCCTCGAATTGCCATTAATTGCCGCAAAAGTCCTTGGATTTGCATCCAATTGCCGGTGTTGCCGTCAAAATGCCATCGTTTTTACCTCCAATTGCTGTCGGTGTTGCCGCCAAATGCCGTTGGTTTCGCCACCAATAGCCGTCGATGATAAATACTGACCATCCGTCAGTGCGATCGTGCGCTAAATGGGCAGGTGCCGAACCAAGTGTACCCTTTTATAGTCACTGGCACTGCCACTGCTACTTGTAAGCTAGTGTAGGTGGTGGAGGAAACCATATCGGCTGCTGCTGCTTAAATGATTGTCCGACACTGATTGAGCAAGCTATCGAACAATTTCGCATGTCTGCGATGGGGATAATGCAAAATGTAACGTAAAGTGTATCGTGTGGGATTCACGTTGGCCATTGCCCGCTGATTCCGCTTGTCTTCGGGGTCGGTGTTTCCGTCAATAGCCATCGATGTTGCCAATTGGATTGGAAAAGGGGTGTGGCTTACAAAGTGGTCTCAAAGGTTATCATTTGGATCCAAATCCTTTGGTGTATCTAATTGTCGTCCGTGCCTGTGAAGCTAGGCGATCACAAGGGAAATGTATGGGAAAATTCGACCTTAAAACTTTACACACATTTTCACTATTTAGCGTATAAAAAATTATTATTAATATGTTACTATAAAATTGCTGGACATTTTATCTATCCAACGACATATTAACTGTTATGTTTCGTTCAGTAGTATAGTAGCTATTCGCGTTTGAAATATTTCATTCAAACGTTACACTTCTATTTTTCGTTTTTACAAAGTGCTACCCAATCCCAGTATAGTAAACAAAGACGTAGTCCTACGTCAAAATTCTTGTTTCCATAAACACCCAAATGTCAAATTTTGTTCCATTTGCTTGATTGGTTCTCGAATTATGAGAAAATTTATATTTCATGTGTATGGAAGCCCCCCCTATTAAAAGGGAGAGGGGTCATAATTCCCCTGCTAAAGAATAGAGGGGTCTCAATTCACCATAGAAAAAATTCATGCCTCCTAAAACACCCACATGCCACATATGGTTCCATTTGATTAATTAGTTCTCGAGTTATGAGGAAATTTGTATTTCATTTGTATAGGAGCCCCCCCTCCTAAGATGGGGAGAGGATTCAATTCACCATAGTAAAAATTCTTGTCTCCAAAAACACCCACATATCAAATCTGGTTCCATTTGCTTGATTAGTTTTCGAGTTATGAGGAAATTTGTATTTCATGCAACCTTCATCTCTATTCTCCGTCATTTCCATCGAAGAACAGAGAAACAAAAGGCCTTTCTCTTTAACCAACACATTAGCATTCTTCGCCCTTTCTATCGAAGAACTATTTCAGTATTCGATAACACAATGTCCGCCATTTCTATCAGATACTTACACTATATTTCACCATTTCAATTGAAATATAGACTCTTTACAGAACAACGATTCTAATTCTTCAATGAGAAAATCATTTTCTACTCTTCGTCGAGAAAATACGCTGATTCTCAGAGCGCAAACGTTATGTACCCACCTTTTGATCAAATGTTGTTCGCTGCTACCGTTTGCACCATTGTCGTAGTTTTGCATCATTTTGCGTCTGTCGGGGCACGCCTCTTCCTGTCGTCATCGTCCGGCGTCATGCGAGCAACTGCTTGTCCTCAGCAACAAATGCTATCCCCAAAGATGGTCCTCAGCTAGCAGCGGTTGCCGAGTTATGACTGCTCCACCCGGCGTCGTGCAAGCGGTTGAATTTAATGAGCAAATGGCTCTCAGCTTGTGGCGGCTCCAGAGATGTGTACTGAGTACTGTACTGCATCAGAATTCCGAAAGAACGAGGCTGGCTTGTACGCCAGTTTATATAGTTGGTGATCTTCTTACTTCCCCTAACAGAAGAGCGAATGCTCAGGAAGGGCAAAAGTAGCGCCTTTCGCTGAAAAAGACTATGAATGACACGAAAACTCGGTTGTTATGCATGAAGCAGCTTGCCACGCATGATAGGGATACTCAAGTAGTATTTTAAGCAAACGCATATATTTTAAATTTTATTTTATTTGTTTATTCCCATATTTATCCTACAGATCGTAGTTGGCATTTGTGAAACGTGAGATTTGCTTGCTTAAAGTGTCTAAAGTTTTTAGAGCGTCTTAGTAGAATACGAAACATGAAAATTAAATAAAAAGAAAACTTATCCAATTTAATTCTGCAGTTTTCTGTCAAACAGGAGCTTTTCACTGAGCAAAAAAAATTTACCGTGTTTGAATTTTCAGTTGAAAAATTCCAACACTGTTCCAAAACAAATCGATTGTCAATATCAGCTCCATGCAGGAACTTTAATTTGGATTTAATATGCATTTTATTATTGTAAATTGCAAGGAAAATTGTACCATCCAAAGTGCGATATCGCTCATAAAAGTGCTATTTTGCATTAAATCGTTTCGGAATCTTCGGCGCACTTATTGCTTGGAAGATAACGAAAAAGTGGAGTTTCACAGACTCCACTTTCCAGAAAAATATCATGGATCTTGAATAGGGAGAAGTCCCCCAGCACCAGACAGCTCCCAATACCGGACACTTATGACTTTTACAGTTCAAATAGTGCACCTTAGCAGATAATATGATAAAATCAATAAAAAGGTCAAAAAATTACCATGTGTGATTTTATAGGTCAGAATCATTCATGAAAACAGAGATTTGTTAGTTTTATCTACCACCGATCGAATTGTTATGCTCCGGCTAATTTTGGGATGAGCATTATAGCATTATTTGGTCGCATAAAATTCCGTTTTTCGTGTATAAAATATTTTTCATTAAATAGTTTTCAAGCTCCATAGCTCATTTTTCCACAAAGATATTCAATTCGCCAAAAAATATAAATTGTTCCCAGTGATTCCCGTCACCCAGTACCGGACATCGAGCCGTCTCCCAATACCGGACAGCAAAATGCTCAGTCAAATTCAATCAAAATCAGTCAAATTCTTGAACGAAATCAAGATTTTGCAAAAAATCATTGAGAAGAAAGAAAACATCACTTATACTGAGCCGGTTATCTTAATTATGAAAAAACAAGAGAACCAGTTGATGATCAATTTTTCGAAGAAAACAGAAGAGCTTCGATGTAGTGTATAAAAAATTGTTAATTTTTATGCAAACCAATTTTTCAAACATTTTTAGTCAACAAGCAATAAGAGATTTTAAACATTTTAGCATGTATTTTTCAGAACTATAAGCCCTGTATTGGTTTATGTTATGATTTCTATTAAGTATCCGGTACTGGTAGACACAATTTTTAAGTATGGATTTTTATCGATTTCTCATTTCTGGCTTTAGTTTTCAAAAGGTCGCATAATGCATGTAAAAGGGTTGATTATGCGAAAACTAAAGCCTTCTGAAAACTAAAGCCAGATTTGGCTTCTAAAATGGTTCATTAGTGATGCAAGTACGTGTAACCTATTTTTATTGGAAAATAGTCTTCTAAATTACTCTTCCAGCGAATAATAACTTAAGTTACGCTAAGTGTTGATTTTATATATGTCAAAATCTTTAGGTGACCGGTACTGGGGGACCTCCCCCTGCTTTATGGCGAACCTGGAGTGACATTGCGATTCTCGTTTCGAGTGATTTTGGTTCGTTTCGCCCATTCGTTCAACGGGAAACTAGCAATCATTAACTGTTCGTCGGAAATCCCGATTTCGGAAGCAGTTTTTGGGCACAAAACAGGGATTCTGTATTTAAAAATGTATTCACTGCATTCTTCTTGCCAATCTGAACACAATGAATATATTTTCATGAACAGAACTTTTGTTTCAAACAAAAAACTGCATTTGAAATTTGCAGAATCGATGACGACTAATTTCACCTTAACGTGGTCGAAACGAGAATTGCAATGTTACCCCTGTTCTCGTTGTCTCACTGTTCCTGCTGTCCCACTGTTAATTACTTTTCCCTACGCTAAAATCTTGATTTTAATAGAATAATATAGAAATATTAAAAATAAAATAGAACCATTCCATTATGTGATGAGTACCATAGCCTACCAATTGCTTTCATACTGATATACTGTTAACTGATAACATTCATACCTATAAACTAAATATTTTATTGACAGAGTTATGCCGACGAAGGACACTCATTAAACGGAGTACTGGAACATGCTTATCGAACCATGGAAGATTTTTTGAAGAGATGTTTATCGTTAGACTCGGATGATGAAAAGCCAAAAAAGACTCTTGTACCAAACGAGTAAAAAATATCGGAAATTGTGGAATTGCGCAGTAATCATATTTTTAGTTTTCTCTAATTTAATGCGAAGAATCTGTATTACATATCAAACACAAAACTGTAACTTTAAATGTAACATATATAATTAAATAAAATTCTTGAATATGCGCAATGAAACTCTTTTGACGTACAAATAAACTAGTGTTCGACATCGGAACGAAAATTGAGGTCCGGGTTCCGGTCCGGCGCGGTCCGGTAGAAATCGGCACGAACTTTGTTATTCCGACTTTATTCTGGTCCGATTTGGCTCTGTTCCGGTTTCGGAACCTAAACAGAGTCAAATCGGACCGGATTATTAGTCTTTATAGTCGGAATATAAAGGTTCGTGCCGCCTTTTAACCGGACCGGAACCCGGACTTTAATTTTCGTTCCGATGTCGAACACTAAAATAAACAACGTTTCTATTTTAATTTAGGATCTGCTGTGCAAAATTCCATGCAAAGGGTACATATTTTAACCATATAAGGCGCTGCGGGGCAAGCGTCGCAGGTGAGTTATTCGATTTTATGAGCAAATGAGAGATTCTCTTCGTGTCTCCTCTCTTCCGCTGTTTACGGCGATACTAATGCAAAATCCCTGTTCCCTAGTAAGTGGCTTTGAAAATACGTGGACGGGGATTCATAAGTACAACGCCTGCAACCATTGAAACATAGAGATTTCTTTTAAAAATCACTTATGTACATCATAGAGGTTGAAATAGTAATGATTTTCTTTAAATAGTATACATAGTCGTGTTTATTGAAATTTCTATTTACAATTATAGTTCTAAAGTGGTTTTTAGTGAATTGATACCTATTGCGTTACTACCCGATGTAACTTATTACTAAACATAGTATTTTGGTTCTGTTTGTTTTCGAAACTCGGTTAAGCACTGGTTGTTTAATATCTTCGTAGTTCATTCTTCGGCGTCCGGGAAGACACGTCGCGATCATCTGTTGTCGCAGCTTCCACGCATCAGCTACTCGTAGGCACTGAGTCAGTTTATGTTCCAGTGTTTCTATTGCTATTGGACAATGCAAGCACTGCTCACTATCCACGCGCTGTGTAATGTACATTAAGCGACGGTGCTCTATCTTACCGTTAACGAATAGATAGTGTTGTTTTTGATCTGATGTCAGCTGTCGATTCCTTGCCTACGGTCGCGTGCTAGCTAAACCATAGGTATTCTCGCGGGAAGGCCGAACCATAGGAACTTTCCCATTGCTGACGTTAGCTTACCTATGTGCGCGTTGGTTGGTTGTAAAACGGAAGAGCTGTACCAAATGTTGGAGGTAGCGAAAGTGTTCAGAAACATTACCTTTTGTAGTAAATTTAGCGTCCTCATTGCATGCAAAAACAAGATTCTAGTGAATTTTGTTTGCAAATCATCCCAGTTCAGTTTAACCATGGTTCGTATGAAATTCGTGTAGATGATTCCTAGAATTGTTACAGTTTCTGCTGTCTGTAGCTACGGTGCTTCAAGCGGCTCCCCATTAGTACCACCAACGTCAATAGAGGTGGTTTTTTGAAGGTTTTGCTTTGCTCCGGAAACGCGGTTGAAACGGCCAAACATTTCATAAATAGCCGGTAATTTTCTAGCAGAGTTGATTATTATGCTGATGTCGTTAGCGTACGCAACGATTAAATCGGTCGTACATATATGCTCCAGCTGATCTAGCAGCGGTAACAGATAAACAAGAGAGAACTCAGTGGGTTACCTTGTGGGAACGAGCGCCGCAGGACGATCGGTGTCGATAGATGTCCGTTGACGAGCAGGTGAGAGGATGAGTGCTCCGCAAATCGTGTCAGTAGTGCCACTAGCCTCGGATTGAATCCGAGTGAGCACATGTTTTCGAATAGAAATTCTCGGTTGACCCGATCGAACGCGTGATCCATATCGAATGATATTAGTTTACCTCTCTGTTTACGTTCGATTAGTTGTGCAATACGATCCTTGATAGAGAGTGTGGCTTCAAATATGTTGTGCTCCGCGTTCGAGCATTTTTGTACTCTACCGAGTACGCGATGTGTTTGTACGATTGCCATCAACCTTCTCTTTAGAATGCGAAATATTAATTTGTAATCAAAATTGAGAAGTGAGATCGGCCTATACGACCGCGCAATATTCCTGCCACCCTTTTTTTTCACTAGCACTATTACAATACCTACATACTCATTGGGGAAGTTGGACTCGAGAGATTAGGTTCAATTCTCTGTGGATTATATCGAAAGTTCGAAGAAAAAACTTTCTTGGTAGTCCATCGCTGCCCGGTGACTTTCTCACCGCACTTGTTTTAATTGCAGTAAAGATTTCGGTAGTTGTTATTTCGCTCATGCACTCGTTATTGGCGACGTCGCACAGTGGGACGGATTCAAAAGAAGACGGACATCGATATTTGCGACGAAACTACCAAAGATATCAACTTACTGTCTTCTGCAATGTTTCTTCGATTTATGAGAACTTTATAATAGTATTGTAAATTTCGGGATTAAGGGGATAACACAACAGATAGAAAAAATAACTTTTTAGTTTCAAGCTTACCGTCTTCGGTTGGTGAGAAACATTTGTAGATAATATTGTTTTGAGCAACTTCACTGAAGAAAGAAAGTGGCTATCTCTTAAGGGAAAAAAGTTTCGGAGCGAAACTTGCGGGTACCCCCTTAAAATTGGTATTTTTCACATAGCTCTTTTATTTCAACTCTAATAAACATGAAGTGTTCTGCAAAGTTGTAGACAATACTAATTTGCATATTTTTGTAAAATGTGTAGAAACCCTACAATTGCCGGTTTTCACGTTGTTTAAATTTTTTGCTTTTTTCATTGCAAACTTTAAGGGGATGTATCTTGAGTAGTAGCAGAATGTAGCAGCTAACTTAGAATGTTTCTGCAACATCCACTCTTTATGTATAAGAGCATGTATAAATGACAGTGGGATCTCATGGGCCAAATGAGTAAACTGCATTGAAGTTTTTCAGTTTTGAAGATTTAACCCTCCAACGAGAAAGACCGCCTGCTGACTTAGATCCTTAGAGCAACTTATGAAATTTGTTTGAACGAACAATATAACAGGTTTGTTTACAATAGACTTCTTGACATTTTGAAAACAAGATTACAACATTCTGACCATGCGTTCGAGAGTTATCATCTTTCAAAACCAAGAATTCATGAGAATTGTAAAAAGATTATTCCGTCATTTTTACTTTTAGAGAAAAGATAATTTAGAACAAATTAATCGACCTCAACATTTTTGTAAGTTGTTCATATGCTTTTAAATTTTGTAATACATTTGATTTTTTAAAAATATTTAGAGACCGCTGGAGACATGGGAATCGTGGAAAAAAGTCATTAGCTCGAACGTACGTTTTTTCGATGTTACCTGTTAGAGAATCAAAGTAAATAATATGTACCTAACAAGTTGTCGCCTGTTCGAATCTTGACTGGGAGATGCTGCGATAAAATCGCAGCACTATCCCTACAATTGTCCTGAATTCCTACAACTGGCTGTGAAGTCTGTCGTGATAAAAAACAAAGTGCCAAGTTTCAAAAATAGCATCTAGGCTTTACTTTACTTTCACCCTGGTTATGGCATTTGTGCCTTAATTTGTTTTTATGTTTATGTATATATAAGACATATTTAGTAAAAGAGATCAGGTAATTTAAGGTAACATGAGATTTGTACGACTTTAAACGTTCTTTTGGGCTGTAAAACTGATAAACTTAAATGCAGTTTACTCATTTGGCCCATGAGATCCCACTGTCATTTATACATGCTCTTATACACGAGGAGTGGATGTTGCAAAAACATTATAAGTCATCTGCTACATTCTGCTACTACTCAAGATACATTCCCTTAAAGTTTGCAATAAAAAAGCAAAAAATTTCAACAACTTAAAAACCGGCAATTGTAGAGTTTCTACATATTTTACAAAAATATGCAAATTAGCATTGTCTACAACTTTGCAGAACATTTCATGTTTATAAGAGTTGAAATAAAAGAGCTATGTAAAAAAACCAATATTTAGGGGGTACCCGCAAGATTTGCTCCGTAACTTTTTTCCCTTAAGAGATAGCCACTTTCTTTCTTCAATGAAGTTGCTTAAAATAATAATATATACAAATATTTCTTACCAATTGAAGACGTTAAGCTTAAAACTAAAAAGTTATATTTTCTATCTGTTGTGTTATCCCCTTAATCCCAAATTTTCCAACACCAGAAAAAAGTTGTTATAAAGCGAAGAAACTTTGCAGAAGACATTAAGGTGATATCTTTAGTAGTTTCGTCACAAATATCGAGGTCCGTGTTCTTTTTAAACCGTCCCACTGTGCGTCGTCTTGTGGGATAATTCTCCTGCAGATCAATTCATCATCTCGTTGAACTTCGGCTCTATTCGTTCCATAAAGTTGCCTGTAGTGCTCAAGCAAATGCTGCTCGATGTCTTGACGTAGATGGGTCCGTGTCCCTCATCTACTCTACACTTAACCGCTCTTATGGTGGCGTTACACCAATCGAAAGGATTCAATGTTCGAGCGGACGACTTAGCAGGCTGATTTAGAGAAACAGTGGAATGGATTTCTTCTCTGGTGTCCGGGGTGTCTGCGCACAGATCCCAGATCAAAAAGCGAAGTGTCCGCTCGGACTGTTCTAAGTTACTGCTCTATTTATTAGTTGAAACTTGCCCTTTTATACATGATTATCCCTTACCTAGCACAATCGTTCAAATATCAATACTCAATATCATTGCTTACAAAATATTCAATGTTTACCAATATTGGCAGCTATTGTACTGAATCGTACTTTGGTTTTGTTTTGAACCGCGCCTCGCCTGTGTGATGCCAGCGGCGCGTGCCGGTTCGGAGCTGGAGCAAATGCGCACTAGCAGCGATGAGTCACATCGTCATCGCTGCGAGTGGCGTCGTTCACTCCGCATCATAAACGCACATGCAGCATAACGCGGCTACATGCATCACACAGCAGCGGGCGTAAACCACTCGTAAATAAATAGTGGTTTACTGTGTACTGTTTATAGTACACGGAGAGTGCGTATAGCACAGTCTTCGTCACGGTTGATAGTTTCTCCCGATTCGTTCTGCAGGCGGTTGATCCTCGTTTGCCTTCTTTTCCGCTCTCCGAGCTGGAAGATGGAGAGTGGTTCACCGACTACGTAGACTTCGTTGCTACGTACACAACAGTGTGTTGATTGTAGCTGCATGGTTGCTGCATGACCAGCTCACAGATTATCATATTAAGTATGATTATCAATAATCTTACTTTAACTCGCTTGTGGCCTTTAAAAGGGCCATTGGTTGCAAATAACATTAAAGCCAAAGTACGGTCATCGCAAATAAGACGTGCCATTCGAATGTCCTTCTCTTTTGACATGAATGGCAACAGGCACGTAAGATAGTGGCATGCATTCACTGTCTCTTGTTCCGAGAAGGTTTTACTAGTTTACTTTCACAGCTTACCGTTTGTTACATAGCAGAAAATATGGCCCATGCATCAAAATTTCTGTTTTATTTGTATGAGAGTCCTTATCCACAGGAGTGAGGGGTCTCAAACCATCTGAAAATAAATTCATGCCTCCAAAAACCCCCACATACCAAATTTGGTTCCATTTGCTTGATTAATTCTCGATTTTTGAGGAAATTTGTGTTTCATTTGTATAGGGCACCCCTCTTACACTCTACATAAAATTACTCTCTTACCCCCTCCATCAAATTGCTGGTCATTTTATCTATCCAACGACATATAAATTGTTCAGTTTTGTTCAGTAGTTTAGTAGTTACCATTTTAAATCTTTCATTCAAACGTTACACTTCTATTTTCGTTTTCACAAAGTGCTACGCAGTCCCAATATAGTAAACAAAGACGTATCTCTACGTCAAAAGCGCATTTTTTAATTTTTTTGGGCATATTAAAGATAATAATGCATACAGTCAAATTTAGTTGGTTGGGCCTTTAATACTTGGGATTCGTTTTAGTTGGGCCTTCGCTAGTTGGGCTAAGGTCCAACTAAAAAAACTGTATGTCGAAATTGGTTGTCAAATTACTTTTTCGCTTGCTTCAATTGTCACTTCGCGTGTAAACTATACTTCATTGTGCTTTTCAACTGTACCAGCATTAAGGGGACCTAAAGTGGCCCAAAGATGACTGGATAAATGGCCACCGTTAGTTGCATGTATTGTTTTGTGCCTTGAAAATGCATCTGTATTGGAAGAGCACGCTTTCGCCACGTAATCAGTGCTTCCAGTGCTGTTATAATTTCTTAAAACTTGTCACTCCATTTATCGATTTGCTATATATCAACAAACGCTCAGCAAAACATAATTGCTAATGGAAAATAAATTTAACTGATCATATCACATCAATGAACTTTAAAGAGCATGCAGCTTTTGGCGCATCGATAAGCTTAGAGTGAAGTAAACAAACGAAAATCTGACCAGGAATCAACAACTGGCCTTCAATGTAAACGGATTAATTAACCGTCTTCCCAAGTAGCACACTTTTCGCATTTATGGTTGCAGAAACTTGTTTATGATTGAAATTAGTCGTAAATCTGTTACCACAACTGGTTTGTAACAACCGTGCTAGTAGGGCAATTGATCATATGTATCATTCAGTTGCTGATGCAAATCTTAAATGAATCAAAATGTCTTGATAAAGAAAACAAACCATATTTCGGGGTGTTCGTAGTCGGTGGGGTTTTAGGCGCTTTGCTATAGGTGCGCGTGATCACTGTTTTTCGAATCAATTATGTTTTGCAAATCGATTTTTTTTGTTGGAGAGTGAATAGGGTCTTTTTCTAATTCCCGTCGTAATAAGGAAAGCCATTCTAATTTTCATCATTTGCTGGATGGATTAAGTGAATACTCCAAAAGTTCTTGTGCTGATTTCACTAAAACACACTTACCTTCCGATCAGTGAACTTTGAAATTACTGAAAAGCGACTATTAAAGCATATTATTGAAATTACGCAACTGACTTTATTTCTAAAATTCGTCGTACCGTTTTAAAATCCGTCTAACAAAATTTTTCATCGTCCGAACTAAAAATCACAACAATGTTTACGAAGCTAACGCGCATGTCTTTGTGTAGGTGTTTATTCTACAAAATTTCTGTAGGTCAGGCAAGTTTTTCTGGCTGTAGAATAACGACAATGCCTTGCGTGAGTTATTTTCATTTATGAATGACGGAAATTAAAACGATTAGTCGACATTGTCTTCTTCGTTGCACGAAAAAACGTAGGAAATTTGGCTGGTAGGACTTCGTTAATGATAAAAAGCATTTAAATAGATCTCAACTCACTTTGATTGATCGCGTATGATAGACATCGAACTAAAATATTAGGGAATAACTAGTTTTACATTGTGTGTCATAAAAATGCTGATATTTTTAACAATTTGTGTTGGATAGGACGGGAATAGGCAATTGGGTATTTTAATTTCCCCAAAAAAGTGGATTTTATCACCTTCTGAATCCAACAGTCCTTTTTTTATTTCAACTAAGTCAATATTTAATGAAAAAATTAATAAAAATCAAAAATAGAATGATTTGCTGTTTGACAGATATCAACCAAGCTGATTGATTGAAATGATGTCAGAAGTTCTCTCCCTCTCTTCTATCTTCCTGATAGAGCTCTTCATTTTGACCGAGCTTTTGACAACTCTCATATGAAACATGTATCGTCCGATGACCATAGTTTATTCATTCACTGTGTTGTCTGAGGTGAACTGAGAAGAAAAGTGGGTTACTTTTCAGCTATAGTCTTATCCCAAAAAAAATTTTAAATTAAAAAAATGCTGCTTTTATTACTTTCACTCGTCAAATTTGAAAAAGTCTTCATGTGACGATACACTGACATCATATGTTACCATAATATGTGAAAATTTATATACCGCTAAAATACCCAATTACGACGATGTAGCAACATACCCTACGACCGCTGCCCAAAACATGATATCAAGATCGTCATTGAGGATTTCAATGCACAGGTCGGCCAGGAAGAGGAATGCAAACCGGTGATTGGAAGGTTCAGCGCACACGAGCGAACCAATGGAATAAGCCCAAGACTTATCGACTTTGCCACCTCCAAGAACATCCCAGTAAACCATTTGGTTTGTATATCTCGATTGCAACTGAGGTATACGAAATCATATCTGAACGAAAAAGTTATATTTCACGCCATATAAGAGGATATATGTACCAAAGTGGAGGCGATAAACGTGCGAAAATTTTGACAACTATTTGTAATTCTATTTTGCGCAGTTTTTATTACACGCAACTAAATACTCCTGAATATATGATATAGATATAATCAAATATTGCAATTGTCTATCCTGCTTTATAATTCACAGCCATGAATTGTACAGTAGACTCTCGGAAAAGTTAATCGATTGGGGAATGGGTCGATTAACTTTTCCGAAATATTAACTTTTCTGAGTAGTCCTAAAATTCATTGAAAATGATAAATACAAAAGCGAAAAATGCATTCCGGGATATAAGTCATTTTTATGTATCTGGAAGTTGTAATGGAAAGAAATGTGTAGCAATATCTTTATGAAATAATACTTAGTTTCGTTTTTTATAAAATAATACCTTTCACTAAGTTTAAAATAGTCGGTTACACTAGTTTACTTTTGTTTTTTCGTAGTCTACGACTACGTGTTGATTAAAAATAAGTGTTCGTGCTTATTTTTAGTTCCTTGCTATTCCTTCTTTTGCATTTAAAATTCAATCTAAGTTTGCGCTTCTCCAGTATGTTTGCAAAAATCCTGAAGTAACAATATGCCCGTAATGAACTATTGTTGCAACTCTTCGATACAAGAGTTTAATTTAATCCTAGTTATGATGCGACTCTGTATGAAACTGTGGAAAGGTGACAATAAGCCGAAAAATGAGAAATAAAGATAGAAGGTAAACACAAGTGTGAAGAAACGCTTGGACAACCAATAAATTCAAACTCTCGGAAAAGTTAAGGCAAAAATTAACTTTTTAGAGCGTTGCATGAGAGCTGATATGCGCTTAACTTTTCTGAACAATTAATTTTTCAGAGAGTTAACTTTTCTGAGAGTCTACTGTATATGAAGTATATGTATATGATGTATATGTATACTCTAATCATTATACAACTCCAATATGAAATTGACATGAAAACGATTTAATGTGAACTTTCTATTACGATTTTGTGTTATCTGGGATGGCCGTACGTAGTACCTTCTTCCAGCACAGAATCCTTGGCGCGGGCGGCCAAGATGCGCAGTGTCACATGTCAGAACGTGGAAAGACACAAACAAAAGAAGATGCAGCGAAGCCAAATCTTTCGGGAGAAAAAGCGCTTCCTGGAAGAGCAGGAATATGCAAAGTTGGCGCGGCTGCATCGTTCTCAGGAAACGCGACTTCCTGGATATTTTGTTTTTGTTTTTGTTTATTTATTTATAATTCATTTGACAATTTGCCTTAATGAAGTGTATGATGTAATTATATAATATTTAATCTTTTCACTCGGTTCGCAAATTGGGATGCAGACATTCCAAACTTCACACAGATTTCACCAAAGTAAACAGGGGTACCATCGCAGCGATCATAGGATGGTTGTAATCATAGCGTGTTCGATATAATCCTGGCTGCATTAATGATAATGTTCTTCCTGATGCCCGGAAATCAAGCAGGGATAAAAGATGTGGGCAATCGATGTCGCCAGCGAGCAGTTTAATAACGCAAGCAGCTTGCTGGATTTTTCGTCTCCGAGCGATCGTTTCGAGACTAAGCAGGTGATATCTATCTAAATACGCTGGAAGGTTCCAGGGATAACGCCACGGAAGATTCCTGAGAGCGAGCCGTATGAATCTTTTCGGACTCGCTCGATCCTTAAGTTCCACGTTACGGCGTTCGGTGTCCATATAATGGAAGTGTTTTCAAGAATCGGCGTAACAAGAGAACAATATAATGCCTTTAAGCAATGCGGATCCGTAAAGTCCTTGGCAATTTTGGAGATGAAGCCAAGCTGTCGGTTTGCCTTGGAAATGATCGACTTGTAGTGCGCATGAAAGGTAAGCTTAGAATCCATTAGAATACCAAAGTCCGTTACATGGTCCACTCAATTCAAAATAGTACCGTCGATATGGTAATCAACCATAATCGGATCTGAAGAACGATGAAAGGTCATGACGTTGCATTTTGCGATACTGATAACAAGTTTGTTCAGCTGACACCAATTGACGAACACGTTTAGCAACATTTGCAGATGGAGGCAGTCATCGCTAGAGCGCACCATTACGTAGATTTTCAAATCATCGGCGTAAATGAGTTTGCATCTATAACCAAGCGAAAATGCACCATCATTGAATAAAACGACGAACAAAAGTGGTCCTAAATTGCTCCCTTGCGTAACTCCAGATTTATTAACAAACGGTGACGAGATGCTTAGACCGTGTTTGACATGAAGAGTTTTTTCAATCAGATAGGATGAAAGCCACGTAATAATCGTAGTAATCAGACGAATTGAAAACACAGAACCAGAAATTGAAATTTACAGGAAACCGACGACCACCAAGCGAGTTATACCTAGCTCATCTAACAACTCCTACCAACACAAAATGGCAGCTTTCCATCACATGATACATAGAATGGAAACATTACCGTTAAGTGAGCTAGGGAAACAAAAAAATTGACACACATTTTGGAAATTGCAAAACTGAACGGATACAAAGAAAAGACAATCCAGAACATTATTTGCAAGAAAAGAAGAGACGCATACAAAAAATCACTCACAACACTAAGACCAATAACACCAGAACTTAAGAGAGTGTTAGTGGACGACGAAAACATAACACGCCGTCTCCGTCGAAAAATGAAGAAATTTGGAATTGACCTAGTCTTTACCAGCCGAAACAACCAGCTCAAAAATAAGTTTGGATCAACTAAAGTCCCGGTTGAAGAATATAGAAAATCCGAGATTTATGAAATTAGTTGCCCACATTGCAAAAAACTTTACATCGGCCAGACTAGAAGGAATAAGATGCTCCTCCACTTTACTAAACAAAGACACCGGAAACGGTTACTTTTGGCTGTTTAAATATCTGCCAAAACGTAGACACTCAGACGAAACAACTTCTAATTAAAAACTACGCTCTCTCTTCTTTTTCAGATCTCGGATTTACATTATTCGCAAAATTTCATTAGGCTTTTTTTAGGTTTTCTTAGAGTTCAGACTCTTACACAAGGTATTATCCAAAACAATAGAATACAATACAATATTCTTTCGCTGAACGTGGTACCGTGAGGCAGCCGATCTGTCGTGTAATAATTTTTCGACTGTAAACGTAAATATGACTGAAACACTACAGTTGCGAGGTCAGCTCGTTGGCCATTCCGGATGGGTCACCCAAATTGCTACAAATCCGAAGTATCCGGATATGATTTTGTCTTCATCTCGTGACAAAACGCTGATCGTTTGGAAACTTACTCGCGACGACGCTAGCTATGGCATTCCGCAGAAGCGTCTGTACGGCCATTCTCATTTTATCAGCGATGTCGTTTTGTCTTCAGACGGCAACTACGCACTTTCAGGCTCTTGGGACAAAACCTTGCGCCTGTGGGATCTGGCTGCCGGAAAGTCAACCCGACGGTTCGAAGACCATACTAAGGATGTTTTGTCGGTAGCATTCTCGGTTGATAATCGTCAGATCGTGTCCGGATCTCGTGACAAGACCATCAAGCTGTGGAATACATTGGCCGAGTGCAAGTACACTATCCAGGAAGATGGCCACTCTGATTGGGTATCGTGCGTACGGTTTTCTCCAAATCACTCCAATCCAATCATCGTTTCGGCCGGTTGGGATCGCGTTGTAAAGGTCTGGAACTTGGCTAACTGCAAACTGAAGATTGACCATCTGGGGCACAATGGCTACCTGAACTCTGTGTCTGTTTCTCCGGACGGTTCACTCTGTACTTCAGGCGGTAAGGATTGCAAGGCCTTCCTGTGGGATCTGAACGATGGCAAGCATTTGCATACACTGGAACACAACGAGGTAATTAATGCATTGTGCTTCTCGCCAAACCGCTATTGGCTTTGCGTTGCCTATGGCCCATCCATCAAAATTTGGGATTTGGCTTGCAAAACCATGGTCGAAGAATTGAAGCCCTCGAAGGCCGATCCACCACAGTGTCTGTCGCTGGCTTGGTCTACGGACGGACAAACCCTGTATGCTGGCTACTCGGATAATATTATCCGTGTCTGGCAAGTGTCGGTATCGGCACGATAAATGCATCGTATTGTATACTGAGAAATACAAGATTCAAATACAATACAATACAATACAATACAATACAATACAATACAATACAATACAATACAATACAATACAATACAATACAATACAATACAATACAATACAATACAATACAATACAATACAATACAATACAATACAATACAATACAATACAATACAATACAATACAATACAATACAATACAATACAATACAATACAATACAATACAATACAATACAATACAATACAATACAATACAATACAATACAATACAATACAATACAATACAATACAATACAATACAATACAATACAATACAATACAATACAATACAATACAATACAATACAATACAATACAATACAATACAATACAATACAATACAATACAATACAATACAATACAATACAATACAATACAATACAATACAATACAATACAATACAATACAATACAATACAATACAATACAATACAATACAATACAATACAATACAATACAATACAATACAATACAATACAATACAATACAATACAATACAATACAATACAATACAATACAATACAATACAATACAATACAATACAATACAATACAATACAATACAATACAATACAATACAATACAATACAATACAATACAATACAATACAATACAATACAATACAATACAATACAATACAATACAATACAATACAATACAATACAATACAATACAATACAATACAATACAATACAATACAATACAATACAATACAATACAATACAATACAATACAATACAATACAATACAATACAATACAATACAATACAATACAATACAATACAATACAATACAATACAATACAATACAATACAATACAATACAATACAATACAATACAATACAATACAATACAATACAATACAATACAATACAATACAATACAATACAATACAATACAATACAATACAATACAATACAATACAATACAATACAATACAATACAATACAATACAATACAATACAATACAATACAATACAATACAATACAATACAATACAATACAATACAATACAATACAATACAATACAATACAATACAATACAATACAATACAATACAATACAATACAATACAATACAATACAATACAATACAATACAATACAATACAATACAATACAATACAATACAATACAATACAATACAATACAATACAATACAATACAATACAATACAATACAATACAATACAATACAATACAATACAATACAATACAATACAATACAATACAATACAATACAATACAATACAATACAATACAATACAATACAATACAATACAATACAATACAATACAATACAATACAATACAATACAATACAATACAATACAATACAATACAATACAATACAATACAATACAATACAATACAATACAATACAATACAATACAATACAATACAATACAATACAATACAATACAATACAATACAATACAATACAATACAATACAATACAATACAATACAATACAATACAATACAATACAATACAATACAATACAATACAATACAATACAATACAATACAATACAATACAATACAATACAATACAATACAATACAATACAATACAATACAATACAATACAATACAATACAATACAATACAATACAATACAATACAATACAATACAATACAATACAATACAATACAATACAATACAATACAATACAATACAATACAATACAATACAATACAATACAATACAATACAATACAATACAATACAATACAATACAATACAATACAATACAATACAATACAATACAATACAATACAATACAATACAATACAATACAATACAATACAATACAATACAATACAATACAGTAGTATAGAATAAAATAGAATTCACCTTACACCAACTTTGGTCTTAAACATCAATTAACACTTTGCATCTGTTTACCTACACTAATTTTGTATACTGTGTATGTTTACCTTCACTAATTTTGTATACTGTGTATTTTGTTTGTGTTTGTTAACACTGCTGTGACGCTCGTGTGTTTATTTTTCAGCTCCGTATTCAAAGTTGTTTACAGCCTGTTTTATAGCTTTGATTGAGTGATTGAAGTGTTATTACGGCTCATAGTGGATCTCTGCTTTAATCTGTTATTGGAAAATTTGTTTTACTTCGATTTAATTTACTTAATTTGTGAACCTGAGTGCCTTTGTTTTCTGTGCCTGCATAGACCATCTCCGTGTCTGTTCTACGCGCTATATTGTTAAAGTGACATCTTTGTGCAATCACTGTAACCGGCCAGTTGCCCGACCGACCGAACAAACAAACATCATCTGCTGCTTTTTGTTTCTTCCTGCTTACACATAAGCCATGCATAAGTGCTGCTATGAGGGTACCCTGCCGATAAAAAATCTAAATCTAATAAAATGCTATTTGTGCGATAGCGTTGCACACATGAAATGCTTCGGTTGGGTTCCTGCGAATCTTGATTTCGTTAACAGTCAATCAAACTTATTATGGTTTTGTGCTGATTGCCTGAAATCGGTTGAACTACTGAAACACCAAACATCGCCTGACTTAAGTAATGCTGTGGTTTCCTCTGTGTCAAATGTTATCAGCAGCTGCATGAATGACATCAAGGATGAGCTTGCTCAAACTAATGCTTTTATAAAATCTGTATTTGATAAACTGACGTCCGCTGCAACGCCCGTGATTTCAACTAGCAATCGCACAAATAAACGTCCGAGAATTTCCTCTCCAGACGCTACACCGAAACAATCGATAATTAATAAAAAATTGTTTGGCGGCACTCGCTCAGCTGATAATGCTTCTGTTGCTGTTGAAACAGTCCCAAAGCCAGCAGAAAAATTCTGGATATAGGGTATGTTGCTACATCGTCGTAATTGCCTATTCCCGTCCTATCCAACACAAATTATTAAAAATATCAGCATTTTTATGACACACATTGCAAAACTAGTTATTCCCTAATATTTTAGTTAGTTGTCTATCATACGCAATCAATCAAAGTGAGCTGAGATCTATTTAAATACTTTTTATCATTAAAGAAGTCCTTCCAGCCAAATTTCCTACGTTTTTTCGTGCGACGAAGAAGACAATGTCGACTAATCGTTTTAATTTCCGTCATTCATAAATGAAAATAACTTACGCAAGGCATTGTCGTTATTCTACAGCCAGACTGCAGAAATGCCTGACCTGCAGAAATTTTGTAGAATAACATTTGTCATGCCGTCCTACACAAATACATGCGCGTTAGCTTCGTAAACATTGTTGTGATTTTTAGTTCGGACGATGAAAAATTTTGTTGGACGGATTTTAAAACGGTACGACGAATTTTAGTAATGAAGTCAGTTGCGTAATTTCAATAATATGCTTTAATAGTCGCTTTTCAGTGATTTCAAAGTTCACGGATCGGAAGGTAAGTGTGTTTTAGTCAAATCAGTACAAGAACTTTTGGAGTATTCACTAAATCCATCCAGCAAATGATGAAAATTAGAATGGCTTTCCTTATTACGACGGGAATTAGAAAAAGACCCTACCTCTCGCGCATTGCCCCGTTCGTCACCGAGACAGAAATAGCTACACTTGTTGAAACGTGCATGCCGGGCACTCAACCGATTGTTAAAAAACTCATTAAAAAAGATGCTGATTTGAAGTCGTATGCGTTCGTGTCATTCAAAGTCGGCGTTGATTTGAATTTGAAGGAGCTTTCACTGAACCCGTCTACATGGCCAACAGGAGTTTATTTTCGTGCTTTCGAGGAGCGCAGTAGTGGGTCCCGGGATTTTTGGCTTCCCAGTGCAACCGAACTTGCACGAATCGATCGATCAACACCTGCTCAGTCATCTGTAGCCCCACGTCAGCCAGTTTAAACTTGATTAGTCATCCATCGGTTGACTGTGGGGGCCACCGGGCCCTCAATCCAGTTAAGTTAATGCCTTCTATGAATTTGCAAAAAGATCATTTTGTTTCCTTCTGCCATAGCTCATCATTCGGAGACACTGCTGCGCGTATTAATTTGCCCCCGACGAGTGTTCCTGCCTCGGAGCCTGTTCTATTGTTCTACCAAAATACAATAGGCCTTCGTAGTAAAATCATCGAGTTCAGTCTGGCTGTGTCGGATTCACCATACGATTGCATCGTTCTTACTGAAACATGGCTTGATTCACAAATCACCTCTAATCAGCTGTTCGGGGAGGACTATACTGTCTTTCGTGCTGATCGCAGCCCAGCCAATAGTAGCAAGTCGTGCGGCGGTGGAGTGCTCATTGCAGTTCGACGTTGTTTTTCGTCTGCTGTGTTATTCGATGTTACTGATGTTTCACTTGAGCAATTGTGGGTCACTGTCTCTACTGGAAATACAAAATTAGCGATTGGTGTCATCTACGTTCCACCTAATTTACGCAATGAAGTAGAGGTAATCGATCGGCATATCTCGTCAATTGCTAGAGTCAATGAGGCTCTCAACCAGCATGATGATCTACTGCTGTTTGGCGATTACAAGCGCGCTGGCCTGTCTTGGAAGTTGCATGCAAGCAACAAATACTTAGTCGTCGATGACCAGTCTTCCAGTATAAATAATGGCAGTTCCTGTCTTTTAGATGGCGTTGCATTGAATGGTCTTTACCAGATCAATCCGGTGCACAATCACAATGGTCGGCTCTTGGACCTTATTTTCGCTAACCAGTCAGCACTGGTAGCCTGTACAGTAACTAATGCATTTGACGAGCTTAGCAATATTGACCCTCACCACCCTCCAGTTGTGGTTAGATATGACAAGCCTGTCGGTGCTTTGTTTTTTGACGAATTCGATCCCAATGCACTTGACTTCCGACGAGGCGATTTCGATGCAATTGAAGCGGCTCTTTATAATACTGATTGGTCCTTTTTGGCTGAGAGCTCTTCTGTCGATGATGCAGTTGCTGGTTTCACTAGCACTATTCAAGAGTTAATGTTACAACATATCCCTCGAGTTCGTCCGCGCCGCAAACCCGCTTGGGGGAACCGGGAATTGAGCCATCTTAAACGTCGTAAAAATGCCTGCCTGCGTGCTTACCACACATCTAGAAGTGCGCGGAATCGTTATTTGTTCAAGTTGGCTTGTAAGAAATACAAAACCCTGAACAAAAATCTTTATCGCAACTACGTGCGCAATATTGAGCGTAACCTCCGCGGCAGCCCGAAGAATTTTTGGCGATTTGTTAATAGCAAACGGAAGGAAGATGGTTTGCCATCTACAATGTTTATGAATGATGAATCAGCCTCTACCACCGATAGCAAATGTGCTATGTTTGCTAAATATTTTATGAGTGTGTTCAACTCTGATTCAATTTCATTAGATAGTGTAGCCGAGGCTTTGTCTTTCGTTCCAAGAGATGAAATTTCAATTGAATCTTTCTTGGTTACTGCTGAAAACGTAGCTTATGCAATGCGAAGTACAAAACAATCTTACTGCCCGGGACCTGATGGTATTCCTGCGGCTTTACTGAAAAAATGCTGCGACGCTCTGAAATCTCCAATAGCCATTATTTTCAACCTCTCTTTACAATGGCACATATTTCCTGAATGCTGGAAATCATCGTTTATGTTCCCTGTGTTCAAGAAAGGTGATAAGCATCGTGTGGAGCACTACCGTGGAATCACTTCATTGTGTGCTTGCTCCAAGATATTTGAAGCCACAGTCTATGACCATCTATTGTTTCATGTGAAGTCCTACATCTCCACTTCACAACATGGATTTTATCCTGGCCGATCAGTCTCAACCAACTTACTGGAGTTTACCTCGCTTTGTCTGCGTACAATGGAACAGGGCAATCAGATTGATGCCATTTACACTGATTTGAAAGCGGCTTTCGATCGAGTCAATCATGATATTTTGCTTGCAAAACTCGACAAATGAGGAGTGTCAACTAATTTGCTTTCATGGCTTAACTCATATCTACGCAATCGTAAAATCGCTATTAAATTGGGTCCCAGTCAATCGAGATGGTTCCAGAATGGCTCTGGAGTTCCACAAGGTAGCATTTTAGGACCTTTGCTATTCTCGCTGTTCGTGAACGACGTCACTCGACTGTTGCCTCCTGGAACAAGACTGTGCTACGCTGATGATCTGAAAATTTATCTGCCAATTGAAACCACCACAGATTGTTTGCAGCTTCAGAAATTGATCGATTTGTTTGTGGAATGTACCGTTATTAGCTTCACTCGTAAAAAACAGCCTCTAGTGTTCGATTACTGCATCAATGGAACATCTCTACAGCGGAGTAACAACGTCACGGATCTAGGCGTTGTGCTATATAGCCAGATGTCGTTCAGACAACATTACACCTTTATTATTAACAAAGCGTATCGGCTGCTTGGTACTATCTTCCGAATCGGTAGAGATTTTTCGGATCCGGGCACACTACGTACTCTGCACTGCTCCTTAGTCCGTTCCGTTCTTGAGACTAGCTGTGCTGTTTGGGATCCTTATTATAATTATTGGATACTTCGCATTGAACGAATACAAAAACACTTCATACGTAAGATCTGCGGCAGGCTACCCTGGAGAAACCCTGATGCTCTTCCGCCATATGAGGATCTTTGTCTGCTAGTTGGGATTGCACCTCTTGAGCAACGACGGAAGGATATCATCGCCAAGACTGCTCATAAGATCCTGTTGGGTGCTCTTGACTGCCCTGCTGTTCTGTCGCAGCTTCAGCTATACTGTCCCCTTCGGCCTCAAAGGAACCAACAGTTCCTACGCGTCGATTCACACCGTACTAACTATGGACT
Organism: Sabethes cyaneus; assembly: GCF_943734655.1. Classification (NCBI taxonomy): domain Eukaryota; kingdom Metazoa; phylum Arthropoda; class Insecta; order Diptera; family Culicidae; genus Sabethes; species Sabethes cyaneus. The sequence goes on from NC_071354.1 coordinate 126,246,811, forward strand.
TCATGAACCAGTTCGTCGTATGGCTTTGGAGTACAATCGTCGCGGAAATAGCATGGACTTTTAGCTACTTTTATGGTGCAGTTTTTAAAATGTTGGTTTGTGTATTTAAATTATTTCACTGATTTTGTACTATGTATGTTTATTGTATATCGATGTAAAAGACACTGGGTTTTTGTGCCACTTTGAGTAAGAGTATGTAACTTACTCAAGGTGGCTTTTCCCAGTCCAATATAATTTCATTAAGACGTAAAGTCGGATGAATTCAATTCAATAAATAATAATAATAATAATAAATAATAATACCCACGCATAGGTGACATAATCTAAATCTCCCATAAAAACTGTAAAATTGCTCTGGCTAATTTAGTTCGGAAACAGACACTGAGGAAGCGAAATACGTATCTGTCAAGAATAAATGTACACAGCAAAATTAAATTGGATAAGTTTTCTTTTTATTTAATTCCAAGTTTTTTTGCCAAGTATAGTGGGTGCCAATGAGGTCCTCCCTCTCCCTATTGTTGCAAACATTGTAATGGAGAAACTTAGTCGGAAAAGAAGAGGAGATCAATATTGTTCTATAAGAGTTCAATCAATTATCTAAAATTTACCTTGGAAAAAGAGGTAGAGTTGAGCATAAGATTTCTAGACCTGAATCTAACCAGAGAAAATCAACAAAATAGAAAAATCGTGGCATCCCAATCAGAAGGACGTACGATACCTTGATTTCAACTCCGAGAGTCACTATAGGTACGCACAAAGTCAACATAGTAACCGAACTGTTTGACCGTAAACCAACCTTGAAATGCGGTCAAGCATATAATTAATATATTTAACACCAACACGGCGTTGTGGAAGGCACCCGCTACCGTTCATTAGATAAGTTTTTACCGTATCACTCCAAGCAGTTATATAGGTTTTTTAGTTTGAGAGCGAAACCGCGTGCCAGTACGCCAGCCGGCACTTACTAGAGCACGGAAAGAGAACGGAGCTCGAGCGTCCTGACAACTCAGTCAGGTACACCGAATATGAACGAATGAGAAAGAAAGCAAAGAACGAAATCATGCAAGCCGTCATGCGGTCCATCGTTAGTACCGTGCTCGTTGGTGCCTAAACGAGGGTATAAGCACTTCGATCGGGTTTTCGTGTTGTCGGGGAGCGTGCCAGTATGTAGCAACGCCAGTGCGTTCTATTATCGAAAGCACCCAGTGCCGTGCGTATGTGAACGGGTGGCAACCGTGTCGCACCGGACGGTGTTTATAACAAGTCTGGTCCCAATCTCGCCGCTTCCCTTTTAAAAGGTCTGATTCCGATGATATCGACGTCCTCCGCAAAACCAAGAAGCATGTGAGATTTCGTGATGATAGTTCCATTTCTTTCTACGTTTGCCCTTCGTAATGCACCTACCAAGGCAATGTTGAATAGCAGGTTTTTTTTTCTTTTTTTTTTCTTTTCCATGTGTGGACTCATTACTGCGACCAGTATAGTTGATCTATTGTAATATCGGCCGGGTGTTTGCTGTATGACCTGCACTGCATTTCTTTTAGTTAAAGCTGAATAGCAGGTTAGAGAGTGCACCCCTTGCTTCAGTCCATCCAACGTCACAAAATCAGCGGAGGTCTCACCCGCTTTTTAACGCATGATTTGGATCCATCCAGCGTCGCACGAATCAGCGTAAATAGTTTCGTCGGAAAATCATGTCTAGCAACTGACGCAGGGTAAACATCTGATCCGTCGTGGAGCGACCCTCACGAAAACCAGCTTGGTACTCGCCGACGAAGGACTCCGCTAACGGTCTCAGTCTGCAGAACAGGATACGGGAAAGCACCTTGTAGGCAGAATTGAGCAATGTAATTCCTCGATAGTTTTTACACACCAGTCGATGTCCCTTTATGAAAATTGAGCAAATGAGGCCATCCAACCACTCCTCCGGCATTTGCTCTTCCTCCCAGATCCTGACAATGATCCGGTGGATTGCTTCCTACAGCCGCTCGCTCCTCGCTTTTGGGAGTTCAGCCGGGATACCGTCCTTCCCAGCAGCCTTACCGTTTTTCAGCTCACTGATTGCTTTTTGAACCTCCTCTGGTGTTGGTGGCTCCACAGCTTGACCGTCACTTACAATTCCTATTCTGTCCCTGCTGATCTCCACATTTACCTCTCCATTCAACAGTGTCTGGAAGTGCTTCTTCCTCCTGGCCGCTACAACCGCTTTGTCGGTAAGTAGGTTGCCAGCACTATCATTGCACATCATAGGCATGGCAAAATTCCTGCATCTCACCGTTTTATAGAACCTCCGTGTGTCGTTGCTGGTGTATCGCTCCTTTGCGCCGGCGAGCACGTGCTCCTCATACTTGCGTTTCTTTATACGATGGATTCTTTTTTCCGCAACTCTAGTCTCTCTGTAACTCTCTCTGTTTTGACGTTTTGCCGCAGTGAGCATGCGACTCCTGGTCTGGTTCTTTTCATCTGTCACTGTCTGGCATTCGGCATCAAACCAGCTCTCGCAGCTGTTTCGATGACACCATGGATGTTCCTCCATAGCCCATTTATATCTTCTCCTTCTACCTGCTGTTCTGCGATTCGTTGGTCAAGCTTCCTGGCGTACTCCACTGCTACGCCGTCTGCCGTTAACCGCTGGATGTTGAAACGCAGCGTCCTCTCAGTGCGAACTTTCGCCGTGTTCGACAGCCTTGCGCGAATCTTACTCACTACGAGATAGTGGTCTGAGTCGATATTTAGTCCCCGAAAAGACCGTACATCGATAACATCCGAAAATATGGCTAGCTGGCTTAGCTGTTTTTTTAATCTCCTTGTGGCTTAGCTGTTTTTTTTTAATCTCCTTGTTAATTGCAAATTAATTAGTGTTTACACGGATTTATTTGTATTTTTTGCGATCTGGCCTGTGGCCTAGTAAATTTGGGCTGAAATAATAGTGTTATATTTGTTCGGCGCTACCAGTTTCCAACAGGATTGAGCGATATTCTGAGTGAATTTCTAGTTCGTGCAAAACAAAGCTGGCGGTGCCAGCGGTCACCAGTAGGGCATTCGAACAATACCTATCTGAGTGATGACGTCTGTGATATGCTGTGCTTGCACCTCGAAGATAACAAACGAGAATGATCGTGTATATTGCTTCGGATGTGACAGAATATTGCACGTAAAGTGCTCGGATTTAAAGTATTCGGCTATTACTGCGCTTAACGAGAATGTTTCACTGAAATTTATTTGCTTCAGTTGCCGTAAGAAACAACTCAGCTTGAGGGATATTCAAACTAAGTGCAATGAAATGCTCGACGTCCTGAATAGTTTCCATGGATTAAACAATAATTTTACTCGACAATTTTCTGCTAGCATTCTGCAAGAAACATCGAATCTGCTTGAGAGCAAATTAAAACTCTTTGAACGCAGAATCATTGATCAGCTTACCGACAGTGTGAATACAATTCTCAAAAATGCTATTGTTACAACTGACGAAACTAACGATAAACCGTCGCAACGCTCGTATGCTTCCGTTGCTCGCTCACAGTTAAACAGTCCCTCGACGTCATCGAAACGAAAAGCTGATTGCACACCCGCTTCTGACCAGCCGAATAAGAAAAAACCAAATCACGGATCTACCACATCTACACACATCGAAGGAGGTTTGCTCCGCTCAGGTAAACGTCGCATCGTCAGCGCAGCCGATCTAGAAAAACAGTTGAATAATAATGAATCAGATCTGCAAGAGTGCCCAGTTTCGCTTGCCACTAAACCTAAACTTGTTGCTAAAATTGAACAATCAGTGCGCATTAAACCAAAAGCGACTCAGAACGTGGAGACTACTCGACGTGATATTTTTGATAAACTCGATCCAGTTTCACTTGCGATAAAGGAGGTTTACTTCAAACCAAATGGCGACGCGGTACTCACTTGCAATTCACCAGCCTCGTCTGCGAAACTCTTAAAAATTGCTAATAAATCATTTGGCGATTGTTATGATTCTGAAATGCAAAAAGCATTAAAACCGAGGATAAAAATTTTTGGTTACACTGAAAAAACTGATGAAACGGATTTAGTAACTAAACTGCGGAAACAAAATGATCTGCCGAACGAAGCCGAACTAAAAGTAATTCGATCAAATTCAGGTTCTGTCATTATCGAGACGGACACCAAAACGTTCCACAAGCTGATTAATTTGCGTCGTGTTAACATCGGTTGGGAGAAATGCAGTGTTCGAGAATATATTGATGTGCTTCGCTGCTATCGTTGTTCTGAATACGGCCACATTGCTTCCTCATGTTCAAAGCCAATATGCTGCCCTAAATGCGCTGAGGAGCATGAACGAAAAGACTGTTCCTCCGTTTTTGATAAATGTGTCAATTGCAATATTGCAAATTTAGCAAAATCGGAAAATAACGAAGTGCTGCTTAACATTAACCACCCTACCTGGAGCTCACAATGTCCGATTCACCAGCTAAGAATAAAAAAGAAGCGACAACTTATTGATTACTCATCGTAGCAACGAGCACTTAATTGTCCAGTGCAAGCCACAATCAATCGATGTACGTCCACTTCCCAGCCTGAAATCGGCCTTACTCTCGAGGGTGTTAACGGATTACTAGAGTCAGTGACAACTCCCTCTGTCAGGTAAAAATGCTTACAGTATATGTCCTGTTGAAGTTAGGAAAGATACCGTACCCGTTGTCAAAATCTTCGATTTCCAGTTTGGCTACTGTTCTCGATTGGATTTAAGGCAAAGAAGATGCGCCTTCGATAGCGCCAAACTAAAATATCACACGCGTGAGACGGTTCAGTTTTCGGAACGCGAAAGTCTAAAACTGCCGGCTTAGAGAAATAACTGCACTTTATTTTTAGAGAAAACTTTAACTTGAACTTCTAACAACTTTATTGCTCTTCTAGTTAACACCGAGTTAAGTAGAACGATGCGAATGGATCAAAGATTTGATTCTCACTGATACTGGCCCAGCAGACTGGACGCTGCTGTGGCTTAGTGTGGTGAATATAGCGCACGATCAAAGCCGATCGGTTGCTGCTTGTACGATATTATGCCCTACGCTGATAAGAGCGATCGTTTAATACGAGAGATATACATTGAGTATTTTTGTGGATTACATCAGTGTTATCAGTTTTGCTTGAGTAGACCGTTTATAAACATGCCGGCCGCCTTGAAACCAGAGGGGTTTCAATTTTCTAATGCTCTATACAATTTTGATTGATTTGATTCTACTGTACAAATCGATTCTTCTTATTTATGTAATATGATTGTTTTGAATTCATTATGCACTTTGAGTGCACTTGCACTTTCTGGAACAGCTGCTACGTGAGAATTGAGATCGATGACACCGAGCCCTCTCGGTAGATCTAATCGTTGCTAATGAGGTTGCTTACACCGAGCCCTCTCGGTAGTTCTCTCCTGCGATATACAGATGCAGATGCTTACTCTGGTTCTTTCGGATAATGATGGTGATGATGTGGTAAACTTCGAAATATGAATGGCTGCGAATGCACTGGATAGCGCATGACTTCTTCCTTCATTGATACGGCTTGGTTCGTTGTACTTAACGTCATGGTGATGCAGTCGATGGTTTCCTCGGGATGAGATGGATGTAGTAAACAGAAGAATTTTGTCGTAAACTGGAACAACTTACCCCACAGGGCTTTTACGGCGCCTGTCAATTGGTTCACGATGAGGGATGCCTTGAGGTAATGTAGATTTCTCGAGGATGAATATAAACTTCTTGACGAGTCGCAGACGTAGACTGACGGGTAGGGATGATCAGACCCGACGCCAACCAACTGTCCGAGACCGATTGTGTGAGATGTCATAGTTGCACTTTGAGGACTTCTTGAAAATGTTGAACTTGATACTGTCGATGAGATGATGTGATTAGCTGGTTTCGTAACATAGCAAAAACCTTCACAGTTGATGCAGACGCCTTATGCGCCGAGATTGATACAGCCTAGCCACCAAACGATTTCCTTCACCAAGACTGACATGCATGCATAAAACGAGACGGATTCGGGCTTCTTCATGAATAGTAGATTGCGGATTGTGTAGAGTGGATGACTTCAGATGACGATTCAGATGGCCCGGATGACCAGGGCCAGGATACCTTAACTGGGCTGCGGAGGCACTCACTAGGGAGCCCTCCGCACCGATGCAGCAGTGGGTTTAATTCCCATCTGCCGAGACTTGCTGAGCGTTGTCCCGAATTGGGAGGACGCATATCTTAGAAATTCCCCTGTCGAAGTATCCATCTTTTGTACGTACGGTGACAACCCTGATGTTGCCGTCTGAGCCGTGATAAACCTTGACGACTCGAGCCAGATTCCATCGTAGTGGAGGTGAATTTTCATCTTTCAGCAGGACCATTGTTCCTACTGTCACGTTGTCTCGCTGCTTGGTCCATTTAGTCCGATTATGAAGATCTGATAGATATTGCGTGGACCACTTTTTCCATAGTTGCTGAGTGAAGTATTGGGCACGTTGCCACATAGATAGCCGATTAACGGGTACATCTTGAAGATCTGGTTCCGGGATTGCTGTCATGGGACGCTGCGCCAAGAAGTGTCCAGGCGTGAGAGCTTGGAAATCATTTGGGTCACTGCTAAGTGGTGTCATCGGACGAGAGTTAAGGATTGCTTCAATCTGAGCAAGAGCTGTCTGCATTTCATCGATGTTTAGCGTTCGGAGTCTAACGATTTCACCTGTGCCTCCCACAGACCACCAAAGTTCGGAGTGCGAGGAGGAATGAAACGGAACTCAATGCTGTCATTTCCGGCATCCCTGACAACAGCATCTTGGAAGTGCTGACTTAGAAATAAGCGATGTAGTTCAGATAGTTCCCACTTAGCACCGACAAATGTTGTAGCGTTATCACACATGATTAGATTTGGTTTTCCGCGTCGCGCGGTAAAACGCCTCAGAGCAGCCAGGAACGCTTGAGTTGTTAGATCTGCTACGAGTTCTAAGTGAACCGCTTTCACCGCCAGACAAACGAATATCGCTACATAGCACTTTACTGGTCTGGTCCGACGGTTAGGATAGGATATAAGGAAGGGACCACAATAGTCTACTCCCATTTTTGAGAACGGTGATGATGGCGTTACTCGCTCGGACGGAAGATCTGCCATTAGTTGATCTACGACCTTAGGTTTATTCTTGAAGCATGAGACACATTCATGTATAACCCTTTTAGCCAAACTGTGGATAGCAGTTGGCCAAAACTTCTCTCGAACTGATGCAATCAGCAGTTGCTGGCCGGCGTGAAATAGTCGCAGATGATAATGTCGCATAACCAAAATTGCGAGCGGGTGATGGTGGTTTAAGATGAATGGATGTTTTCTAGACTCAGTAACTGGGGCGTGAGATAACCGGCCGCCAACGCACATTATACCATTAACGGAAAGCTGAGGACGTAGACTTTTGATAGAAGAGCTTTCTTGAACATGACCTTGCCTCGTCAAGCTGAGTAGTTCTGCCGAAAAACACTCTTACTGAGATAAGTGGACTAGTAGAAGTGTTGCTTGTTCTAATTCCACGTGTGTAATGCGTCCATCTCTTCTAGATTGTCTGTTGCTAGGTTGCGAATTATGCTTGAAACGTATGAGTAGTGCGACCAGTCTGATGAGTTCTGAGTATGTCGATCTAAGTCCAAAAATTTCGCTAGGTGGAGTAGCTTGAGCGGGGAAAGCTGGCGATGGTCGTTCTTCCAGGAGAGATGGTTCGAACGATTCTGGAATGGCTTCTTCTGGTCGCGGCCAATATTCTTGATTCTGAGCCAACCATCGTGGACCTTGGAACCAAAGAGGTTGATATTGTAATTCAGCTGGAGACATTCCCCTGGAAATCAAATCTGCCGGGTTCTCAATGCCGGGGACGTGGTTCCAAGCGCCACCTTTGGTGATGTGTTGTATCTCCGACACACGATTAGCGACAAAAACTTGCCATCTTGACGGTTGCGATGCCAGCCAGTGTTTGACGATCATGGAATCGGTCCAAAAGAATGTTGATTTGATCGTAACGTTAGAGGAAAACTTCTCGTACAGATGACTAAGCAGCAAGGCGGATGATAGTTCTAACCGAGGAATTGTTACCTTCTTCTTCTTGGCTTTCAGATTCTCTAGCGGTGCTATTCTCGACTTCGACGTGATGAGACGTACTGACACAGTCCCATCCGATGCGGTACAACGCAGATATAGACATGCTCCGTAGGCCACCTCTGAAGCATCGCAAAACCCGTGTAGCTGAATTTCCGAACAATCGTTAGTAAAGCCGATCCAACGAGGAACTGACAGCGACTCAAGGGCCATTAAATTTTGTTTATACTCCTTCCAAATTGTTTGCAATGTTTCATCCAATGGTTCATCCCAACCGCATTTCAACTGCCACAACTGTTGAATGATTATTTTCGCCTGTACTACTACCGGTCCCACCAAGCCTAGCGGGTCAAATAAGCATGCTGCGTCTGAGTGGATGCTTCGCTTTGTGATGGCTGATGCATTCGACCGCCATTGTGGAAAGCAGAAATAGAAACTGTCCAAATTGGTATCCCAACGGAGTCCCAAAGTCTTCACGGTAGAGCTAGAGGAGTCCAGCTCCAGGGTGGCTCGATCATCTCTTAGATGTTTAGGAAGCTTAGTAAGTAGCTGTGTGCAATTAGAATTCCACTTTCTAAGGATAAAACCAGCTGAATTGGTAATCTCAATTACCTCTGACATGAGTCGATTAGCTTCTTCGATACTGTCTGCTCCGGACAGCATATCGTCGACATAGAAGTCCTTTTGAATTACCTTGGCAGCTAGAAGGTGCGTCGATTGGCAACCTTTCCCTAGCGTTGAGAGACATTTTGTCGCGAGATACGGCGCAGATGCAGTGCCGTAGGTAACGGTTGTGAGCTCAAATGACTTCACTGGATCTTCGGAAGAATCTCTCCAGAGAATTCGCTGCAAATGCCTATCAGAAGGTTGAACTTGTACCATTCGATACATTTTTGCAACGTCCGCGACAAGAGCAAAGCGATGCAAACGAAAACGGGTGATGATTGAAAACAGGTCATCCTGAACCACTGGGCCTACCATTAACGCATCAACGCATTAACCATAACATTTAGGGAGACTCCAGTCGATGTGCGACACGACCCGTCGAAAACAACACGAAGTTTTGTCGTTGTGCTGTCTGGCTTCAACACGGCATGATGAGGCATGTAGTAAATGGGCTCCTGATAAGGATCGTCGCGTGCTTCCTTCATATGACCCATCAGCTGATACTCGTGAATAAACTCCTTGTACATCGCCTTCAGCTCAGGATTCGCATCTAACCTTTTCTCCAGGCTCGAGAACCGTTTCAGTGCAATAGCTTTCGATTCTCCTAATTTCTGAATCACATTCTCCTTTTTAGGCAAACTTACGACGAATCTACCTTCAGCGTCACGCACGGTAGTTCGCTCGAACAGTTCTTCACATGCGGTCTCTTCCAAGGAAAGAGTACTGGTCACATAACAGGTCTCCAATTCCCAAAACTTGGCGATCAACTCTTGAAGATCCACGGTTGAACTAACGAAGGTCGATGTCCGCGGAGAAACTTGCTTAGGAACTCGTCCTGATATCACCCAACCGAATACGGTTTCTTGGAGAGTTGGGCCGTCTTTACTCAACCTTGTCTTCCCGGCAGAGAGCAAGTCAAAGTATATTTCAGCTCCAATGATCATATCGACTGGTCCGGGTTTTCCGATCCGCCAATACCATTTCTTGGGGAAGGTGATCAGGATCGATCTCAACTGAGCTTATCGGTATAGCGTTGGTAATCTTTGGTAAAACGTAGAACTTCATACTTTCCGCAAACGATGAAATTGAGGGATGACGTGGCTGGATGTTTGCTTCAACGCACTTAGTAGCTGAAGTGCTACCATTGCCGATGCCTTGTACTTGCAAGAATGCGGGTGATTCCCGGAGCTTTAGTCTCTTCGAAAATTTACTGGTCATGTAACAGAGTTCGGAACACGAATCCAGCAAAGTTCTAGCGAACGAAATATTGCCAAATTGATCTTCCACCCGCACAATGGCAGTGGAGATGAGAACTTGACATGACGGAACTTGAGCGACGGCTTCAAGAGTAATTGTTGTGTGATGTTCTGTGGTGTTTCCTGGGTGAGTGTTAAGAGGGGTTGTGCTTACAGCTGGATATGATGTAGTGGCTTTTTGTTCTGTTGGTGTTTGAGTGAGTGTGGTTTGTGTCTGACCGTGTGGCTTGTGTTGCGGTTGTTGTGGTTGTGGGCCTGCTGTCTGTGGTCTACCTTGCGCTTTTGGAACGAATGGTTTTGTTGCACTAGACACGCTTACTCCGTTTTCGTGATGTAGGAGGGTGTGATGGTTTCTGCCGCATCGTATACAGGAACCTCGGGAACAATTCTCAGCAAAATGTCCAGCGGACAAGCAATTTCGACACAACCGTTTCTTATTCACCTCCTCCATACGTTGATTCAATAACATGGACTTGAATTTGTTGCATTGGAACACCAAATGGAACGAATCGCCACAGAACAAACATCGTCTCGACGACTGAACAGCAGTATGTGTCACAGACAGCCGTGGACGCCTTGACTCATCTGTACTAGATTTGCTTGGAGCAATCGACTGCAACACTGTGCATTGATCCCGAAGAAATTCAATCAGGATCTCGTATTTAGGGGCTTCCTTTGAGTTATGATGACTCTCCCAGTGCCGCAGCGTGGTTGAGTCCAAACGTGTATACACCATGTGAGCCAAAATCGTCGACCAGTTCGAAAAATCTTCCCCAATTTTAGCTAACATTTGTAAATTCCTGTCAAATTCATTGATCAGGAAGCATAGAGCGTCGTAACTTTCCTTTCGCATGGGCTCAATTGCAAAGAGAGCATCCAGATGCGCCTTCACAATCAGTTTTTTGTTTTCAAATCGTTTTTCCCACATAAGCCACTTCGTAGTTATCCGCCGAAAGTGCAACTGAATTAATCTCTTGAAGAGCATCACCGGAGACTGACGATCGTAGATACGTGAACTTATCGATAGCATCAAGTTGACGATTATTGTGTATTAAACTCCGATACGTATCTCGAAAGGTAACCCAATCCTTTACCTTGCCGCTGAATGTCGGAAGTTTAATATCGGGCAGCTTTACCTTAGAGAAACACGGTTGCGCTGCAGCTGATGTGACGTCATTGGTAGCCCGCACAGTATTTGTATCTGCACTGGATCGCAAGGCCAGGAGAGATGTTTTAATTTCATAGTACTCCTCCTCTACAACCCGAATGGCTTCATCGTATTCTTCCTCTCGCTGGGCCGCTAGTGCTTCCAAACGCTCCGCTCGTTGTTCCGCAGATTCTTTGGTGTCAGGCTTCTCGTCCTCGTCGTCGATAGCCATTTCGATTTTACGTCGGACGGTATAAAACTTCCGCATTGCATTCTCCAGCGTTTCCAAACGAACGTCGATCTGTTTTTCATGCACTTCTTTGCGAAAACCTTGGACGAATTTCGCTATGGTTTTGATAGATGACCGCAACTGCCGCTCATTCTTCTTGAGATCTTTTATATCTTCCATTTTCGCTTAAAAAGAGTCCACCTATTCACTGATTTGCAATGCTGCTGATCACTGTCACTTTATGAATGATAGGAGAGTATATTGAAAGTTAGTCAGTTTATTTTTATTGTTCGCACCCTTGAATATATAGTCACTTGGTTATCTAGCAGCACTGCAAACCGTTCGAATGTATCACTTATCACTTTATCAGCCTTCAGTAAATCAGCACAGCACTGGTAGATGAATTGACCGACCGACTCGACGATTAACCGATTCGCGTTCGCGCTAGCTGTATTGACCAACTGTGGGGGATTGACAGCAGCAGTGGACCCGACAACTTCGAAATTACCGACAAAGCCAGACAATCATGCAATGAAAGGAATATCAAACCAACTCAAACCCAAAATATTCAAAGGAAATACGCTCATGCATCGAAATCTTTCTTTATTTGCACAACTCCCAACTCTACCCTTACGAACATATGTTGGCGCCTCATGCAAAAAACGCCACCACAGACATGCACTTCGATTCGATAGAATACTTCCCAGCAGCGTAACAGCAACAGCAGCAGCGAGTCCGTAGCAGAAACGATGGCCGATTCTCTCCGTGAATAAAACGATGAACAGCATTCGACGATGGCCGCCGCAGTCAAAGCCAGTATAGATGAACAATAGGCACAATGCCTCTTGTGATGCCTTTGTTAAATCCCGCCGCGCATGTGTCGCGTAAAAGTTTCGCACAAAACCAGTCCGTTTATATCGTTTTCACTCGCGTGATTCTTAGTTCTTAATCCAATCGAGAATATCCGGAGTTCATCCGGTTCGAAGGACCAATGTTCTCGATTGGATTTAAGGCTAAGAAGATGCGCCTTCGATAGCGCCAAACTAAAATATCACACGCGTGAGACGGTTCAGTTTTCGGAACGCGAAAGTCTAAAACTGCCGGCTTAGAGAAATAACTGCACTTTATTTTTAGAGAAAACTTTAACTTGAACTTCTAACAACTTTATTGCTCTTCTAGTTAACACCGAGTTAAGTAGAACGATGCGAATGGATCAAAGATTTGATTCTCACTAATACTGGCCCAGCAGACTGGACGCTGCTGTGGCTTAGTGTGGTGAATATAGCGCACGATCAAAGCCGATCGATTGCTGCTTGTACGATATTATGCCCTACGCTGATAAGAGCGATCGTTTAATACGAGAGATATACATTGAGTATTTTTGTGGATTACATCAGTGTTATCAGTTTTGCTTGAGTAGACCGTTTATAAACAGCTACATCGCATTAACAAATCAACAAATCGATGCACCTCTCCCCCCGCACCACTCGACAAGCGATCAGCCGGCGATAATTGTTGGAGAAACTGAGCCAGATGAATTCCCATCTCTGTCAGGTAATGATTTGCATAGTATATGCCCTGTCGAAGCTAGGCAGGATTCTGCACCTGTTCTCAAAGATGTCAATTTCCAGTCCAATATTACCGGTGAGCTACCAGATGCTATCGCCCCGATTGTCCATCCGCCGTCTGAGATACGGCATATTGAGCCCGATCGTGTTATTAGTCTGCAGTATCAAAATGTGAAAGGATTACGTACTAAAGTCGACGATTTTTACGTGGCGGTTGCAGATTCTACTTACGACGTTATCATACTTACTGAAACTTGGCTTAATGATTGCTTCCATTCTGCACAACTGTTTGGAACGGCTTATAATGTTTATAGAAACGATCGCAACCCATACAGCACGGGAAAGAGACGAGGAGGCGGCGTTTTGATAGCAGTGGCAAGTCAACTAAATTCATACATCTCTACGGTTCGAATTTCGGACGCTGTAGAACAGCTTTGGGTTAAAATAGTTGGCATGGATAGAACTATTTGTGTTGGAGTCGTTTACATAAGCCCTGACCATTCCACTGATATACAGTCAGTCGAATCTCACATTGATTCCGTCTTTCAGCAGTCAAATGCTTTACAACCCAACGATATGCACATTGTTTTTGGGGATTACAATCAGCCACACTTGTCTTGGATCAGATGCTCGAATGGAGCGGCATTCCCCGATCCTAGTTCGTCAACTTTTTCTCTCACCAGTGCTGCGCTGGTCGATGGATTCGCTCTTTTGAATATGAGGCAAATGAACACGATTGTTAATAGTATACGTCGCACGTTAGACTTGGTTTTTGTGAATGACGAAGCAGGCGAGGCCTGCACTGTGTCTGAAGCACATGAGCCTATTATCGAAGCGGACCCTTTTCATCCCCCGCTTCTAGTTACACTTCGTATCTCACTGCCCGCAACCTTCGAATCTGTTGCAACAACTAACGATTTCAACTTCAGTAAAACTGATTTTGTTGCCTTAAAGGAATCACTGCATAACGTGGACTGGACAAAACTTGACAATTTGGCTGATGTGGACTTAGCTGTTTACTATTTTGACGCGACACTTAATAGTTTATTTCGTATTCACGTACCGGCACCGCGACCGCATGCTAAACCTCCCTGGTCTAATTCCAGACTACGACATTTGAAGCGGAAACGAACTGCTGCTTTAAGAAAGTATACGAATAGGCGCAATCCCGTGACCAAGCATGATTTTTGCCAAATAAGTAATGAGTATCGGACTTATAATCGTCATCTTTATTCTTGCTATGTGAGGCGTATGCAAGACGATCTAAGAAAGAACCCGAAAAGATTTTGGTCTTTCGTTAATGAAAAGCGCAAACAAACTGAACTACTATCTAACATGTTTCTGGGAAATTTAACTTCCGATAATCAACAAACTACCTGTGACCTGTTCGCGAGACATTTTTCCAGTGTTTTTAATTCAATTTTAATTTTATTTTTAATTTTAATTCAGCCTCTACTGCTCAAGTTCACGATGCGATGCGCAATGTTCCTGAAAATATGTTTGATCTCGGTTCTGTTCGTTTCTGCGAAGCCGACATTAACACTGGTCTCTCGAAATTTAAAAATTCGTCAATTGCTGGCCCGGATGGTATACCATCAATCGTTTTAAAAAAAAATGTGCTGGAGAACTATATACACCTTATTAAAGATCTGCAACATGTCCCTTCAACAACTTAAGTTCCCAGAATCCTGGAAAAATGTCGCATGTTTTCCCGGTGTTTAAAAAAGGTGATAAATGCAACATAGAAAATTACCGTGGAATTACATCTCTATGTGCATGTTCGAAATTGCTGGAGATCATTGTCTGTGAGCTTTTGTTCAGCAAAGTAAAATCATACATTTCGATGGAACAGCATGGATTTTTTCCAAAGCGCTCCATAAGTACAAATTTATTACTGTTCAGTTCCTTTTGCCTCCGACATATGGAATGTGCTGCCCAGGTTGATACGGTATATACTGATCTTAAAGCTGCCTTTGATCGCATTGACCATCAAATTCTGCTGCGGAAGTTGTGCCGGTTAGGAGCATCAAATGACTTCGTCCGCTGGCTTCAAACTTACTTAACGAATCGTAATCTCTCTGTAAAGCTTGGTTCGACCGAATCAAGCAGCTTCTGCAACATGTCCGGAGTTCCCCAAGGAAGTAATTTGGGACCATTACTGTTTCTTATTTACTTTAACGACGTGTGCTTTGTAATACCACCTGGATGCAAGTTATTATATGCGGACGACCTAAAAATATTCCTTGACATAAGATCAGTGGAGGATTGCAAACAGCTGCAAGATTTGGTAAACCGATTTGCTGATTGGTGTCATAGAAACAACCTCACTATAAGCGTGCCCAAAGGTTCAGTCATCTCGTTTACCAGAAGCAAAACTCCAATCTTATTTGCATACAGGATTAATGGATCTATTCTGGAACGTGTGACGAATATCAAAGATTTAGGAGTGGAACTGGACTCCAAGCTTACTCTCCAGAACCACTTTTCCAGCATTATAGCGAAAGCAAACCGCAACTTGGGATTCATAATGCGCATAGCTAAAGACTTTCGTGATCCTTACTGTTTGCGAGCCCTTTACTTCTCGTTAGTACGGTCCATTCTTGACACAGCCTCTGTAGTGTGGAGCCCGTACACACAAATCTGGATATCTAGAATTGAAGCCGTGCAGCGCAGATTCATTAGACACGCGTTAAGGTCTCTCCCTTGGTCTGATCCGATAAATCTGCCACCTTACGAAGACAAATGTAAACTGCTAAATGTCGACACCCTGGTTAAAAGAAGAAGAAATGCTTCTAGAGCCATTTTCATCGCCAAATTGCTGAAGTGGGAAATCGATGCGCCGGATATTCTCGCTTTACTGAACATTAACATCGCGCCTCGAAACCTTAGAGCTCGAGATTTCTTCCGACTCGCATTTCATCGCACCTTATACGGAAACAACGAACCAATTCAAGCAATGTGCCGTACCTTTAATCATTTAATTCACCATCTCTTCGACTTCACACTCTCAACTGACAAATTTAAAAATAGAATTTTGAACTGTGATATATTAGGTTAAGCACGATATTGTAAATTTGTTTTGTACTTTAAAATGTATTGTGTGATTATTATTTATGTAACTGAAAGTGCGTGAAAAAAGATGGGTTTTTATGCCAATTTGAGAATGATTGCAATGGTGTCAACTCAAATTGGCTTTTCCCATTCATCGGCTTCAATGAGAGGTAATCAGTTGAAGTTAAAACAATAAATAAATAAAAAGTGTCGACCTCAATCAAGACATGATCGATCTGAGAGCTAGAGTCTCCATTTGGATACCTCCGGGTGTGTTTCCGAATATTCAAACGTGGAAAGTAAGTGCTACAGATGGCCATTCCTCTGGCCACGGCAAAATTTATGAGCCTCAGACCGTTATCATTGGTCGACAGATGCAGGCTATGTCTTCCAATGACTTGACGGAAGAATTCCTCCCTCCCGGTCTGCGCATTGGTATCTCCGATGATGATTTTCACGTCGTGTTTTGGGCACTCTTCATAGGTCCTCTCAAGCCTGTCGTAAAACCACGGAACTCCCTTTCTCCGGAATTTGGCCACCGAACTTGCTGAATAGCAGCGATCTCCACTCCGAGTTGATGCAGCTCTCGAGCATGCAAGCCAGCCCGTGCCGGTTCATGGAGAGTTCGGACATTCGAGGGACCACGTTTCCAATCATTATCCCTTAATCTTTTCCTTGTTGCTTGCCGTGTCCTATACCGATTGTTCCGTCTTGAATTTCTTTCTTCGTTATTCGTGGTAATTGAGTTTTCGATATACTACCTCACCGGGTCGCGTTACCTACATCCCGCTAATGGGTCTGCCATCTTAGGTATAGCACAGACAAACAGACGAGACACTCGCGTTAATTCCATCGTCCATTCAAAAACAACTTATTTTTCAAAAAAGCATGTTTCGCAACATGGCCACACCGCGGCGCTTCGAATTTTCAGTATTTTTTTTTTATCGAGTAGGGAAATCTGCTGTCAGACACCTGAGAAGACAACTCAGGGAGTGGGGTTTGGTATCCCGACCCCCCTATTGGGGCGTGAGGATCCAGACCCACTAAAACTCTACTCGAGTGTCCAGCCTCAATCCCCCCTGGCACCACCTTATCGGTATTACTTCAGGGAGGGCTATTGTGCTTAACGCACCCTACTGGACTATGGTAGTTAGGCTGTTCATTTCCAGCGGTTTTGTAGCTTAAGTAAGATCTAGGTAGCAGCCGCATTGACCGAGCTGACGTCCGAGCTAGAACACATCCTTTGGACTAAGTTATCCGGAGTAGTGTCCTGTCCGCTCACTGCCATCATGTTGCTTCTCACGCCCGCGAAACGAGGGCATATGAAGAAAGCATGTTCTGCAGTTTCCTCAACTTCCACGCATTCGGGACACGCGGGGACTCCGCATGCCCAAACTTGTGCAGATACTGTCTAAAACAACCATGTCCTGACTGAATTTGTGTCAGGTGGAAGTTGACTTCGCCGTGGCTCCTGTTGACCCACCCGGATAGTTCCGGGATAAGTCGATGTGTCCACCGACCTTTTGTGGAATTGGACCATGCCCGCTGCCATGTGATCGTCGAGAACGATCTTGTGGTACTCCGTATGCCTTTAGTTCCACGTTGGTTGAAGCACTCTACGTCCTCGCTGATGATGATACCAATAGGCATCATACCCGCTAAGACGCAGATTGCGTCATGTGAAACTGTGCGTTACGCACTCGTCACTCTCAAGCACATGAGACGATAGGTGCTTTCCAGCTTGGCTAGATAACTTATGGTACTTAACGCCGATGACCACACCGGCCCGCCATACCTGAGTATAGACTGGACCACGTTGGCTAATAGCCTTCGCTTGCTGCCATATACCGCAGAGCTATTAGACATCATCGCATCCAATCTTCAACAATGCTTATAGAGTGGGCAGCCGTCAACTCTACCTCTCTGATAGATTCACCATGGACTTCCAGGGTGATGTCATCCGCAAAGCCGACAATTACCACCCCTACCGGGAACTTTAGCTTCAACACCTCGTCATACATGACGTTCCACAACATCGGGCCCAGTATGGAACCTTGCGGAACCCCTGCAGTGATTGGAACGCACTTCTGACCCTCCTCCGTGTTGTAGCATAGCACACGATTCTGGAAATAATTTTCCAGGATCCTGTACAGCGACACCGGCACTTGGACGTTCCGAAGCGAGTTGGCTATGGAGTCCCAGCTAGCGCTATTAAACGCATTTCTCTCGTCGAGCGTGACAACTGCGCAATAACTAATACCTGTCCTCTTGCGCTGGATCGCCACCTCGGCTGTCTTAGTGACAGACAAGATGGCATCCTCCGTAGATTTGCCTTTTCGGAAGCCGAATTGGTGTACAGTGTACTGTACGAGTCTGTTAAGGATAACCTTCTCCAGCACCTTACCAGCAGTATCGAGCAGACAGATCTGCCTATACGACGAGGGGACACCCGGAGGTTTTCCCGGCTTCGGCAATAGGACCAGATTCTGTCGCTTCCATCTGTCCGGGAAGTGGCCAGCTTCCAGGCATCTACTCATTACTGCCCCGAATAATTTGGGAGCCTCAAGAATGGTCGCTTTAATGGCCATATACGGGATTCCGTCAGGTCCCGGTGCCTTGCTCACCTTTAGGGATTTAGCGATCTCAATGAGTTCCTCGTTCGTAACCGTTACTTCCTCCCCGACCTCTAAACCGCCGCCGCCCACGTTACTTTGGATGTTCGGCACGGAGGCCGACCATCCTACGCTATGGTCTGAGATACTGGAACGTCGGCCGTGGGACGACTCAGCGGCCTGAGGCCAGGGCCTTGGCTCGTGGCGCGGAAAGAGGCCCTTTATGATCCGCTCCAGCATCTCTGGCGATCGCTCTGCGGGCGCCATCACGTCCTTGGTCTTTGCCATTACGACCCTGTAGGCATCACTCCACGGGTTTGCATTGGCACTGGCACACAACCTTTCAAAGCAGGCTCGCTTGCTAGCTATTATCCCGCTCTTAAGCGCTGCGCGTGCAGCAACTAGTGCTACTCGACATTCTGCTCTGCCTTCGTCCGAACGAGCTCTTTGCATAATTCTCCTTGCACGAAAGCAGGCTCCGCGGAGTTCCGCAATTTCTTCTGTCCACCAGTAAACCGGTGACCTACCATACCTAGGTCGGCTTTTCCTAGGCATGGTGGCGTCACACGCTCGCGACAGCACCTCAACCAAATGATCAGCGTTCGGATCGGGCATATCGCGATCACCGCACTCTCTTCGGATCGCTTCCACAAATACTTCGGGATCGAAGTATGATGTCCTCCATCCACGGGTGGTTGGAGTGTTGGCTCTATCCGCCGCCTGCCGCCTCTTTATCTGACCAACACCATAGCGGACCACCTGATGGTCACTGTGAGTGTAGCCATTGTCTACCCTCCAGTCCCTCGGTCTACCATCCGCGAAAACTACTCGATCGACCAACTCGGCGGAGCATAACAGCTGCAGTAGAACACTCCACCCACTTTGGCAACCGCAAATCCCTCGTCTGCAGTTGACACAACCTCTTGAACCGGGAAACTGCTTGTCGTCCATATAGTCGCCATCCCGGACCTATCCGAGACCCAGTTACCGTTTCCAGCAGGGATGCGGTATGGGTCCGAGATGATGGCAATGTCCGTCAACGACTCAGTAACTGCTTGGTATAACAGCTGCTGGGCCGCGTGGCAGTGGTTCAAGTTTAGTTGCGTTACCTGCACTACGCCCGTGTTTTAGTCGCCGGCGCGTCTGCCGGGCGCTTTGGGCCTCCTGTTATGTGCTTAGCGTCCCGTTGGCCTGTACATATCAGGCACTTGGGTGGCGCAGCACAGTCCTTCACTATATGGCCCGCACCGCCGCTTCTACACAAGTGGCTTCTGACAGGCCCCTTACAGCTCCAGGACTTGTGCCCTCGCTCAAAGCACCGGAAGCAAGCCTCCGGCTGCTGGAACACGCTCAGTGGGTATACGGACCATCCCACCTTGAGCTTGGTCGCCTTCAGGGCTGAATTTCCGCCTACTAGCGAAAGTCTTATTGTAGCTACCTGGGTTCCCGCCGGTCCCTTGCGCAGACGAACTGCTTCGGTAGTCACCACCACGTTACATTGCCCCTTGAGAGCTCGTGTCAGTTCGACCGCTTCAGTGATCTCGTCCAGGTTTTTAAGCTGGAGAGTCATCTCAGGCGTTAGTGCGCGGATCTGTATGCCATCACCTTTTCTGCCAGCACTTTTTAGGCAGAACCCTTCTCAGTGGCATCCTTTTTGAGCTCAAGGATCATGTCATCGGTGCGGGAGCGGCGGATACTCCGCACATCCGCGCCAAGACCCTTCAGCTGCTCGTCCCCTCTCATGACCTTCAAAATTTCTGCATAACTCAGCCCCTCAGTTTTGAGGATAAGGGCATCGCCTTTGTTCCTCTTTTTTCTGACCACTTTCGGTGGAGTTCGGTCCTCCTCCTTCTTTCTGGCCTTCTTCTTTTTCACTGTTTCCCACTGATTGTCGGGTGATAACTGCATCTTATTGCCCTCGGTGGGTTCCTCCGTTTGCTTGGGACCCTCAGCGTACAAGCGCTTCTTCGGGCCCGTGGGAGTTTCTTCCCCTTGGGACTGCCTTGCGCGATAGGTGTGCCGCTTCCCTTTCCGCTTATGCTGGCGCTTCTACTCGTATCCATCGGCGGAGATCGCTGGATACCACCTCTTGCGAACGGATTATCTAATCCGTCCGCGCTTTCTGAAGTAAAGAATCCCACGAGTTGAGGGGAAAGAAGAGTCCGCCGCATCAGAGCCCCTCATGATGCGGTAAGGGCTGATTACTGTGGAGGGCGCTCTGGTACTCCACAGGCTCCGTTTGCCCCCACCATTCATTTCTCGGCACGGGTCGCATGACACCTTGGATTAGGGATTTATCCATTCACGTTTTTACTTTTAGCCATGGATAACAGCTAATCAACCATCCTCCTTTAGGGGCTTTGGACCCTCTGCTCAGGTTCTCAGTATTTTCAGGTTCATCGAACATGCTTCTACCGAGATCCGTCATTTGCAGGTGGAGAGTTTACACTCAGCTTTCGCATAAGGGCCCCCTTCTCTGTCCGCATACGACCCGAGTTTCCGCCGGTTGTCCGGTTTCCACTAAAGAACGTATCCCGGATGGTACCACGAGGAGGTAGAGATAGGGGTTGCTAAATAAGAGGCTGTGGAACTTCGTGGTAGTTCTGGAGCGCATTATTCAACCATTTACCATCCGCGTTTTCAGTATAAAACCATACAAATGTAAAAAACCTCCAGTATAAAACCCTGCAAATGTAAAAAACCTACAGTATAAACCCTGCAAATGCAAGCTACTCCGCAACATGCATAACAGAGGGTGCTAGTGTGCATGCAAAATGTGTAGAACGATGTTTTTTAAACGATTTTCTTCTATGTGTCATGTCAGTTCATCAGTGGGTATAACTTGCAGGATACAGCATTTTATATTCAGTCGCTCGTTTCGAGACAGACGCTGTGTGAGCCGCCCCTGACTTGGAGAGCGCTGGCGTACATGAGAGCGCTGGCGTAGCGCAGTAAGTACATGAAGCATTTCCGGGTAAGGCTATCGACCGTCATCATTTGACTTAGATCTGCGTGGAGGCGCTAGGTGGGAGCTTGAGAGAGCCAGAGATATGTTTGACGCTCCTTCCAGGTAACTCTCTCCATTTCATACCCCATGTTCTACAATATGCTCTTAAATTAAACATTAAAGTCCATTCGATAAGCATTACTACAGGGATACCTCGATATAAGACAGCCTCGATATAAGACAGCCTCGTTATAAAACATCCTCGATATAAGACAATTCTATATTAGACAATTTTTGTCTTAAATCGAATCAATCCCTCTGACATAGCTGGTAACGATACCACGGCTAATTTTCCATTCCAATATCGGCGCCATGAAGATGTTCATTATTTCAAAATTACCCTAAAAATTGTAAATAACTAATAGTTCAAACTAAATAGTTCAAAAAACGTAAACACACAACACAGAGCAAAATTGGCGACCGCTAATGCAATTTTTTTTAATCGAGTTTCGATATAAGACAATTTCGAAATAAAACATCTTTTTGAAATCATAAACTGTCTTATATCGAGGTATTCCTGTTTGTAATTGTGCATGAAAGGTTCTAGAACAATAAAGAAGAGGGCCAGAAAGCATTTAACCTTTACGTCCCCGACATCAAAAATGAAGGTACTTTCAGTTACACTTTTGGCTCTATCTCATCTGGTTTTCAATCGATTTTTATGCAACTAGTCTTAAAAGAACCACATTAGATTGGCCTTTAATGGAAAAATATGCTGGTAAGTTATGGTTCCATTTTCCCGGAGATATTCCAGATCGCGGAGGGATTTTTTTTGACGCCATAACAAACAGATGAAATAAAATTAGAAATCTGCTTAACTGACTGCGCAAAAGTTATCCATTTTATTTGTAGTCGCTAATAATGACTTTTACACTATCCTGTAGAGCGCATCACACTCCGGAATATCCGTTGTCGGTTCTACCGGAACTCAAAAGTGGTCATTTAGTATTCTCTTCGTAAATATGGCAAATGGGGTATCAAAAAACAGGATTTTTCAACACGAGCTCTTTAGTGCATATTTGGATGTGTTTTGAATCGATTTGGACATTCCGGAACATCCGGAATCGGTTTTACCGGCACGCAAAAGTGGTCATTTATTTATTTATTTATTTATTTATTTATTTATTCATTTATTTATTTATTTATTTATTTATTTATTGGTAATTCATCTGACACATAAGATAGTCTACATGAATAAAAATCTTAAAGTAAGCTTGATCTTTTTAATCTTCTTGCAAACACGCGCGATGGTTCGCCGAAGTCAAACAACTCTTCCACTTTTGTAAACGTTCTTATACATTCAGTCATTGGCTCGCAAGATCCAAATGCTGTCCGATCGAACTGTGTCTGCAGTAGTCCCGTTGAGCGTAACGTTCGTTGCGATGCCCGGAAGTTGAGCATGGATAACAGTTGTGGACAGTCAATTTCCCCGTTAAGCATTTTAGCTACAAATATCGCCTGTTGCATTTTACTTCTGTGTTCAAGTGTGTCGAGATCAAGTAGATGACATCTATCTCCATAGAGTGCAAATTTTCTGGATTTCGCCAAGGGAGATGACGCAAAGCAAGTCTAATAAATCTCCTTTGTATGCGTTCAATTCGGATGGTCCAAGTAAGCTGCTTCGGAAACCAAAGCAGATTACAGTTCTCCAGAAGCGGTCGAACTAGGGCGCAATATAATGATTTAAGGCAGTGGGCGTCCTTAAAGTTTCTCCCTATCTTGGAGATAAGTTGCCGGGATGCTTTAGAGATAATTGATTCACGGTGCAAATTAAATGTCAGTTTAGTATCCAGTAAGACACCGAGGTCATTAACTTGTTCGACTTTGCGCAGCTCAGTACCATCGATAATATAATTAAAGCTTATCGGGTTTTTGATGCGATAAAAGCTCATCACTTCGCATTTTGCAACGCTGACTATAAGCCAGTTCAGTTTGCACCAGCAAACAAACACATCAAGCATAACTTGCAAGCGGCAGCAGTCGTCTTTATTACTTATGGTAGCAAACAATTTTAAATCATCAGCATACACCAACTTGCAGCCAACACCCAACAGTAACGCAGCATCGTTAAAGAACAGTAGGAAAAGCAAAGGACCCATATTACTGCCTTGAGGACTCCAGATGTATTGGTAAATTCCGATGAAATACTGGATCCACGTTGACTCGTAGCACTCTACCGCTGAGATAGGATTTTAGCCATTCGACCATTTGTTGGGAAGCACCAAGTCGGGAAAGCTTCCGCAAAAGTATTACATGGTCAATTCGATCGAAAGCAGCTTTTAAGTCTGTATAAATGACATCAACTTGTTTCTTGTTTTCCATTTGCGAGATGCACATCGAAGTGAATTCCACCAGATTAGTACAGACCGATCGACCAGGCATGAAGCCATGTTGAGCCGTTGAAATGTAGTTCTTAGTGCGGGACTGTATTACACCACTCACGATAATTTCGAACAACTTTGATGCCGCAGAGAGACTGGTTATTCCGCGATAATTCCGTACATTGTTTTGTTTATTTTGTTTATTTGACAATATTTCATCTGACAATGATGTCTTAATGAATAAAATTTATCTAATTTACAAAGACCTAATTCTATACAAAAAACGTTTACTTGGTTCGTCAAACTCGTAATAGTCTTCAACAGTTGTGAATGCGCGAATGCATGCTGAGAACGGTTCATTATACCCAAACACCGTTCGATGAAAAATTGGCTGCAGTAACGTCGTATTTCGAAGAGTTCTACCTGGGATACGGAAATTCAACATTGAGAGAATTTCAGAGGCATCAATTTCACCATTTAGTAACTTCGCTATAAATAATGATTGCTGAATCTTCCGTCGTCGTTCCAAAGTATCTATCCCCAATAGCCGGCATCTGTCAGGATACGATGACAAGTTGTTAGGATCACACCAAGGCAAACTTCTCAGCGCCAATCGAACAAACCGTTTCTGTACTCGTTCAATTCGGAGGCACCATGTAACCTGGTAAGGATGCCATATTATAGACGCACTTTCCAAGATTGGGCGGACGAGAGCACAATATAATGACTTCCAACAATGTGGGTCCGAAAAATCTTTCGCCACCTTAGAAACGAATCCCAACTGCCTCGTTGCTTTCGATATAATTGCAGAAGTATGTAAATCAAAGCACATTTTTGAATCCAGTAGGATTCCCAAATCAGTCACTTTAGTAACCCTAGTAAGAGTAGCTCTGTCAATATGATAATCGAACAAAATCGGATGTACCAAACGATGGAACGTCATCACCTGGCATTTTTCCACACTAATAAATTTGTTTCTATGGCACCAGTCAGCAAATGATGCCAGCGAACTTTGTAGACGGGAACAATCTTCTTGCGTATGCACTGTCATGTATAGTTTTAAATCATCAGCGTAGACTAGCTTGGAACATCCATCCAAAACGAAAGCAGCATCATTGAAATACAAAATAAAAAGCAGTGGTCCAAGATTGCTACCTTGTGGGACTCCAGATTTGTTAGAAAACGGTTGTGACACAGAGCCATTAATCTTCACCCGCAATTCACGCTCCGTAAGGTATGATTCTAACCAAGTTATTAGTTGCATAGAGATACCAAGTCGGGACAACTTATGCAATAAAATTTTGTGGTCAATTTTGTCAAATGCCGCCTTTAAGTCTGTATAAATTACGTCAACTTGCGCTTTTTCTTCCATACCATGTATAACGTTCGTTGCAAGGCACATTAAGTTTGTCGTAACTGATCGTCTGGGCATGAAACCATGTTGATCCTTCGTTATATAATTTTTGGCAGCGTCGAGAACCCTTGTACACATTATAATCTCGAACAATTTGGAAACTGCTGAAAGGCTCGTAATACCTCGATAGTTGACAACCTAACAATATATCCGACCAGCTGAAAAAACAAAATCGTCTGCCTGAGTCGGCTGAGATGAAGTTGCTGAAAATAAACGAAGTGAATAACGTTTCTGGTAAAACATTCACTGCCTTTTTTGAATGCAATGCAGTGGCTTTCGATTCATTAATGAAGTCACGGTATGTCTATATTGGATGGGAACGATGCCTGATCTACGAAGTCATCGACGCAATGCGCTGTTTCAAGTGCTCGCAATTCGGTCATAAATCATCTTCCTGTCAGAACACTTTCTGCTGCCCCAAGTGTTCCGGAGAGCATAACGTCCGCGATTGTCCATCACAGACTGAAGTTTGCATCAATTGCAAAGAACAAAACCGTCTCTGCAAGCAGAATGAAGAACCGCTCGACGTTGCCCATGCTGCCTGGAGTCACAACTGCCCGCTTCATAAAAAACGGCTAAAATTAGCAAAGCAGCGCATCGACTATTCCTGCTAGCAACTAGTGCATACCCAGCTGACACCGCAACCAGGACGCATTGCCTACAGCTGCAAGGAAGTCCCTGAGCCACCCGACCTAGCCGCGCATCCTGGTAGTTCCTGTCAACATAATCGCCCGGATCCTCGTAATTGTTCCTGCCAACAAAGTCGTCCTGGCTCTTTGGTCGTGGCTGGTGACGGGTACTTCCGTAAACCTTTCTCAGGCAAGTATGCGAGTTCCAGAATCGTCCATCTGCCTGATTCCTTCTTACGTTACAGCTGCAGTGAACCTGTTATCAGTAAAGTTCCCATTGCTTACGACTCCCTTTCTGATTGCTGCTTTCATGGACAACCAGGACGCACTGCTCACGATACTAAGGGAGTCCCTGAGCCACCCGACCAAGTCGAGTATCCTGATAGTTGCTGCCTTCATATTCGTCGAGCTCTATTCAGTTCCAGCCAACAGAGTCGTCCTGGTCCTTCGGTCGTGGTTGGTGACGGGATCTCCCGACAGCCACTCTCAGGCAAGTACAGTGCCGTTGTGAACGTTGCCTCGCCTGATCTATTGATCGCTTCCAGCCAATCTCAACCTCTACCAACTTCTGGACAGTCATCACCTCAATATCATATGAGTGGCATTGATGTTGGCATCATAAGATCCCCCGAGTTCCTGCCAGTAGCTGATAGTCGTGTTCCTTTTCCCGCTTCCAGCTCGGGATCTCCACGTGACACGAGTACAATTTCGGATTTTGCTACACACACCAAAGACTCTATGCCAGTTCCGGCGAGTACTCTCAGCATCTACTACTAAAACACAAGAGGGCTCCGTACGAAAGTCGACAAATTTTATCTGGCTGTATTGGATGCGGACTACGATGTAATCGTTCTTACTGAGACTTGGCTAAATGAGGAATTCCTTTCACCGCAACTGTTTGGCCATTGTTATACTGTACACCGTAGGGATCGTGATGTAGATAGTACCGGGAAAAAGAGAGGCGGAGGCGTCCTTATTGCAGTGTCGAACCGTCTGGGTTCGAAAAAAATTCCAACTTTACCTGGCAATGACGACATTGAACAGCTATGGGTTCGCATTTTCACTACCGATAGGAATGTATTCATTGGTGCAGCATATGTTTCCCCTGATTGTGCAGTAGACTCTAGTTACCTTGCACGGCACATTGAATGTGTTGATGCTGTTGTCAATTCACTGGACACTCATGACGCCCATCTTCTGTATGGTGATTATAACCAACCAGGTCTCGTCTGGAAAAAAGGCACTAAAAATTGGTTATTCCCTGATCCATCGACATCTCTATTTAGCGGTCCCAGCTCAGTTCTTATCGACGGTATGTCATTATTAGACATGAAGCAGATGAATTCGGTCTTGAACAACCGAAATCGTATACTCGATTTAGTTTTTGTAAATGAGTATGTCGTCCGTGAATGCGCTGTACTCCAAGCTGTTGAACCGCTTGTAGACCTTGATTCCTACCACCCAGCTATAACAACCACCGTGAATTGTTCCATGCCTGCCTTATTTTCCGAACCTGAGGAGGAATTTCAGTTCGACTTCCGAAGATCTTATTTTGTTGCGTTGAACCGTTCCTTAATGATGGTTGATTGGGCCCCATTGTACAATGCCAACAATGTCAATGAAGCGGTTGACTATCTGTTACACACGTTAAATGAAATGTTCAGTTTTCACGTGCCAGTCGCTCGTCCACAACAGAAACCTCCATGGGCTAATCGGAGATTACGAGAATTAAAAAGAGGACGTGCTAAAGCGCTTCGGCACTACTCTAACCATCGCAACCCGTATACGAGACGAGAATTCGTGTTAGCCAGTAACTGCTACAGAACCTACAATCAATTGCTTTACACTTTACATGTGCAGCGTACTCAACGAAGCCTGAAGCGGAATCCCAAACGGTTCTGGTCGTTTATGAATGGAAAACGGAAAGAGCGAGGCCTCCCATCGGTAATGTCACATGGGGCAGACACTGCGAGCTCTGTCAATGAAATCTGTTGCTTATTTGCAAATCATTTCTCTAGTGTCTTTAAGACTGAAAAAGTTGCTACACGAATAATCGACAAAGCTCTTCAAAATGTTCCAGAGGAAATACTTGAGATGCGGGATATTCGCTTCTCCGAAACAGATATTACAGCAGCAATCAAGAAGCTTAAACCGTCATTGCAACCGGGACCGGATGGTATACCTCCAATCATCTTCAAGAACTGTGCAGAATCTCTATGTACACCCTTAACCGTAATATGCAACCTGTCGTTGAGTCAGTCAACATTTCCAGATGCCTGGAAGGAATCGTTTCTATTTCCTGTTTTCAAAAAAGGCGATCGCACGGCTGTAGAAAACTATCGCGGAATTACTTCTTTATGCGCAGGATCTAAGCTACTGGAGACTCTTGTAAATAAGCTTTTATTTCATGAAGCTAAGCGTCACATTTCCTGTGACCAGCACGGATTTTTTTCAGGACGATCGACTACTACAAATCTCACAGAGTTTACATCACACTGCATTCAAAATATGGAAAACGGTACTCAAATAGATACTGTTTACACAGACCTGAAGGCGGCCTTTGACCGAGTGGACCATGATTTGCTGTTGGCCAAAGTAAAGCACATGGGTGCGGTGTCTAACTTTGTAGACTGGCTAAGATCATATCTAGTTAACCGGCGTCTTTCTGTGAGGCTAGGAAACGCACAGTCAAGTTCATTTTGTAATCGATCTGGTGTCCCACAAGGGAGCAATCTGGGACCTTTGCTCTTTTCACTATTCTTCAATGATGTATGCGCAGTGTTACCTAGAGGATGCAGACTTTTGTATGCAGACGATTTGAAACTCTTCCTCAGTGTTACGTCCATTGAAGATTGTCGCGAGCTCCAGCGGGTTGTCAATATCTTCGTCGACTGGTGCAAAACAAACGAGGTCATCATCAGTGTGCGTAAATGCTCGGTCATCTCTTTCAGCCGCAAAAAGAGTCCGATTATATGGAACTACAACATCGATGGCGAGTCATTGGATAGAGTCTCCGTTATAAAAGACCTCGGTGTATACCTTGATGAAAAGCTCTCGTTCCGTGAGCACTACTCTTACATAATTGCAAAATCCAACAGAAATTTGGGATTTATATTTCGAGTCACCAACGAATTTCGGGATCCATATTGCCTGCGCGCTCTTTACTACTCTCTCGTGCGCTCCGTAATTGAATATGCAGCTGTGGTTTGGAGCCCTTACACAGGTATCTGGTCGTCAAGATTGGAAGCCGTTCAGCACAAATTTATTCGACACGCGCTTAAATATCTCCCATGGAGAAACACATTTAATCTGCCTCCGTACCAAGACCGCTGTCGTTTGTTGAATATGGACACATTGGAGAGACGACGAAAAATTGAAAGGGTCGTATTCATTGGGAAGGTATTAGTCGGCGAATTGGATTGTCCCGCAATTTTGGCTAAAATCAACGTCAGTGCCATCCCACGCCCTCTTCGGATTAGAGAGTTTCTTCGACCGGACTTCAGACGCACCGAGTATAGCCAGAATGAGCCCATTCGTGTTATGTGTTGTTTGTTTAATAGCGTATAGTAATTTTAATAGTAATTTTAAGCAACAACTACTGCTCTCTAGTGCTTTTAGATAAGTTATAAAGTAAGTGTTTTTTATTCATGTAGACAACAACGTCAGATGAATCTTAAGCGAATAAATAAATAAACATTTTGACGATCACCACGTTTAAATACTGGTGTCATGAACGATTGCTTCCAAATACGGGGGAATTTTGCTTGTTGAAAGGAGCGATTGAATATCTCACATAGCGGTTGCGCTAAAACTTCTATACAGCGACATATTAAAACTGCAGGTAGACCATCAGGGCCAGGGACAAACGACCGTTTCAGTTGTTTTGCAGCTAATAAAACCATATTAGAATCTATGGTGGGTACTCCAACATCAACCAAGTCCATTGGAACGTCGCGAATGGCATCATCAGTTTCCATTCTTGAAGCGGTATTCGATACAAAAACTGAAGCAAAATGTTTGGCAAATAATTCACTTGAATCTTTAGCAGACTCCGCTGTAATCCCATTTAAATATACATTCTTCGGAATTGCAGCACTTTTTCGCTTCGAATTCACGAAATGCCAAAACCCACGATTATGACGATCGCCAGATTTATATACCGGAATCATCCCATCAAACATTTTCGTACGCATATCAGAGTAACAAATGAGTTATATGCACCTATATATACCATGAAAAATCGTATCTGATGCACAATACTAGCGTATGCGTACTAATTTGGAGGCCATAAACGTACTACAAAATATACGTTAAAAATTCAACTTTATAAATCTTTATATGCGATAAGACCCGACTCAAAGCGATTAGTTTTATAATGCTATACAATTCTATACTGGAAGTCGCAGTTCAATCACTTGCTATCGTAAAATACGACAGAATGCAAGCTTGTACGCATTTCATTAGGCTATATACGAGTTGGTGTTTGCTGGGATATCCGATTGTTTCCAAATGTCAGGAAATTTACCTTGTTCGAAAGACATGAAAAAATTGAACACAACGGATTCGCCAAAACTTCTATACATCGACTTAAAACATCGACGGCGGGAATATCGTCAGGCCCTGCAGAGAAGGAGCGCTTCAATTTTTTGGTTGCAGTCATCACCAGATCAGTAGTCATGTTAAACAAACTCAAATCCACCAAGTTGGCCGGGACATGCGCAGCCGCAATATCAGCATCTCCGTCAGAGGCAGTTTCATCAGCAAAAACGGAGGCGAAAAACTTCGCGAACAGCTCACAAGAGGCAGGGATTGAACTTGATTCGACGTCATCGTAGTACACGTTGGAGGGGATTACAGAACATTTCCTTTTAGAGTTGACGAAGTTCCAAAATTTTTTAGGCTGCTTGCGAAGATCGGATTGCACACGCAGCACATATGATTTATACAATGATGCATTCAGACGGCGGTATTGATCACTAGCATGCTTAAAACTGTGTCTAGTCAAAACTGTTTTCCAACGGCGGTGAGCACTATTGCGTACACGCTTTAGCTGTCGGAGGCGGGAAGTACGCCACGCAGGACTGGCTGGTGGTCTTACAAGCGGTACAATCATGCTCAACCACTGAGAAATGGTATTACAAAACTGTACAGCCATTTCGTTAACATCCCCGCAAACGAACAAAAAACTCCAATCAATATTAGTCCAAAATTCATTCAAAGCGGCGAAATCAATTTTCCTGTAGTTCAGTTTATTCCTATCATCTCCACAGGCATCTGCCACGGCACTATTGTTGCTCTTTGGCAGCGACAATACAAGAGGAGGGTGGTGCGGGTCAACGGGAACCAGCGGAGTGAAACAACCGTCAACTGTAAGAGCGCAATTCGAAGAACAAAACACAAGATCTAACATACGACCAAGATAATTTCGCTGTGTGTTTACTTGGGAGAGATTCAAAAAATTCATTCCATCGACCAGTGCCGCACTGGCACACGGCAGCAGGGAAGTGGAGACGGGTTGGGATTCTTCTCGAAAATACGACAACTGGGGTGTGAAAATGTTCAAATCGGTTCAAAATACATCCAAATATCCACTAAAGAGCTCGTGTTGAAAAATCCTGTCATTTGATACCCCATTTGCCATATTTTCGAAGAGAATTCCAAATGGCCACTTTTGAGTTCCGGTAAAACCTATTCCGGATGTTCCGGGATATCCAGATCGACTCAAAATACATCCAAATCTGCATTAAAGAGCTCGTGTTGAAAAATCCTGTCATTTGATACCCCATTTGCCATATTTGCGAAGAGAATACTAAATGACTACTTTTGAGTTCCGGTAGAACCGACAACGGATGTTCCTGAGTGTGATACGTAAGCCTGCGCTTTACGGGATGGTGTAAAAGTCATTATTAGCGACTCCAAATAAAATGGATAACTTTTGCGCAGTCAGTTAAGCAGATTTCTAATTTTATTTCATATGTTTGTTATGACGTCAAAAAAAAATCCCACCGCGATCTGGAATATCTCCGGGAAAATGGAACCATAATTTACCAGCATATTTTTCCATTAAAGGCCAATCTGATGTGGTTCTTTTAAGACTAGTTGCATAAAATTCGATTGAAAATCAGTGGAGATAGAGCCAAAAGTGTAACTGAAAGTACCTTCATTTTTGATGTCGGGGACGTAAAGGTTAACGACTAATTCTGGCAGTAAGAGAGGATTTGTCAGATGTGCTTCTTGCCCCGTGTTCACTAGATGGGAGCAAAGATTTCTTACTACCAATCCGAAATTTATGAGTTTATTCAGCTTTTCGGGTTTGGGTGCTGGGATGGCTCGCACTTCACTCAGTAATGATTTATGATGGCATCTGGACGCCCGAACCGGGTTCGTAATATATTCATCACTTCAGAAACGTTCGACGGATGTACCAAAGAGCAACTGACAGCCTTTCTCGCTTCCCCTTTAAGACATCGCTGCAACCGAACAAGGTTTTCAGCATCTGTAAAACCGCACATATCTGTTGTTCCTAAATAGCTATTCCAAAATAAATACCGTTCCGCAGGGTCACCAGAAAAGGATGGGAGATCCTTTGATACAACTTGTCGAGCGGCTAGTTGCTGAGCATTCGGGCCCGAATACAATCGTGGGATATTAGTTCCAACTTGTGGTATCGATGGAATCGGAGTTTGATAGCTTGATAAACTGGTCACTAGCGGGCGTTGCGAAGACATATTAGTGGGCCACGGATTATTACTCCCGGACGATTTCAGCAGAGGAAAAGCAGAGATTCCGCTTACATTAAAGGACGTTTAAAGTCGTGCCACGATCACAGTTTAAATCTACCAAAGGAGCTGCGCCGGAACGAATAAAGTGCGACCGAGAAGACCAATATGACTGCTCGTTAAAGCCTATCCCGGGATGGTTTGACAAGTAATTGGACCTATCAGATACTAAATATCGATTGCTTACTGGCGCCACATTTGCTGTATTGTGGTGTATGGTATTGCTATTTAGTTCCATTGCATTATTAAAATGGGATAGAGTTGTTACCACTGCTGCTGCACTAGTCACCACTACTGGTTCAGAACATCTCGTTGTATCCCATGTCGTTACAGGACCCAGTGGAATTTGAGTCGTTAGGCCTGCAGAAACTCCCATGCCCTCCTCCTGTTGTCTGTGTCTCCCGACAGCACTTTCTACCGTCACAGCGGCAAGTGGAGTTGATACAAGGGGCGTGTTTGTGAAGTTGAAGTCGTTGTGAATGGAACCGATGCAAATTCGTTCCGTGATACCGCTGGAGAAGAAATCTCATATGCATAGCCTGGAACAAGTGAACTGTGGCCAATTTGCGCCTGCTCTAAAGTGTGTATAGTTGCTGCTTGCGACGTGAGTCCAGCGGGTTTGATAATACCAGTATTGGAACTCAGAGACACTGCTGATCGATTGTTCACCCAATCTGCAACTTTCTCGATGCCTCGCATAGTGCTACGTCGACTTCGCCCGCTCATACCGTCATTCTCTTCATCTAACTGAGCTTGGAGTATTGCATACTTCTTTTTTATAAATTCCGTATCCAGTGATAGCTTTTCGGCGATCGTCTTTTTTTTTTGTTTCCATCACTAACTGGAACGCTTTTTCTTGCATTTCCGTTTCTTGTTTTGCCTTTTCTGCCATTGCCTGGACGCGCAATTCCTTTTCTTCTTTCAAACCTTGAAGCTTGAATTGAATGCGTGCTTCACGGCCACTAGGAGAGGTCGATTTTGAGTGAACCGTAGAGCGGGGAGCACGGGAAAGGCAATCCCGGCAATAATAGCTTCTACTCTCATTGGCAATGCTATCGGTTACGCCGGCACAATTAAAATGGTCCCAGAAATTGCATCCATCACATTGGACCATGTTGCCTACATCATCCGGCAGGTTGCATATCCTACAGTGATGGTCATCGCTACTCATTGCAGACTTGTTAGATGTTCTAACATGTGAATCTGTTATTGGATTCAGCCATTTTGTTCTTTATGGAACTGACGCCGATAGTAATTGTGATTTATTCTTGAAGTTTGTTGCGGGAACTAGAATCGTTTCGGACCTCTCGTAGTCAAACTCTTAATTTGATCAGCATTAGCTTCAAGCTACAATATTTTAATCTTCAATTTTAAGTATAACTTTTTTATGCATATACCTACAATAAATGTCTTCAACGTATTTTGTATATTCTGTGTTTTTATTTTATTTTATTTTATTTTCTGTGGAGTAGGGAAAAGCCCTCGGGAGTGATACTCTATGTTGTTGTATCTTCTCCCGTGGGCACAAAACCTCTCATCTTTTAATTGTACAACAGATAACATGACATCCTACAGTACAACATTGCTTATATACTCACAACAAGGTTCCACAACAAGGTTTATGTGTTTTAACTGTATTTGGAAATTATAAGTTTTAATCTGTTTCCAACATTAATTACATTACAGGGATACCTCGATATAAGACAATCCGATATTTGTTATTTGTTATTATTATTATTATTATTTATTAATCATGATTTCAACCGACACTTGGTCTAAATGAAATATTTTGTGGCTGGGAAAAGCCACTTTGAGTAGAATATGCTATCCCTCCTCAAAGTGGCATAAAAACCCAACATCTTTTTAAAATAGTTACAATAACTAACGATTTACAAAACAATAATATACACTAACAAAACGTTTAAAAATTAAAATCACTTCGTTGATTGTATGTGACTGCTAAATGCCGGATCGGTTCATGTAAGCCATAGTTGGTACGCCGCGTTCCCACACGCAGAAGGTGTTGGTGCCGCTGAGGTCGGAATGGGCAATACATTTGAAGCAACGAAAGAATAGCTGGGCAGTCATACATTCCCACTAAAATCTTATGTGCCATAGTGGCAATAATGTTTTTCCTTCGTAGTTCGAGCGGGGTGATACCTATCAATGTGCACAGATCCTCATATGATGGTAAATTATCAGGATTTCTCCATGGTAATCTGCGGCAAACATTTCGAACGAAGCGTTACTGGATACTCTCAATACGTTTGGACCAAAACTCAAACTGTGGATCCCAAATAATACAGCTTGTTTCCAGAATCGATCGCACCAGCGAGCAGTAAAGTGTACGCAAAGTGCCTGGATCCTAGAACTCTTTTCCGATCCTTGGGATGAACCCGAGTTGTCGATTGGCTTTGTTGATAATCGAATCGTAATGTTGTCTAAAGGTCAACTGGTCATCCAGCACAATGCCGAGATCAGTTACCACATTACTTCGTTGCAAAGACTGACCACATAGGCAGTAGTCATAGATCAATGTTTGTTTTTTGCGGGAAAAACTAATAACAGAGCATTTGGGGATGCTAATCATCATACTGTTACAATCACACCACTCAGCAAATATATTGATCAGCTCTTGTAGTCTTAAGCAGTCCGTTTCAGTACGAATGATCATGTAAAGTTTCGTGTCGTCAGCATAAAATAGTCTTGTGTCAAACGGTAATAGCCGGGAAAGGTCATTTATGTACAGTGAAAACAATAAAGGTCCTAAAGTGCTGCCCTGAGGAACACCTGAGCAATTTCCAAACCAATCAGATTGAGATGCTCCTAATTTCACGGCCATTTTGCGATCTAGTAGATAAGAACCAAGCCATGCTATTAAACTAGCCGACGCTCCTAGTTTACTAAGCTTAGCTAGCAGAATATTATGATCGACACGGTCAAACGCTGCCTTCAAATCAGTGTAAACAGCGTCAACCTGATCAAGCTGGTCCATTGTCCGTAAGCACAGCGAGGTAAAATGGAGCAAATTTGTGGAAACCGATCTACCAGGATAAAATCCATGTTGTGAGGTGGATATGTAGTTTTTCACGTGAAAGAACAGATAATTATAAACAATGGTTTCCAATACTTTCGAGCAAGCACATAAAGAAGTAATTCCACGATAGTTTTCTACATTACGCCTGTTACCCTTCTTAAAAACCGGAAACATGAAAGACGACTTCCAGCGACTGGGAAACTGTTGGCACTGCATAGAGAGATTGAATAATAATGTTATCGGCGATTTCAAGACATCGCAGCACTTTTTCAGCAGCGCAGCTGGAATACCATCTGGACCAGGGATATATGACTGCTTTAATTTACGAACGGCCTCAGCTACTTCATTTTCAGTCACTGTGAATGTTGTAATTGAGATTTCGCTGCTAGGGACGTAACTCAATGCTTTCGCAATACTATCAACAGTAGCATGCTCATTGTTGAAAACTCCTGTTAGATGTTCAGCAAACAAAACACACTTGCTGTCTAGAGATGTCGCTTCGTTTTCTTTTAAATATACACTAGAGGGTAAACCATCCTCTTTGTGTTTCGAATTTACAAATCTCCAAAAGCTTTTCGGATTGAACCGAAGATTTCGCTCGGTTGTCTGCACGTGTCTGCGGTAGAGACTTTTATTAAGATTTTTGTATCTCCGGCTCGCTGTTGTAAAGCGTATTCGGTTGGACGGATTTTTAGACCTCTGATATTTATTTATTTATTGTCGCCAATCAATATTGTAGGCCATTTTGAGAAACACTTAATATTATCTTACAATCTAGCTTATTAAATTAATGTTAGGAATTATTACTGCGGAGTAAACTACCAAAGTATTGCTTAAGTTTTATTTTGGACATTGTGAAGTCAATATTGTTGCAATGTATATTGTAAACTGCCATCATTTGATTAATAGGTCCAAATTTTGCATAGTTCGTTCTATAATTGTTAATTGCAAATATTTGTCGTTGTCTCAAATGTCTTGTTGGCACATAAAAGTTTAATTTTGATAAGATTTCAGTTGAATCGATTTTATGCAAGACGATATTATTAATAAAAGATGCCATTGCAAATTCTCGCCGTTCCTTTAATGTTTGAATATCAATAAGCATGCATCTATCTTTATAAGACGGTAACGGGAATTGAGTCCAACCTATCCTACGCAGTGCATATAATAAAAATTGTTTTTGTACTGACTCTATTCTTTGTTCATGTGTGATTGTAAATGGAGACCATACTATACTGCAATATTCTAATATTGATCTAACATATGTAACGTATAATGTTTTAATAGTGTATGGGTCCTGAAAGTTATAGCAAAAACGTTTAATAAAGCCCAACATGTTATTAGCTCTGTTTATAATTGTATTATAATGATCAATGAACGTAAGCTTTGAGTCAAGGATAACCCCTAAATCTCTAACTCTATCGCACTTTTTCACATTCTGGTCACCTAAGGAAATTGACACATCAGGTTGGTTACGTTTTCTACTAAAAGAGATTAGATTACATTTTTGGACATTTAGTTGCAGTAAACTTTTGTTACACCATGTGTGGAATAGCAATATCTCATTTTTAAAAGTTTTCATATCTTCAGCATTTTTTATTTCTATAAAAAGTTTCATGTCATCGGCGTAAATCAATACTTTGAGCTTCTTAAGGATGAAGGATAAGTCGTTAAAAACAAAATAAAGAGTAGAGGTCCTAAATGAGAGCCTTGAGGGACACCTGACTTGGCATTAATAGGGTTTGATTGTTTTCCTCTGAACCTTACAATTAGTTCTCGGTTGGTCAAATATGATTCAAGCCACTTGAGGAGTTTGGGTTGGATTCCCGTCTTTTGCAATTTATAAAGAAGCAAAGGTATGTCAACGCGATCAAATGCTTTACTAAAATCAGTGTACAAGGCTTCAACGTGGTTACCGTTATCCATTGCATCTAGAGAATAACTAATGAATTCGAGTAGATTTGTAGTAGCCGAGCGGCCTTTATAAAAACCATGCTGCGCAGGTGTTATTCTATTTTTAATTTGGTCAAACATTTTAACATTTACTATTGCCTCAAAAAGTTTCGGGATGCAAGATATAAGTGCTATACCACGATAGTTGCGGATGTCCGCTTTTTTACCAGTCTTGAAAATAGGCACCAGAAAAGATTTTTTCCATACTAGTGGAAAAACTCCGGACTCCAATGACATATTGAAAAGCCAATATAATGGAGCAGTTAGTTCTGTAGCTAAAGTTTTCAAAAAAACTGGAGGAATTCCATCGGGTCCTGATCCTTTCGCTATATCTAAATGATTTAATGCATTTGAGATATCGTTCATATTGATTTGATTAACGCTGATGTCATTAAGAAATTCAGGAAAGTAATCAAAGTATTCAAGATCACGTTCTGCCTCTGGGTACGTTATGTAAACTTCCTGAAAAAAGTTAGCGAATAAGTTGCATATACCTGCTGAATCAGTACACTCATTACTGTCAAGGCACATTTTTGATGGGAAATTATC
Organism: Sabethes cyaneus; assembly: GCF_943734655.1. Taxonomy (NCBI): domain Eukaryota; kingdom Metazoa; phylum Arthropoda; class Insecta; order Diptera; family Culicidae; genus Sabethes; species Sabethes cyaneus. The sequence continues at coordinate 126,285,126 of NC_071354.1, forward strand.
TGATTTTAATTTAGTCCTCACATAATTGTAGAAATTTTTTGGGCAAGATTTAATTTCATATTCCGTCTTAACATTGTACTCCTTAAATGCGGTATTTATAGCCAGATTAAGCTGATTGCATATATTTAAATAATTTTCCAAATTATCTGCAGTTTCGTGATCTTTGAAAATTTTGTGTGCCTTTTGCTTACGATTTTTTAAGTTTTTAATTTGCCTGTTGAACCATACTGGATCTTTGGTGAAAACTTGGCGTCTGCGTTTTTTAACTGGTACTTCTTCCATAATTATTTTAAACAATAGGTTGTAGAATGTTTTGGTGGCACTTTCGACGTTTTCGACGTTCAGTAAAATATTTTTCCAATCAATAACGTTTAATTTATCTCTAATGCTACCATAATTAGCTACTTGATAGTCAAAAAATTCCTCATACTCACAATCAAACGGCCTCTCATTACCATGTAGAAATACAGAATATTCGATTGCCGTGTGGAATGTTTCATTTCTCCATAGAGGCGCAAGTGATTCGCATACACAGAAATCTTCGCTAGTGTTTGTCAACAGAAAGTCTAGATAACAGTTTTGTTTGTTTTTGACGTGATTGATTTGATTAAGCCCTAAACTTGCGATTTTGTCAAATATGAAATGTAGCGTTTCGTTTTCTCCAACCACTGGTAGCAAAATGCTTTCATTTTCCATGTCCGGAATAAAGTCAGCATTACGTTGATTAAAATCACCAAACATATGCACTTTCACTACAGGCGGTAAACAAGCTATAATTTCTTCGGCAATGGAGAAAAACTTATCATAAATATCTTTACGGGCATTGTTTGGAGGAAAATATACAGAAACAAATATATGAGTTTCGCCAGCTACTAGCACTTTTGCCCAAACGTGTTCAAAATCCTTAAATTTTCTTGTAGTGATTATTTCAGAGTTAAGTTTTGTAGAGACGGCTATTAGGACTCCACCACCTGATTTTTTTTCTGACATTTGATAATCTCGATCGTCTCTATAAACGTTGTAATTATTGCCAAAGACCTCTTCACTGATTACACTCTCATCCCAACTGGTTTCATTAGCTAGAATCACAGTATAAGAGGAACTTAAAATTTTGTTTTGGATTTCGTTGATTTTGGCCGCGCTTCTCATGCGGTTAAAATTTTGACAATATATTAACATTTCATAACTGGTATTTAAATTGGGAGAAGAACAAGATGTGTTTAGATTTGGGCCTACTATTATTGATTCAGATAAACTAGATGATACAAAACCTTCCTCTAGGGAGTGCGTCGAGTGCTCCGAAAACACGTGTGTCGACATGAACACGCGTCACATGATCCACCTGGAGGATGCCCTGGAGCCATCAGGTCGGAAGTGTGGGCCGGAAGAGATCGTTGTAGATTACCATTTACCGGATACGGGTTTAAAATTTCACCTCTTTGGAACTGTATTGATGGATGATAATTAGCTGGTGGCCTAGAAAACTGATCTTTTGCTGCTGCAAGAAGTACTCTATCAGGTGGAAGCCAGGTATTTTGATTCTGAGTCCTAGTATAGTTGAAATTACGGTTGCTGTTGTTGTTACGATTATTACGATTTGTGTTACGGTTGTTATTGGAGTAATAACTGTTGGATCTGAAGTTCACGTTGTTATTATTACTATTTCCGCGGTGATTGTTGTTGTTATTGTTGATATTACTGCGGTTGCTGTTGTAATTGTTTTGCCTACGATTATTACGATTTGTGTTACGGTTATTATTGGAGTAATAACTGTTGGATCTGAAGTTCACGTTGTTATTATTACTATTTCCGCGGTGATTGTTGTTATTGTTGATATTTCTGCGGTTGTTGTTGTAATTGTTTTGCCTACGGTTGTTATTTACGTTATTATTGTGAGCGACGTTACGATTCCTTCGATTTCGCCTCCTTCTACTTCTAGCTTGCTCAGCTCTTCTTTCCTGCTCTAGACGACGTGATTCCTTTTGATCGTACTCAAGCCACGAGGCTTTCCATACCTTCTTGTTGCCCAAAACTCGCCATCCAGAATTGTCAACCATATTTTCATTTTCATCGCCCGCGTTTAATTCAGCATACAAACTTGGGCCCTCAGCCGGCGGCGTAGGCAAATGTACATTTCTTTTATGAGCCACTGCAAAATTTGTAGATAGTATCTTCAACTCATCGAGAATTTCCAGTCCTATTGTTGGGTAGTGCTGCATGGTTGAGTTAGCCGCCATATCAATCGTCACAGTAGTAAGTCTTTTAATTTCGTCATTGAGTTCCGACATCCCTGACGACATCGATTGCATCGAAGATACTACATCTTTATTCGATGTCTGCATTGCCAAATCGATCAATGACGTCAGGTAGTTTTTTATTCCACTGACTAGGCCAGTAGTAACAGCACTCCTATACGTCGTCAGCTCTTTTTTCACGTCACCGAGAAGCGCTTCAATACGATCCATCGCTTCGTGAATTATGTGCTCATTATTTTGCTGACTCGTGCGATGAACGACCTCGGTGTTTGTGTTTATATTTTCGCACAGCTGGGATTGTTGATTTACCAGCGCTTTGATGTCAAAATTTAAAGTGATTAACGCTTGGCAAGTGTTGCAGCAAGGCAGGATATATGACAGCGGATCTATAATTTTTTTTTCTCTTCTTCGTAACGAACCGCGCTGAACCGAAACACCTACGCATGCTGCATGAAAGCCACGATTGCAGCCAATGCAAACCCACAAAACTTCTTCAGTGGTTGAATCTGATTGGCAAATTTCACAGATCATTGTCACTTCACTTCACTTGACTTCACAATCAAATTAAATAGGTTCAAATTTATTACGCAAGTCTGTGTTATCCAAACTTAAACCTTAAGCACGGTGAACGTTCGCGACGGTTATTAAAACAAATAAACTAAAACACGACAAACCGGGAGTGAATTTAAAATGCAACCGTACTGCTTGGCGAATCGAATTGGAATGTGCGTAGGGAAGATTTACGTTCACGGTTTAGGCGAGATAGTTCACTGTTTCCCCAAGCGGGTTTACGCCGCGGACGTACTAAAGGAACATGTCGTTCAATAACCTCATGAATTGTCAGAGTGAATATATCCACAGCTTCGTCAAGGTCAGCACAATTATGTAACGGTGTCCAGTCAGTTGCATGTAAATCTGCATTCATGCTGTCGTAGTTACCTCGTCGAAAGTCAAACTGATAAGGGTCAAATTCGTCAATAAACGCATGCTTCAAATTTCTATGCAAGCTAACCATCACAGGCGGATGATGAGCATCAACAACACTTAGAGAGTCTAAAGCAGCAGACACGTCACATGCAGGCAAGGTTTTTTGGTTTACAAAAATAAGATCCAAAAGTCTATTATTTTGATTGTGAACAGCGTTGATCTGGTATAAACCGTGTAGGGCGATACCATCCAATAAGCAGGAACTACTGGTATTAACTGTAGAATTCAAGGCATCAACAAATAGGTAATTGTCACGCGGGTGCGACAACCACCTCAAGCCAGCGCGGTTATAATCACCGAATAAAAGCAAATCGGCATTAGAGTTCATAAAATCACAAACCTTTTCAATTGACGAAATATGGCTCTCAATAACGTCAAATTCATTTCGCAAATTCGGTGGAATGTAAACAACACCAATGACGATTTTAGCACCTCCAGTATTTACTGTTATCCACAGTTGCTCAAGTGAATCATTCATTGCAGAAGCTAACAGAGCAGACTGAAATGAACGTCGAACTGCAATTAGCACTCCTCCACCCCATGCTTTACTGCTGTTCGCTGGACAACGATCGGTACGGAATACTGTATAATCGGAGCCAAACAGTTGAGCAGAACAAATTTGGTCGTCCAACCACGTTTCAGTCAAAACGATGCAGTCATACGGACACTCAGCTACTGCCAAAGAGAACTCGGCCACTTTGCTGCGAATACCGCGAGTATTTTGATAGTAGAGTAGTAACGGCGCCTCAACAGAACCAGCGTCCTCAACGCTAATGTCGTGGTCGGCAGGCGGGCTATGGCGAACGGAATATAAATTATTTTTTTGTGGAAATGAAAAATGCATTAACTTAACTGGACACCGATGGATGAATATCACTGTTGACCGTATGACGAGTACAAGTTGCATTACTGTTGTCATTGAAATTTTCAATCAGCGTCCTGCAGCATAACTCATCAACGGAACGATCACAGATGACTTGCTCATCTTGGTCCAACTGATTTTGAATACTTAACAAATCCACCCGTGGTAGCGAACCATTGTCTAGAGTACTGCAGCTGCATTTGCCGACGGATTTATCACAGGCCCGTTTTTTGAACCATAGTCCTCAAACTCCCTGAACAATATTCCGGACGGCCAAGTACTCGGGGAAAGTGCAGTTTCTTTATACTTTGGATCGATGCCAACTTTGAACGAAATAAAGCGTAGCAGTTTCAAATCGGCATCTTTCTTGACCAGCTTAATGATCTCGGGCGGTTCATCACATTGTATACATTCCATAACCATCTCTTTGACATTTTCATTTGTCACATCTGGGTGAATTCTTGACAAATAAACCCAGAATTTCTTCACTGCGACAGGAACGGTAACCACTGTTTTTGAAGAATTAGTGTTTGTACCCTCAGCAGCATTCAATTTCGGGACAGGTTGATCTTCACGACGGCGTTTCAATGCAGGGAGTTTAATAGACGGCCAATTAGACTTAGCACCCAGAGGCGTAATTTGCAAGTTGTCATTACGATTTTGCGACATCAATCGGTCAACTTTTTCACTGAGCGAGCCAACAGTATTTATCAGCTGTTCAAACTGATCATTCATTGCAGGGTTAATCGGCGCGGTCGGCGTATTGTTAACCTTCTCATTTAGATAGGCACGAATGCTTCTGCCATCCAATTCGACTCTGCAATCAGGACAAATAAAAATCGCTTTGCCTTGTCCAAACAGATCTTTATGCGCGCGACCGTTAAAGCCACAACATTGCTGGCCGATGTGATAAAAAGTATCACAGAAGCCACAGCGCACCGGCTCCAGATCGTTTATAGGCAAATGACACTCGCCACAAAGTTTTTTATCCATCTTCCTCTCGTTGAACTGGTTCAATACGAAGTGGCTTAGAAGCGCGCCTTTGTGTCGATCTGATCGAAATTGTTATCAAAAACGCTCGCACCAATTATAACACAGCAGGCGAATATAGTTTGTATTCCAGCAAGCACAGAAACTAGATGGTCCAAATAATGCAGTCGCATAAGTAATCGGACGAAAAATAAGGATTTACACCGAAAAATAATTAAAAATATAGCAGAAAAACTAAAAGCGTAACCGTAAACAATAATAAGACAATTTTGTCTTATATCGAAACAAATCCCTTTGACATAGCCGGTAACGATACCAGAGCTGATTTTCCGTTTTGAAATCGGTGCCATGAAGATGTTCATTATTTCAAAATAACCCCAAAAATAGTATAAAACTAATAGTTCAAACAATAATAAATAGTTCAAAAACCGTAAACACATAACACAGAGCAAAACTGGCGACCGCTAATGCATTTTTTTTTTTGGAAAAGCCATGTTTCGATATAAGACAACTTTTAGAAAATATGAATTGTCTTATATCGAGGTATGCCTGTACTTACAATTTTAACGAAATAATGTGATCAAGCCTAATTTTGTGTTCTATTATATTAATACACGTCTGACTGTCTGATCTGTAATCGTCGTTTTGGTTATCGTTATCTGTTACCTGTCACAGTGAAGTTTTAATTCTTATTTAACCGAGATACCAACTTATCCTAACGGTTTAGGCGATTTTGTTCGTCGGCGACAGAGGGACATTGCTCCAAATTAAGGGCACTGGAATAAAAGATGATGCTCATTTCACGCATGACATTTGTAATGGTTCATTTCAGTAACTGAGTAAGTGGAAGTTCGATTGAACGGTGAGCGGCGAAATACTGGCGGCTGATGTTTGGAGACTGGGTGAGATTGATGGTTAACGGACATTGAATCTAACACTCGAATGCACTTCTGCAAGAAACCGATTAAACAATTGAAATCTGGGTTCTCAGTCGTCGTGGTGAAAGTTTCCCAAGCTTTGAGGGTCCATCGTCGTCGAGCCGTTGGCAAGGTAAGTGCTCCAATATGGTGCTCCATGCATCAATTGGTTCTCCAAGTTGGCGAAAAGTTTTAGTGTGGCGTTCATAATCATCAACGATAGTGTGCAATGCAGTAGCGGATTCGGTTTTCATTCGGGGGAAGTCCAGTAGTGCTTCAAGGTGACGTTTTTTAAGCAAATAATCATTGGCGTAGCGCGATATGAGGGTTTGCCAAGCAATAGAGTAATTAGCGGAGCTGATGCCTATGGATTCGATCAGCTGAGCTGCCTCTCCCTTCAAGGCTGCTCGAAGGTAATGGAATTTTTGGATTACGGGTACTTCTGCATTGTCATGTATCAAAGCAGAGAAGGTGTCGTGGAAGGTAAGCCACTGGTTGTAGTCTCCATCAAACTCCGGCAAGGAAATAGTTGGTAACTTAATTGCTGACAGCCCGGAATATACTGATTAGGAGGATTCGCTAGTAGAAGAGACCACAGGAAGATAGGATTGCAGAGTAGCCTTTACTTGGAAAAGACGGATTTCATTGCCGGAGCGGAATTGGAGTTTACTGGTCATATGGCTTCAGCTGTATCCTCTTAATCCTCAAGCTGGATCTGTACATTCTCCAGTATCGTCCACACGGTGTTCAGATTTTCCAGACGCAGTTGCACTTGGCCTGCATCCCGTTCCGCTGAATAATTCTCGACAAATCGCGCTGTTCGCTCTAATGACAAGTGTTGTACGCCGATTGAGAATCTCAAGGCACCCGCGATAAACTTCTGCGCACTTTGGAAAATTACATACCATGTGATTATTTTATTTAGGCCTTGAATCCTTTTAAATCCATCCAAAATAAACGGGAAGGCGTTGTAGCTTCGCGGTGTTGTAGAAAGTGATAGAAGTAACAACGTGTAAACGGAATTGCCGAAGCCCGATCCTGGTTACGGCACCAGATGTCTAAAGCAGGATCGGGGGTTGTCGGCCTTGGCAATAAAATCACTTTTTGCTCGGTATTGAACTGCTCGAAGTTTAGATGGCTAATGGCCGTATATTTTATTTTAAGCTTGGTTATACCCTAAGTTGTGCATTTTTATAATAAGTATCATGGCATAAAAGAGATCACCTAGCATAACAGTATTAGTGCTCAATTATAGCACTGACAGCATTTTGGAAAAACAGGGTTGCTTCTATCTGAGAACTGATAAAGTCTTCCTAACTAGTCAGCAAAACATATGTCATTTTATGCTTAAAATTAAGTAAACTTAATTTATTCTCAATATTGTACAAACATTTTAACCATTATTGATTAAAAGCTAAGATGGATTAAAAGATAACAGGGATACTAACTGCTTTCTGTTAAAAAAGAGCTATTTTTGCGTCATTCGCATTTAGCAGAAAAGCAGTTACTACAATCTTTTACCGACTGGTGATTCACTTAATGGAAACTTTTTCGGCTTCGCAGTCGCAGTAAATAAGCAGAAAAAACGGTGTTTTTCTCTTCTACCAACGTTTCGAATAATATGTATTCTTTATCAAGGCTCGAGAATGGACCATTTCTTTGTCAAGTGGTTCATCATTGCACGGTCACTATATCATCGCATGTACATATTAGCAATATAATTTTCAAACACACTTCAAAACTCAAAGCAGTTACACTTAAGTTTTTCAATTGTTACGTATTTGTTTTAGCACGAAGCACTTTTGATAATCTATATAAGTAGAGTAAAGTTTTCCCAATTTGGTCGCCCTGTGTAAAAAAAAAAAATCCCAAATTATGCTAAACGAGGTAATTCTTGTATCGTTAAAAGTAATACACAGAAGAATGAAAGACTATGGGACTATGGCCAACTGTGTTTCAGATCTTTGCAATAATTGAATGTGTGAATGTTTGCTTGTGAAGAAGATATAAACATGCAAATATATGCATTTTCTCTGACAGTCAAGCAGCATTGAAAGCGATAAGCGCTTGCAAATGCACATCGAAAATAGTCTGGGATTGCTTTCTTTCATTACGGCAGCTATGCCAAATGAATACAGGAAATCTATATTGGGTTCCAGGGCACTGTGGCATTGAAGGCAATGAAATAGCAGATGAGTTAGCAAAAGCGGGCTCCAATTTGGAATTCATCGGTCCGAAGCCTTTTTGCGGTATATCAAAATGCACAATCAAAATGGAACTTAAACGCTGGGAAGAACAAAAAGTGACGGCCAATTGGATGGCTGTCAGAGGTTGTAACCAGTCAAAAAGATTCATTAATCCATACGTAAAAACCACTAAAAAGCTCATAGAACTCAACAAGAGAGCTCTGTGCACATACGCCGGCCTAGTAACAGGGCACTGTCCTAGTAGACATCATTTAAAGAACATGAGTCGTGTTGAAAATGATATCTGTCGCTTCTGCAATCTTGAAAGCGAAACGTTGGAGCACCTGCTTTGCAGTTGTAGTGCGCGTTACATGAGCAGAGCTAAATTTTCTTGACAAGAGATGCTTATCTCCTAGTGAAATTTGGTCTATTAATCGCAGGAAGGTTATCGGTTTCATAAACCTTATTAAACCTGACTGGGAACGTGCAGGAGCAAATGGCAATTGGCTTACATGGCACGTACAGTAAACAGGGGGGCTCTGTAGCCGCAAGGTTACCGAGTCTGCTTTGACAAGCGAATGATCGTGGGTTCGAATCTTAATAGAATCAAGCCATTCGATGTCAAAGTGACTTTAGCATGGGTTTATTCTCAGGCCCCTCATCACTCTTCCTTCATGCTGAGTTCTACATTATCCCGAAGACGCTTCTTATGGTTAGTATACTGGTATGAGGACGTATTGAGGTAATGGTTTTGTTCCTCATGAGGACTCACCAGTTCTAACTATAACGAGGCGAAACAGTGTTGGTATAGTAGGACATGCATCGAAGCAAGGGTAAAACCCTCATACACATAAGCACGCATTAAAAAATTATATAAGCTTATCGCTTGCTCAATAACGATAAAGCACAGAAATACAGTGTAGAATACAGCATACACTATTATTTCTATAATGAGAAATTATTTGATTTCTTATCAAAACGGCTTAAAACGAGCTCTTGTAAAAAAATAGTCAGCAATTCATAGAGGAATATTTGAAAAATTGTTAATTTTATCCCAAACAGATTGAAACAGGTCATCAAGAATGTAAATGGTCCTACGAGGTAGTAGTTGAGCAAGAAGGGTAATTTATTTTAACTCAATAGTTAACTGTCCGAATACTTTTGGCTGCATTTTTAAGCTATTCAAACTACATATATGTACTCTATCTTCAAAACGGAAAGCTTTTCCCCTAATTTTTGTTGTGCATCTAAATATGCTTTAGTTAAAAATTGTTTTAAAAAATATGTGTTACTATTCTTTGCAAAAATACTGCGCCAAACTACTAAAAGAAAAATTTATGCGCTGCTGTCCGAATACTTTTTTGGTTGACTGTATATATTTTTTGTAAACACTACGCAATATAAATTAAATCACACAATGAAATAATTTCTAAATCACTAGCTTTCATTTTCGTATCCAATTAAAAGTCGCCCAAATTTGTCAAACTTGCACTGCCAGGGAAGGTGTTTGTAATTTCTTTCACACATAAGTTATATTTTTGAGGAGGCATAAAATTTTATTGTTTGCCGATGCCAACTGAGATTTTGTTTGTTATTTTCAGAACACTTTGAATTTTAATCTACTTTGATTAACTTTAATTGTCGTTCTAAATCTTTTATAAAACGATCTGGAACCCGGCTCTGTTTCATTACTTTAATTTTATTAGCAATTGTTGTCTTGATTAACCTGCAACAAAAAATATTAGTTAAATGACCAAGTTTTAAAATAGTTATATAGGGAGACGATCAAAAAGTGATGTTAAACCACAGACTAACAGACGTAACGCTTCGAACAAATTTTCTAACAAAACTTCGTTTTATTGACACCCCTAAAACTTGTAAAAAACACTAGCATCACCTGGTGCAGTCTTTGCACTACGCAGAGTAGGTTGCTATAAATTTAGCAATGTTATAAATTTATTTGTTTAGGATATCTGACATCAGCGCCAGCGCAGGCGAGCGGCATTCTCGCGCAGCGACTGTTGTTTGAGTCTCGGCTTAAGCGAAAATTTGAAATGATCGTTTTTATTGACAATGGAATGAGGCTTCAGTGTTACGTCTGTTAGTCTGTGCTTAAAATTTCGAGAAAAAATAATGCTGAAAATTGTTCATTATAGTTTATTAAGTTTTCAAAAGAGTGAATCAAATTAATGATGCAGATTTTTACTTGCGGTGGAATAATCGCATCTTGAATTTGTCACCAGTCATCTAATTCTGCACAGTCTGGGCTCTACTGACCAATTCTTCTACAAGTCAAACATGCTTTCATACACTGTACCTTCCTTCTTGAATATTGCCTTGACCAGGGCCCGACAATGTCACCTTCAATTGCATAGCGTCACTCAACAATGAAGCAGTGAAGCTTCGGTTTCAACAGAAGCAGCACCGCTTCAGTTTCAAACTGGCTTCAGTCAGCGTCAGCGAAACGGGTTGCTCTTCATCATGACTATCAATTTCAAATTTCATTTATACTTTTCTATCAAATATTCAGAAGAAGGCCAGCAACTTTGAATGCAAATCAATTGAATTTGAGTAACATTTCCTACAATGCAACGCATATTAAAGTTGACCTAGTCAATGTCGACAAATCGTGCCTGACTTTCTACCGTCGTCAATTGAAACAGCAACCAACTTCAACTGAAGCTTGCTTGAAACGTTCTGTTCAACGGATGAAGCAAGTCACTTCATGTATGAAGCGAAGGTAAGAGAAAGTCCATTTCATTTCTTGTTTCGACGATGCCGGGCCCTGGCCTTGACAATTGTCCAAAATCACTGTAGAGTAGATTTGGCTTTCCTTACTGTGCTTATATTATCCTGAGGGAATCCTAATGCATGTCATCTGAACTAAACGAAGAAATGAAGTAGATCAATTAACTTCTTTATACATATTCCAACCTTTTTGACGTAGGACTACATCTTTGTGAAAACGAAAATAGAAGTGTAACGTTGGAATGAAAGATTTCAAATTCTAATAACTACTGAACGACTGTACGAAACTGAACAAAAACTGATTAAAACGATGGTTCTACAATTGATGAAGGGACGGTAGGGGAAAGTAATGAAAAGTTTTTTTTGAAAATGGTGGGGAAAGAGTGGAAAGGAGAGGGGTGGGAGGTTATTGGTTGCTACGCTTAAAAATATGTCGTTGTGACTCCTACCTTTTGTTCAATGGTAGAAGGTGCATGGGTCGAACCTAGCTATAATCTGAGATTATAACCGGATTCGAACCCACAACACCCGCCAGGGCGTGTGGCTCGCTGGTACCCGTGTACCTATGAACCACAGGGGCGCTGGACAAAAGGAGACTGCACAACTCCCCTTATTAATAGACCGTATGAATAAAACAGTTTGCTTTGCTTTTCCCGTGTAAATCTTATGGGAGAGTGTACTCTTTTATTCATACGGCCTAATGTAGCGACATGGGTTGGACTATTTTTAGACACAGATCGTGTCCAACGACAACTTGTTAAGCGTAGCTACCAATAACCCCCCTCCCCTCCCCCTCATTTTTCCACTCTTTACCCTCCATTTTCAAAAAACGTTTTCATTACTTTCCCCTACCGTCTCCTCATCAATTGTAGAACCATCGTCTCAAAAAATATTAATATATATTTGACCGCATTTCAAGGTCAAGACTAAAAACACGAGGTTTGGTCTAATTTATATGTCTGTTTATTTATTTATTTATTTATTTTATTTTTTTATTCATCTGGCCATACAGGCCTTCATGAATTGGATTGGATGGGGAAAAACCTCCTTGAGATGATCATACATCGCCCGCTCTCAAGCAGGCGTAAAAACCCCATCATCTTTAACTGACACATTCCAGCGTTACGAGACACCATGAGCAACCGTTTTTTCGAAGTAAATTTGTTCATATTTTACCAACAGTTTGACTAATATCTTTCAAAATAGGTGTTTTGAGATGCTATTTAGTAGTACTTTCTCAATACGAGGGCGAAATATTTATTATAATAAGCATCATTGAATAGTGGCGGAATACTTTTCGTTACGGGACACCATCGCAGAAAATGCGTATTCTGAACATGATTCAAACATTTGCAAAACTCTGCTCTGTTTCAAGTTTTTCAAAGTCGACATGTCCCGAACATTTTTAGCTGAAGGCAGCCTGAAACTTAAAATGTTAAAGTATATTCAGGTTTTGTGTTTAGTTTTTAAGATATAATAAAAATCATTTCGTTACGGGACACCATGCGCTGTTCGGCAAACGGTATTCTGCAAATGGTGTCCCGTAACGAAAAAAGTAAACTGCATTATATGGTTTATTTTCTCTAGATTTCTGTTCAGGCCGTCATATTTTCTATATCTGGTCTATATTCACTATATTTTGTAACAATAGTGTATTGATTTGGTGTGTTATAGTCTGGTAATAAGACATACGTAACGAAGTATATGTAAGGTAAAGTTTACTTCCAGGTAAAGAGAAATACCCATGTGAGAACTATACTGAAGTATTATAATGAAACGCTTGCCTAATCTTAGGGTTTGGACACATTAGTAATTAAAATGTAGGGGCGGTGCATTAATTATGTAACGAGTTTTCCCCATTGTTGACTAATCGCCCCCTCCCCCTATGTAAGATTTTGCATAATTTTGGCCAAAATAACAAAATTAAAAAATTTTATTTGAAAAAATTTAAAACGGTAAATAAGGTTCGTCTTGATGCGAAAGGTATGCTTTATTTGCGCTGCACGCCAAAATGGTATTAAATAGCAAATATTCGAAAATAAGGTACTTTGTTTTACTTCAGACGTATCAGTTAACGAATCATAACGCATAAATTTAAAAGTTTTTAAGCAACTCTACTATTTCATGCAACATTAACAACTCATGTTGCGAACTATAACTATAACATAAGTTGCTATAAAAGACTAGTTTTGCCTATTCTTTAAAATAACTTTGTTGTTAACTTGCAAATTATTCTACAGTCATAAAACAGTAATATAAAATATAAAAAAATAAAACAATTGAAAAGGGCCATGAAAACTTTCAAAAAAGAAACGCTAAAAAAAGTAGCTGAAAATGATGCCGTTCGAACACACGACACTTACTATGCATCTTGCAAGCTAAAAAATGTTCTCTGGGCTAGGCTTTCTTGCTAGTGTGCTCAGCGAAGCCACTATAATTGCTAAAAAAGCTGACTAAACAACTTTCAGAGACGGAATTCCAAGTTTTTAGACTATTCAAGTATTTTAATGATAAAGTATTCAAGTAAGTCGAAATCGGCGTTAGGTATAAATGTCTTTAAGACTTAACCCTTCTTCTTTATCGAGAGACTTTCATTCTTTTTCATTAACTTTTTTTTGTTTTCGGTTACAGTGGATTGTTAGCCTCAGGTCCCTATCTCACTGACGTGGCTGCCATCTTAAGGTGGGAGGAAGCCACTCTGTCCCCTTCACTGTTAGCCTACAGCAACCGAGATTGCGTACCCCAGCCGGCAACACGTGAACGTAGGGGTAGAAGTTAGTAAACAGAGGTTATGGAATGCACATGTTCACCCTTTGCCTGGAGCCACCCTTTGTCGAGAGGCTCTGCAGCTAGTTATTAGAGTACAAAACAATTAGGTTTATTTGTCTATTTTGGATAGGCTTTACGCGTACTTTATTTTGGTCACTTCTATTTGATTTTGCCGTAAATGTCCAAAATAACGAACGCGCAACGTCTGCCCAAAATAGATTACGGGGCTTGTACAACGATCCTACTGACTTTGGCAGCACCATCCAGTCGAGATTCGAACATACGACGACTGGTATCATATCTCGTTAGGTATTACTCATCAGGCATCACAACTTTTTTTGCGGTGTCCACCTTTCATATAATGTGTCCGTTTCTCTGTACAATGTCTAAAAAATATGATTACTAGGTATTGTTTTTGATGTTAAAGTATAAGTTTTGAACAAAATTTAGTAGTAGTATGGCTATATCAAACAGAGATACTTGTGTAGATATTGAATTTTAATCTTGAGGTGCCCGTCTTTACCGCACATTCCTTAATATTACAATATATTATTATATTGTAATCATATTTATACATACTTATAGTAAATACATATTTACTTGCCTTCGGTCATCAAAATAATAGATTTGTTATCGTCGATAAAGATTAGTTGAAACATGATGTGATAAGTGCTTTTTCATTCAATTACTTTTTGCGTTAAACAAAACGTTACGGGACACTATTTTGAAGCACCTATTTTATTTTACATAGAAATGCTTATCAAAAGTCAAGCACAGTGCGATTTTGATTGTACATATATGATTAAAGGAAATCCATAGTTTCAAAAAATTCGGATTTAAATTCTCTGGTATATGGAAATAAATGCAAAATTTTCGTTACGGGACACCATTACAAAAGTACCTGTTTTTAAAGGCCGCTTATCTGGAAAATGCTTTCATTTTTCAAAAAACTCTGTATGAACAAAATGTTACCCTAGTAATGAAACATGTTTTGACGATATACAGTTTTAAATTATTTTGGCTTAAAACTCTTGACAGAGAATTAATTGCAGCCTTGCCTAAATGATGAAAAAATCTATGTTGTTAACCTCCAACTTGTAAGGTGCATTTTAGCATGAATTGTCAATAAACAATATGGCAATTCAGGATTTTTGTAAGCTTTATAGTATGTTTGAACATACTACATACAAATATTTTTAATATTACTACTTTCAAAATTTGCTCTCATGGGATAGATGCGCTTGGAATGTGTCAACTATCAATACATAGAATAAGGAACGAGTTAAGCAGTGTCACCTATATTAATCAGTTGAAAATAAATGAGCCGAAAATGCACTTTTTTATTCATATTTTCAAAATCTTTTGATAGGATCATCTTCACAAATCACTTAACCATACATTTGATTCACACAAACATAATTTACTGGGTTTCCGACAAGAAATATGATGAATTAAAAATTGTTGTCCAAAAACGTACATTTTTCAGCTGTTGAAGGCAATCGCCACCGCGCTACTAACGAATCCATCACATTTTTCAGCACTGATTACAACCACTCTAAAAGTTAAGCACTCAATTGTCACATACCATATTATTCACTATCTTTTTTTCTATTATCTAAGGCTTTGTCACTAGCCGAAAGTTTTATTATTTTATGACAAAACTGAAAACAAATTCTGAATTGACGGAACCTGTTCACCAGTAGCAGCAGCTGCAGCAAAACTGATAAACTATCGTGTTGCCAAGACACTGTTTCGGTTCTGGAAATAAGAATTATAGGTTTGAAATTAACTGAAACCTCCAATGGTGAAAACGTGGTTTAATACTTTCAAGAGAAATGTATGTTCATAATTAATTTTTCTTTATTAAAAACAACAGAAAAGACAGCTTTTTCAATAATTTTCGAAGATTTTCTCAGTGATTTAATGAAGCAACGATGTGTTTCAATGTTATTTGCTTAGACAACACTGTTCTGAGTCGGACCGTGCGTACTGCTATGTTTACCTCTTTTGTTCTCCCACCATCCTTATGAACAGCGAGTGAGACGTCAAACTCGCAGTTTCCCATAAGAACACTAGAGAATAAAAGAGACGACGAATACCGTTTGGTGAGTGTATGCCCCGATAAACAATTTAGACAAATGGCATTTCACGCATCTATGCCGATACGCTATGCCGATTACGCATCAGATGCCGATTAGTAGGTCGCGGATAGGAACGCGAACTTACTGAATAGGGGGAACAGTTCGAGGGATTTTTTACGGGAACGTAAAAAAATTCAGATTTCAGGATTGCTTAAACAAGCACCTTGAGGGTGAAAATATGTTCGGTCTGATCAAAATTAGTTCCACCGCTCCAACTTTTAAAGCGGAAAATCAAAAGTTTAGCACAACAATAGTGTCTTCCAATGGTAACAGCTTGAAGAACTAAAGATAGCAAGAAGATTGGTATGCTGATATCCCCACTTAGTCAACCCATCGCTTGTAATAAGGTAAAACAATCAGTGACCCGCTTAGACTGCTTAAAACCGGTTCTTTACCCTAGTACATGTTTACAGGGCTTACAATACATTTTGGATCACACACAATTCAACTTACGACCAGGGATCCCACATATAATTCTATGTTTTTTGTTGAAAAAATCCGACAATCTGTACGGCGAGGAAAAATATCTGTGCAAAAATCTATCCAATGCAAAACAATGAGAGTGAAAGAGATAGAGAGTCATTTTTCTGACTATTTCCATCTCTTTCACTCTCATGTAAAAGCTATAAAATCTGTTTAATCTGTGTAATTTGGCGAAAATCTGTATTCTATGCATACAGATTCTGTACAGGCGATTTCTTTAAAATATCTGTTAAACACAGAATACAGTAATCCCCCTAATAAGGACGCCAATAGGTACTGCGTTAATGGAAACCGTGTTAATGGAGTCTACGTAGCATATGGGAATTGACTTAATTGGCAATTTTGCATTATTTTCCATACTATCTTGAAGGTGACAGTCATTTGAGTAACCTTCCCGAAGACCGCAATTTTCTAGATTGTCAGCAGCGCAAGATACAGCCTGTCTAAGCATATCACATATACACTAGCGCCACGTAGTGAGTCAGTTCTGCGCTATTTCCCATGCCATCTTGAAGGTGGTGGTCATTAGAGTAACCTTCCCGAAGACCGCAACTTTCTGGATAGTCAGCAGCGCAAGATACAGCCTATACAAAAATATTACATATACGCTAGCGCCACGTAGTGAGGTAATTCCAAAACACTACAATCCAACGGAAAGCCCTCAATCTGCTGAACAACTTTGTCGAAGACACCAACGTTCTATACGATCAAGATCACGAGTTATTCCACGTTGGAACCAATTAGGTCGATTCCCATATGCTACGTGGACTCCAATAAGGACGTTCGACCGCGTTAATGGAATCGTTCTTATTCGAAACCGCGTTATTCGGAAGGCTGCTGTAATCTATGAATGTGGCAACCCTGATATGACTACTATAAACAATTAATAGAAATCTTACGTACTAGGGTAACCTCTTTAAATTATTTTTAAACACATCTATGGACATAGAAAAATCAAAATGCACGTAGTATTTGAACCGCTCCGAATTATAGTGGTCTATTGACCATTTAGTTAATTTTACAGGAGACGCAATTGTCTAAAAAACTCTATAATAAATTCTATACAATTATTTTCTCCAAACCAAGTGTTCTAATGTGTAGTGTATAAAGTGATTCAACACGAGAATACATAAAAATCCCAACTTTTGGCAAAATACACGATTTATTCACACCAATGTACACAGACCACTATGATTTCATACATATTTTCACCGTAATCCCCAAAGCGTTCCGCAACATAGTGATCTATATCCATGGGATTTGTAAATGGCTGTATCTTGCGCTGCTGACCGTCTAGCAAGTTGCGGTCTGCGGGAAGGTTATTCAAATGACTACCAGCTTTAGGGCGGTATGAAAAATAGCGCTGAATTGTCTCACTACGTGTATACGTAATATTCTTATACAGGCTGTATCTTGCGCTGCTGACTATCTAGAAAGTTGCGGTCTTTGGGAAGGTTATTCCAATGACTATCAGCTTTAAGATAATAATATCAAAATAGTACAGAATTGTCTCACTGCTACAATGCTATGAGAAATAGTTAACTTCAACACTCAATTTTTTTCTCTACGTTAACTGCCTGTAAAAAATTAATGGTACTTCTAACAAGGCCAGAAAAATCCTACCAACTCACTTAATCTATTGATCTCAGTCACGTGAACACATTCCCAGTTATTTTCTAAATATTTTTCACGATTCATGAAAAATTGTATAATCAAAGAAAATTCGGTACCAACTTTTCAAAAGGGCCAATCTGCAAAATGTAAACAAACCCAGTGAGGGTTATTTTTTGCTGGACTAGCTAAGTAAAGAAACCCTCACTCGGTTTGTTTACACTTTGCAGATTGGCCCTTTTGAAAAGTTGGTGCCGAATTGTTGCATTTTTTTCACTAATTCTTTTAAATCGAAACTTGCAACAAATTCTTAACCCGGGTAATCGAGTCTAAAATCTTGTACGACGTAGTAGGTGAGGTAACCTCTCAGTTGGCCTCGAGGTACGATGCTGATCTAATAAGATAGTCGTCGTATATTCGAATCTCGGCTGGGAGGCGCTGTTAGAGTCAATAATCAATAGACCAAACTCGTGTTGTTAGTGTTTGACCTTGAAATGCGGTCAGGCATTAATATTAATATTTTTTAGAAACGGTGGTTCTACAATTGATGGAGGGACGGTACAGAAAAGTAATGAAATTTTTTTGGGGTGGGGTGGGGAAAGAGCGGGAAGGTGAGGGGGGGCTGGTTGCTACGCTTAACAAGTAGTCGTTATGACTCCTACCTTTTGTCCAATGCTGGAAGGTATATGGGTCGAATCAAGCTTCGATCCTGTTTGACCAAACAGCTGTGTACGGGTTCCAAATGGCAGCTGAGGCTTCTAATACGGAACGAACAAGGGAATAGTATAATGCTCGCAAACAGTAAGGATCAGTGAATTCCTTGGCGAGTCTAATAATAAACCCCAAATTTCTATTCGCCTTTGAAACGACATGGGAATAGTGATTTCTGAAGAACATTTGATCATCCAGAAGAACACCTAGATCTTTGACTACCGTTAAACTACTGACTGGTTCTCCAGATACGTCGTTGGAAAGATAAAACGATCAGCAATTTTATGGAGGGGACGAGAGAGCAATTTTATGGACGGCGTAAGAGGGGAGGCTTCTATACAAATGAAACACAAATCTCCTTAAAATTCGAGAACTAATCATACAAACGGAACCAAATTTGGCATGTTAGGGCTCTAGAAAGTAGGATTTTTTTCGATGGTATACTGAGACCCCTTCCCCGAGCAAAGTTCCATAACATAAAAATAGCAAAATTTGTTATCCTGTGATCAAGTTTTGATAGCAGGATTTAGTAAAAACTTGTATGAATTAAGTGACAACATAACAAAAATGATAACAAAAATCGTTCGGCATGATATCAAGTTTATACTACACTCAGCTATCAGTGATAGCAAATGAAGTCCAAATTTTGTTATCAAATTTCTTCATTATTGAGAACATATGTTGTTATCATGATGTTATCTAAATAACAAAAAAATCTTCTTTACCATAGTCTACTATATCGACATTTTGTCTCGGCTAACTGCCAAAAAACTAAAAATAATTGTTGGGAGTTACAATGGGGGCCTCGAAAAAACCTCCCCACGCGTTTATACTTATTCTACCGGAAGGGATTGAACACACGCCTTAGAGCACCGTATATGCAAACCTTACCTGTGCACCACAACTGCTCTTATATGTAACTGGGTTAAAAGCGTGTGTGCTTTAGCCAATTCGCTAATATGGCAGTGACGTTATGGTACTGCACGATCTCTTTTACACTCGCAGTGCTTCCCATATGAAAGTGTGCGAGAAAATTGTTCAACAGTCTTTTTATTCTTTCCATCTTCCCCTTGCGTCGCAGTAAATGGCTTCGCTGTCAAAGTGTCAACCATAGATTGAAGTCTGCTATAAATAGAAGAAAGCTTTGAGTATACCGACGAGTATTGTACAATCGTGGTGTTTTTTTCGAGTCAGTTACAATTTTCATTCTAATTCGAAACTATTATTAGTAAACTGGATTCAAAGAATAGAAACTTTACTACAAAACAGACTGACAGAACTCTGCTGGATTCCGGGTCATGCTGGAGTCAAGGTTATGAAGTAGCTAATCAATTAGCCGCTAACGCTAGAAACAATACACCAATTTCAACAGCAATTCCGGCAGAAGTCGCTATGAAAGAAAAGAAACGTAAGATCCAACAACATTGGGACAACCAGCGGTTTTCATTGCAAGACGTAAAACTGCGAAATTTGTGAAATTTGAAGTGAAATTTGAAACTACAAAATGGGTAGACTGCAGCTACGCATGTGATCAACGTATTCTAATCGGACTGGAAATTGGACATACGAGACTAACACATAGCTTTTTACTTAACAAAGACTCACCACCATTATGCGATTGTTGCGAAACCACAATTAACGTACGACACCTTCTCCTCGATTGCAGAAAATATATAGACGCCAAACGAACATGTAATATTGACGAAGTAACACTACAAAGACTCCTATGTAACGAAAGTTATAGTGAAGAAAAGTGATAAAGTACTTAAAAGAATGTAACTTGTACTATCAATTATGAAACTGTAAGGAAATAAACGCTAACTCTCTTTTGGTACAGGCACGAATGCATCGCTGATGTAGTGTCTAAAATTAATAAAATTGTATTATTGCGGATTTTTCACCAATTTTTAACGTCGAACGGTTTCTTCGACGACTTTTAGATTTTAAAAAGCTTTCTAGGTGATTTTTGAATTAACGAGGTTTTTTTACAGAATTTTTCGAATTACCATGATTTTTTTAAATGGTTTTATGCGCCATGTATCCCTCGTGAAAAAAAGATTCGAGTAATACACAAAAACCAGAATAGGAAAGTTTCAAAATAAATATTAATAAAAAGGGAACATATTTTCATTCGAGCAAGTTTAATTAGTAAAAAATTGTAAAGAAAATTTTCAAAATTTTATAACTTTGACAATTATTTAATGGCGAGCATGTTAGTAGGATCTCAATGGAATTTTCCGTTTTATTCTGCTACACAACAAATTCATGAAAGTAAATATTTTGTATACGAATCACACGCGTGTAAACATTTCTCATTTGATCTCGCATAATAACTTTGAGCTAAAACAATCTCCCAAACTAATAAACAACGCCAAAAGGCGACGGTGGACATCAGAGGGTTAATATATTACTTCTTTTTATTGAAATCGCAAAATTATTTGATAGTATTTTAACTTGTTTAACGTGTTTATTACGGATAACCTATCTTGATATCCGTGTACCATGTCATGTTATACAGAAATATTCATTAAATAACATCAATATAACATATTGAGTTATTCGTTAACAAAACAAGTTATCTTGTAGATATCGCTTTGTGATCAAACTTTGCTCGGGTCCCCTTTCAAGGGGGGGGTGCTCCCATACAAATGAAATACAAATTTCCTCATAAATCTAGAACTAATCAAGCAAATGGAACCAAATTTGGCATGTGGGGGTTTCTGGAGGTAGAGAGATGGGAGGGGGGCTTCCATACAGATGAAATACAAATTTCCTCATAACTCGAAAACTAATCAACAAATGGAACCAAATTTGGCATGTGGGGGTTTTCTGAAGGCATGTATTTATTTTATAATGGTTTGAGACCCCTCACCCCACAGTGGTAAAATTTTGAAAAAACGCGGACATTAGCAATTGGGTAAAAAATGCGTAATTTTTCAAGGGTGGTGTCTTCAGAGAAGTTTAATAATAAAATATAGCGCATCTTTCTGCACTATTAGGGTGAAGAAAAAAATTTTTTTTTTGAGATTATTTAGAGAAAACAAAAGTTCGTATCACCCTAATAGGTGAATTCACGGTCACCCTAATAGTGCAGAAAGATGCGCTATATTTTATTATTAAACTTCTCTGAAGACATCACCCTTGAAAAATTACGCATTTTTACCCAATTGCTAATGTCCGCGTTTTTTCAAAATTTGACCACTGGGCACCCCTGTGGTAGGAAGATAGCGACTCTCATACAAATAAAACATAAATTTTTGCGTATGTACCATATTTTCTGCTACAAGCGGTAAGCTGTGAAAGTAATTTAGTAAAACCTTCTTTGAGCAAGAGACAGTGAATCGACGCCGTTAACTTACGCGTTCTGGTTTTAATGTTATTTGTAACCAATGGCCCTTTTAAAGACCACAAGCGAGTTAAAGCAAGATTATTGAAACATATCAAGCTACGCATAATCATATTTAATACAATAATCTGTGGGCTGGTCATTCATTCTATTTCATCCTTTATGATGTACACAAGTGATTTAAAAAATCTCTATATCTCAATGGTTGAAGGCGTTGTATTTATGAACACGTATTTTCAAAGCTGTAATAGGAATGAATTCAACTCATTTAAAATACTCATGGCGCGCAATAAAGATCAGTGTTATTTTGAGTCTCAACGCGTAAGGACGTTTATATCACTGGAGACAGTATCCGAAGTTCCTCTAAACGGGTTTTGTGTAAATCTACAAATGTGACAAAAGCCACCATTGCATTCAATGAAGAATTGAATCTGAATATTTCGCTCTTCTCTTTTAAACATTCACTTGAACAATGGCACTTTCAGATTCCTATAAACATACGTATGTCAGAAATGCAGTTTCAAAGACTAATGAACTAATGATCTGATATAGTCCTACGTCACCCATTCGTACAACCCTTAGGGCTGTATACCTTGTAGTTTTTTCAGATCGTGTCCAATCATTGTCATAGTTGTGCATCATTTTATTTTATAAATTTGACACAATTTCCAAAAGAAAAAGTGTAAAAAGAAAACTAAAGTAATCGCACATTAAATTCCCCGAATCCCCCGAAATGGTGCAGTACGTCTACCACGATTTCATAGTTGTTCATTAAACAATAAATTTGATTTTTGGTATATTGGTACCTAGTATGAGCTAGTCAAATATCAAAAAGTATTGGTTAATGGACAAATGAGAAATCACGGTGGGCGTACAACACCACCAGCCGCCTTTTGCAGGAATCCTCTGAGGGAACACACCACAGAACGGTTTTGGACCGATAAAGTACCGGTTTTGGACTCTTCCCAGTAGAAGTATCGGCGTTCCACTCCGCAATGGCCAGAAACCCAATAAAAGTTTACTTGCTTCTTTTTTGTCACAGTGCACAGTGGCTCACGCCCATCTTAAGATGGCAGCCCCGTCAGCCAGGTAAGGACCTTAGGTTAACAACCTACTGTACCCGAAAACAAAAAAAAACCGAATTAATCCACCTAGCGGTGTGACCTAGCCTTTCTACTGCCACAATAATGATTTTTTAATTTCTCAGGAACATCTGTAATTAACTTGACTAAATTTTTAAATATCCGTTCCTTATTTTTCAAAATCCTTATCCAAAAAGAATATCTGAATTTGAAAAAATAACTGAGTAGAGCATTAGATATGAAAAACGTAAAAGAGAAATTGGGCTTTTTCTTAGTTGGTGCTCATACATGCATATGAGCTAGAATAGGCGAAAGAGAACTTCCCATAGCTGTTCCATTTATTTGCTGGTAAAATTTGTTGTTGACGAAGCGGTATATTAATTTTGTGCACTTTCGGTTGCCCGTAAATTTTAGGGCAAGTAGCGGCATTGGTCAAGCTACTTTCAATACAACAACAAATTTTACCAGCAAATAAATGGAACAGCTATGGGAAGTCCTCTTTCGCCTATTCTGGCTGAAATTGTGATGGACACACTGATAAAAGCAACGCTTGAAACAACGACAACCACAGTTCCAGTCATCAAAAAATATGTAGACGACCTCTTCCTTCCAACATCAAATTCAGGAGACAATCGACGATTTCAACAAATACCACCCCAGCCTACAATTCACGTGCGAAGAGGAGAAAGACAACACCCTACCATACTTGGACATGCTGCTGATTCGACACCAGACTATCAGTTCCCGATGGTATGCCAAACCAACCGCCTCTGATAGGTTACTAAACTATCATTCGTTCCATCCCACCAATCAAAAAATCAACACTGCGATTAACTTTATCACACGCGTGGATGGGCTTTCTACCGACTACACAACAGAACATAAATATTCCATAATAGTAAAACACCTCAGAAACAATGACTACCCCAAAAGCCTCATTAACAGATGCTGGAATAGATACAAACACAAAGCAACTACAATTCCTACAACCTGTATACAACCCAACATAACTTACAAACCGTTTCCACATATAGATAGTTTATCTCCCCGTATTGCACAAATTCTGAAAACAGATTACCCCGAAATTCGTTTAGCATTCAGCACCAGATATAATGTTGGCATGCTACTCCCCCGATTAAAGATACCATCCCAAGTAAACTAAAACATAACGTAATTTATGTAATATGTTGCCAAGATTGCTCAGCCTCATACATAGGAATGACAACCACGCATTTAAAAACAAGACTATCAGGACATCAAACAATCATAAACAAGCTAAACAAACTAGGGTAATTGATCTTGAATGGACCTATTTAGCGCTTTTTAACACCACCACTCGCACTCCTGCTCAATTTACTCGTCATTTATAAATAATATGTGGTGATGTTACTATTAAGCATAAGCATAAGCATAGGATACCGTATGTGGTGATGTTACTATTTGTTGGAAAGTACCACCTTTTTTCTACATTATCAGTACTTTAAAAATGTATTATTGATGAAACTTTTATTAAATATATCGTTTTTTGCCAAAGCCTTTTTTTGATCTTGAATGGACCCAACATGATCTTGAATTGGACCTATTTTTGATTTTGAAATGGACCTAAATTTGAATTGTTATAGTTTCTTGCATGTAAATGAACAAAATAATAACAAAGAATTTTTTTTTAATAGTACAACTATACTACTGTTATTTATTAATAGGACACAAGGTTGAACAGCTTTTACCTTTCTTATACTCTGTTAGAAAGGTATGAAAGTCGGTTGAAAAATTTGAAATCAGTCACAGTCGCCGAGGGTCTTATTTTTATGTCAGCCCAACAATTGAACAATGTTTCAGTGACTTGATATGCGTTATGTATGTATCTGTGTGTGACATTTGTATATTGGGAATTTATTATTACCTGTTGTTCAGATATAGTTGAAACGATTTCTACGTCATAAAAAAATTATGTCGCCTATTAGTTTCAAAAATTTAAACCATTCATTAAAAATATGTAATATAACTTATATTAAACGTAGTTTATCAAGTACAGTGGGGTTCGAGTTTTTATTTAGTGACTACATATTTCGAAAGGTCAGACTTTTACTGACGTAGGACTACGTATTACTGCAAAGTATCTAAAGGTTTGCGACAGCCTCTGTCGAACATTTTGAATATAAAACCGTTGCAATCGTGAAAAATTCGTTAATTAGTGGTAATTATTCAATTTTTGACACATTTATATGCAATTTTTTCAGTTAAAAAATGGTCTAGATTTTGCCACGGTTTCGATTTTGGCAACATAGGCGACACGCATTTGTTGTCAAATTCGAAAGCATACTGTAAATGGTGCTTGCAAAAATTAGACTTGGTAATTCTACTAGGTTTAAAGGTAAGGTTAGATACTAGGTTTTAATTTTAAATGATAGTCGATGAAGAACTGTACCAGATAGAAAATAGGTGAACCTTCCTATTTTCTATCTGGTACAGTTGAATATTTTAGATCTCAGGGTCACTCAATTTCGGTGGACAAGGAGGTATTAATTTTCTCACAAGTCTGAGGGGAGAGGTGCTTAAAGAAAACTTTACATCCCCTAAGAAAAAAAATCAGAGGGTTTGTGTATAAGATGCAACCACGGATGACGTAGTACAACGTTAGTCGGGTTGCATGATTTTGAATATTTTACTAAACTGATTTTTAATCTATCTGTCAATCGATCAAAAGGTGATGTGAAGTCAACCTGCTTACTTATCGGCGGAATATAAGGTCTTTGCAAAATATTTTTTAAGTTTTTGACACCCCAAGTTTTTGTCAAAGGGGGGGGGGGCCTTTGGAAATTGGCTTCAAAAATCGGGGGGCTAAAAAAAATTTGTAGGCTATGAGTATAAAATCAATTGTCCGTGTGCTCTACAGCCTGAAAAACTCGAAAAATGAGTGTACTTAACACTTCTAGCACGAAACTGAAATGGAAATTCGAATTCGGAGTTTCCGAAAATCGTCCAAAAAAATTCTCTCGTTTTTGTCTTCTTTTCGTACATTTTTGCATGGAAAATAATAACGTATATATTAAAAGCAAGAACAGATTTGGTTTTCACGCTTAAACTTTAAATAAAAATGCTTAAAACCCATGTTTTTTGCTCGATTAAAAAATTTACTTTGTTCCCCCCCTTCAGTGGCCCAACACCGGAAGGACAAAAACTTTATAAAATATTTGTAATGGCCTAATTTTACTTCATTCTGAGCCTCATAATTATTTTAACTAAACTATTTAGAAAATTATCAAATACAATATTATTTTTTTAGGCATATCCAGTTCGAAAATGGTCCAGATATTGATCGAAATTTTATGTTTTTTGCACCATATCATTATCCAGGCCTTTACCTAATTTCTAAATCCGCACAGATGACGCACAGATGATTTTATTGCCAAACCGGATAGTTTTGTAGGATGGTTGGGCATCACAAAGTTTCACGAGGGTGAGGAAGTTGACGTTCTTAACCATCAGAAGTGGCTGCTCCTTTTTACTCAGACGAGTCTGATTTTGTGACTACAGGATCCGGTTGAATTTTATTGGCCTTAGGGTTTTCGGTCAGCGCGCTAAAGGTGTTTTGAAGCTTTGGTATATGCTTGATTAACGTGTTTAAACTATTTCTCATCTGAGTTTTGTCAAAACTTAAACTTACAGCAAAACTTTTTGCTGTATTTATATGGAAAATACAGGACGTTATTTGTCCAAAATTTTGATTCCAACCATTTTTACGATGTTGCCTGTAGATAGTTAAGCAGGGATAACCACTTTAAATAGAGTTTGGAATATTAGCTTCGTAACTCAATTCGAAGTTCCAATATTAGAGTTTCCTATACAATAAAGCTATATACAAATCTTCAGAATTGTATTCTCAAATAACTTGTTTCATTCTTCTGAGCATTACTTTTAATGATACAAGAATTGTCCCGTTTAGCATAATTTGGGATTTTTTTACATAAGGCGAACAAATTGGGAAAATTTTGCTCTACTTATATAGATTACTTATATAGATTATATAGATTACACTTTTGCTTCGTGCTAAAACATATACGTAAAATCCAATTAAAAAATTTAAGTGTAACAGGTTTTGTGCTAAATGCCAATGACGCAAAAATAGCTCTTTTTTAAGGGACATAGTACCTTTTACACCATATTTTTTGCCTAATTTCAAATATTTTTTCTCGATAACGCGAAAGGCAAATTGAATCGGGTTTTTTGCATTCGAAACATTGCATTTTATACTAATATTTGCAATTTTGTTTTCATAAGGGAACCTCTTCCCCTTGCCCCTACGGCTCCTTGAAGATAGTCGTTCAAAAAACCCATGAATTGCGGTACCATGGGTTGGCGCTGGGGGCTTATCCGAATTGAAAAATTCCAAAACGACTTGAAAGAACATTTAATTATCTCGTGTTTGATCCATCCTTTTTTAGAATCCGAACACATAACAAAATGGCGGACATTGATACATAAAAGTATGGTTTTTAAGCGAAAAAATTGACGTTAAACATTTCTAAAAAATACAAAAATTACAATATCAAGAAAAGGATGGGTCAAACACTAGATAATTTTGTTGGCTTTCAAACAAAAAAAGAATCATAAGAATTGCTTGAGCCGTTCTTGAGATATTTATGGTACCGACTTTCAAAACCTGGTTTCGAGAAAACGACGTTGAAGTTTTTACTCGTTGTTTAATCGCTCCAGACATGCGCGGTACAAATAGCTGTAACTTTGTCAATATTTGGAATTCATGCAAACGACTTCAAACACATATGGTCAAAATGTTGATCTTTCGAAATAATCAATAAAAAAATTTAGGTTTTAAAAAATTGAAAAGGTACTATGCCCTCTTAACAGAAGGCAGTTAGTATCCCTCTTATCTTTTGATCCATCTTATCTTTTAATCAATGATGGTTAAAATTTTTGTACAATACTGATTTTGTACAAATTAAGTTTATATTATTTTAAGCATAAAATGACATATGTTAGCTAACTAATTAGGAAGACTTTTTAGTTTCAAAACTAGAGGCTACAATGTACAACTACGAAAAAGGATGAGTGATAGTTAGTTATATCAATATAATTAAGTTTTTATTTAGGCTATAAATCAAGCCTACTTTCAATATCCCGTGCTTATAGATTAATTATAAACGGAGATACTATAGTGACAACAAGCAGTTTTATAGAATATACAACGACGTGTTCGTTGGTGGTAGGCAATGATAGCTACCGGCAGTGATGTCTCGGAGCGCAAAACTAGGTCCATTCTAAAATCAATACTAGGTCCATTCAAGATCAAAAAAGGGGGTTAACATTTTTAAGGAATTTGAAGATTTTACTGGTTTTACTGAACTTTTAAACACCTAAATTGAAATTACACATATTTTAGCATCATTTTAAGAGTATTGTTTTATTTCAAACCAGAAGGGTTCCGGGTAGTAACAGTTTGAAAATACTCTATGGTGACTGCCAAAACGCTGAAAAACAGCTACTTTTAAATACGCGGCAATAAAGTAGTTTTGGCTATAATTTTATTTTAATTTTAGTATATTTACGTTCAGAAATGATTAAAGATAAACATAAAATACAGTACAAAGACTTGATAATTATATCCTAAAATTCTTATTTAAAAATAGGTCAAATAAATTTCAAAATCATTTACCCTAATAGAAACAGGACACACATACACAGATTGGGAAATACAAGCCCTCAAGGAAGGCCGGTTAAGGCCCTAACCCAGCGAGGTTAAGGCGCCGAACAAAGTCGCATTCGACTTTGCGCGACTCCGTATAGCCACTACGATGGGAGCGGGAACTCTTATCCCTACCTCCACGCGTTACCGGCCGGGACGCAAATGGGCCTAGGGTCGACCAAATACCAGTCCTTGGTTGCACCCTCATTTGTGTGCTAACAGGGAAAGGGGGGCACGCTGTGCCTGAGGGTAGCGTGGCGTAGTGGTGTAAAGAGGCGAGTGGGGCTCAACTCCTATAAGCCAGCTGCGGGCGCCGTAGTGTTTGCGGTTAGCGTGGCGCAGTGGTGTAAAGAGGCGAGCGGGGCTCAATTCCTATAAGCCAGCTGCGGACGTAGTAGCGTCCTGTTAGAGCTCAGGACTTTAAGCAAAAAAGCCGGGTCAGGAGTGCCATGGGCACATTAGGATCGGTTCCAGGAAGATCCTAATTACGGTGTACTGGACGGGCGGGAATAAACGTTTGGATTTGGCGCTACAGGGCTGACGGCTGTGCTATTCTACTACCTTATGTAAGGAAGGGTGATACCTTCCTGAAACGGCGAGTAGGCTAATGGTACAGCTGCCTTCCGTCCCGTTAAAACCGTAGCTGGTCTCTAGGTATGTTCAAAGCTCGTCACTCACGTCAAAGTGCGGTGGTGTAGGCTCAGATGATACATTCCTGACTAACGCTGATCGGATGCTGACATCCCTGCCCCCATGAAGGGTAGGGGGGAGTGTCCCTAGCCATGGCCTCCCTGCTTGCATAGATCACCATGGGATCGTTAAGGCGACTACACAATTACGAGTGGAGATAGCGGCCTAGAGTTGGGACCCTTTCGAATGGACAATTTTTTAAATTTTAAAGAGGGAGCGAATACGGGTGCTACTAGTGGCAAAGATGACATCTTTGCCAAAAGTAGTAAGTTGGCTAGGTCACCAACAGCAAAGACAGGTAGCCCCCCGTTATCGGGGGCGCGACCCAAGAAGGGAAGCCCGCCGACATCGGGGGCACAGCCCATACAGGGAAGCCCCCCGAAAACGGGGGCGATACCGAAGAGGAAGTTGACTCCACCAAAGCCTAACACCCCAGTTAGAACGCAGGTGGCCACCGCTGCTAGCTCAGCCAAGAGGGCGAGCGACAGCGGTAGGCAAATGTCAACGGAGGGCGTGGTGCACCCTCTTGAGGGCGAAGTTGGGCTTCCTCCAGCCAGTAGCAAGCTGGAGGAAGCCAAAAAGTTGGTGGACGAGTTGTACTCGTTCATCAACTCTAGATCAAATGTCCACCTCGACATTAAAAAGCTGGCGATGAGCCTCCGCGCTACCGTCATAGCTGCCGAGGTGGAGAGGCAAGAGCTTCTGCAGCGATGCGAAATCGCCGAAGCTCTGGTCATAGCCGCTAAGGCTGTGGCCATGCCTAGTCAGGCGCGTACGCCGCTTGCCAAGCGCAAGGCGGCTACGCCCGACCATGGACCAACGCTGGTAGCCAAGAGGCAGCGGACTTCGGCTCGCGCCTCTACCAGCGAACGTGCGGAGGCGGTCCCGGATGGTGCTTCCGGGACCGGGGAGGAGGAATGGTAGGTGGTTAGGCGTAAACCGCCTAAACCGCCGAGGCCGAAACCGAGCGAGGCTGCGGCTGCAAAGCCAAAGCCAAGGCGCGTCCATAAGGGCGACGCCTTAGTAGTGAAGCTGACAGGTGAGCTGTCGTACACCGAACTACTGCGCAAGGTTCGAGTGGACCCCAAGTTGCAGGAGCTTGGGGCCAACGTAGTAAAGACCCGCCGAACCCAGGCAGGGGATATGCTCTTCGAGCTCAAAAAGGACCCAACGGTCCAGAGTTCGAATTACCAGAAACTGGTAGAGCAGTCCCTGGGCGAAGCGGGCCAGGTAAAGGCGCTGTCGCAGCGTGTTCTGGTCGAGTGCAAAAACCTCGACGAGATTACGTCGACAGTAGACCTGAGTGATGCTCTGCGGGATCAGCTTAAGGTTGATGTGGCACCCGCAGACATCCGGTTGAGGAAGGCATACGGTGATATGCAAACTGCGACCTTAAACGTGCCAGAGGCAATCGCCAACAAGATGTTGGCGACTGGCAAAATTAAGGTAGGGTGGTCAGTGTGTACACTGGTGTCGAAACGGCGTATCGAACGCTGTTTCAGGTGTATGGGCTTTGGCCATCGGGCGGCCAAGTGTAAGGCCCCCGATCGGTCCAAGCTGTGCAGGCGGTGCGGCGAAGATGGCCACTTCGCCAGGGGATGTAGCAAACCCCCCAGGTGCATGCTCTGCACAGTCGATGCGGGAAATAAGCATGCCACAGGTGGCCCACTGTGTGCGGCTTATAGGCGGGCATTGCAACGATAAGGGTGCAGGTTATACAGATTAACCTAAACCACTGTGAAACGGCACAGGAGTTGCTTTGGCAAACGGCAGCCGAGACGGGGTGCGATATTGCCATTATCGCGGATCCCTACCGGGTCCCCCGTGCAGACGCTAACTGGGTTATCGATAAGGGTCGGATGGCAGCGATCGCCGTGATGGGTAGATACCCGATCCAGGAGGTGGTGTCGTCCGACCAAGAGGGGTTCGTGATCGCGGTGGTCGATGACGTCTGCATCTGTAGCTGCTACGCTCCACCTAGGTGGTCGCCGGAGCAGTTTGACGGGATGCTAGACGTGCTCACCGACGAACTCATGGGCCGCAAGCCCGTTGTCATTGGAGGAGACTTCAATGCTTGGGCTGTCGAATGGGGTAGCAGGTGCACTACTCCGAGGGGACAAAGCTTGCTGGAAGCTCTGTCCAAGCTAGATGTAAGTCTGGCTAACGTGGGATCCGTCAGTACCTTTTGTAGGGGGGTACAACAATCGATCATCGACATCACCTTCTGCAGCCCAACGTTGCTTGCCAACATGGGCTGGAGGGTGTCAGGTGAGTACACGCATAGCGACCACCAAGCTATACGGTACACGATTGAACGACGGGCGCTACGGCCACGCGGGGTGAAGTCGACAGGGAGGAGGTGGAAAGTGAAGGCCTTCGACAAAGACCTGTTCGTTGAAGCACTCAGTGCAGAGAGCACCCGCTCGAACCTGAGTGCTCGTGAGCTAACCAACGTCCTAGTACGGGCATGTGATACCACTATGCCTAGGACGGGGCAGCCAATGAACGGTCGTCGCTCGGTATACTGGTGGAGTGATACCATTGCCCAGCTCCGTTCCAGGTGCCACAGAGCGAGAAGGCTAGCGCAGAGGGCCCGGACCGATGCGGATGCTGAAGCTCGGGGAGTTGATCTTAGAGCGGCAAGGTCGGCGCTTAAGAAGGAGGTTAGGCGTAGCAAGAAATCCTGTTTCCAGGAGCTATGTCGCGATGCGGATTCAAACCCCTGGGGAGGTGCATACCAGGTGGTAATGAAAAAGATGAAGGGTACATCTGCGCCGCAGGAAATCTGCCCCCAAAAGCTGAAAGTCATCGTGGAAGGGCTTTTTTCGCAACACGATCCAGTTTGGTGGCCTCCGACCCCGTACGGTCAATCGAATGATGTCCTCAATCCGGTCACGAATGAGGAACTCATCGTAATTGCCAGGGGTCTAAAAACGAAGAAAGCGCCCGGTCCTGACGGGATTCCGAGCGAGGCACTCAAAGCGGCGATCCAAGCATATCCCGATATGTTTAGAGAGACGCTTCAGAGTTGCCTAGAGGTATGCGAATTTCCAGACAAATGGAAAGTCCAAAGATTGGTACTACTGCCAAAGCCGGGGAAACCACCTGGTGATCCCTCGTCGTACAGGCCAATTTGCTTACTGGACACGCTAGGCAAATTGCTAGAGCGGGTAATCCTAAACAGGCTAACGCCTGTGACGGAAAGTGATGTCGAACTGGCAAACACGCAGTTTGGCTTCCGTAAGGGGAAGTCCACTGTAGATGCCATAAAGTCCGTAGTGGAGAGGGCCGAGAAGCCTATGAAACGGAAAAGGCGAGGCGACAGGTATTGTGCCATAGTCACAATCGATGTCAAAAACGCCTTTAACAGCGCTAACTGGGGTGCAATTGCGTTAGCGCTGCATAGGATGAGGGTACCGGATCATCTGTGCAGGTTGCTTAAGAGTTACTTCGAGAACCGGACGCTAGTGTACGACACGGCGGACGGGGCGAAGAGGTACAGAGTGACAGCGGGTGTTCCACAGGGTTCGATTCTCGGCCCCACGCTTTGGAATGCCATGTACGATGGGGTGCTGAGGCTCGAACTACCCACTGGGGTCGATATCACTGGCTTCGCCGATGATATCGTCCTTAATGTGGTAGGCGAGTTTCTGGAGGAGGTGGAAATGCTGGCATCAGACGCCATAAGCATAATAGAGGGTTGGATGGCGGGCGTCAATCTGCGATTGGCCCACCATAAGACGGAAGCTGTGATGGTCAGCAACCGTAAGTCGGCCCTAGAGGCAAAAATAATCGTTGGGGGACAGGCGATTGTCTCCAAACGAAGTGTGAAGTACCTGGGTGTCATGACAGACAACAGGCTGAACTTCACCAGCCATGTGGATTATGCTTGTGGTAAAGCGTCAACGGCGGTCACTGCGCTGTCTAAGATCATGCCGAACGGCTACGGTCCTAGCAGCAGTAAGAGACGTCTGATGGCCAGCGTTGCCATGTCGGTGCTACGATACGGTGCACTGCTTTGGAGAGTGCACGGCTTTGGAGAGTAAGCGCAATCAGGCATGTCTGAATAAGGTGTTCAGGCTGCTAGTTTTTAGTAGGTAGGCGCATGTTGGCACCATGTGAATCCTATTCGGCACCGCGAAGGTGCTGTCTTTGAAGATTTTCTCCCTGCATAAACAATACAAAAAAAAGACCCTAGGTGAAGGGTAGTGGCGGTATGAAATGGCAAGGGTGTTGTGTGAACCCACACACGCAACGGACACGTCGGAGTGCTTCGGCACGTTCTCCCTCCTGAAGTAAAACCTAACGGTAGTTCCGGGAGGGGTTCAGGAACGGGCAGCAGGATAGTTTTTAGTAGGTAGGCGCATGTTGGCACCATGTGAATCCTATTCGGCACTGTGAAGGTGCTGTCTATGAAGATTTTCTCCCTGCATAAACAATACAAAAAAAAAGCCCTCAAGGAAAAAACCGCTTTAATCGCCCATTGCATAGACGAAAAACATAGATTTGACCTCACGACCACCAAAATATTAGACCAAAGCTACAAAAAATCATCACTAGCTATTTGCGACTACAACGATCCACCCAAGCCTACAACCCTGGACAGCATCACGGACCATTATATCACAACTCGGCGATCACACTCTCAACTGACTGGCTCGGCTGATAACGTCGTGTGAGAAACACTGGGACGTTTCCTCTCGGCTGCGACACACTCGTTGATCTCTATTTGTGGCGGACGATCGTGGGGATCCGTCATCATCATGAACTCATCATCAGTGACACCCAATCAGCAACTGATAGCAACGATAAGAGTATGAGTTGCGCTCTCACGCATCTCGGGAGTGGTCCATCTTCGATCTTCGATCTTCGAAATTGAGCGACTTTGGCGCGAACTGGATGCCGGGTCGCAGTGCATGCCGATGCATTTTCATAGTTAGTTGGAACCTGAGTCACCGTCGGGATCGGACGCGATTCCAGTATCAATTTTATTACTTAATTGTTTTAAACTCCTTAAATTGAATATACGTTGTTCGTTAGTTAATAATAGTTAATATACGTGTCATCATTAAACGCTTGGTTTTTATAACTACCACGGAGCGTATTATTTCGGCTTTCAGCAATCCGAATTGGCACACCATTGGACTCATCTGGAATTTGTGAGCTGGCTACCAACCCATTGGATTCTATTTTTCCTCCGCTTATGCATTGGTCGATGTAGGACCTGACTGCACCGCTGCACCACGTTATCGAAGGAGTTTGGACCACCCGCAGCTAGGAACCCTACACTAGCCATACTAGAGATGTGCAACATATACAACAGTCCAAACGCAATCAACAAACGAACAGACGTAGAAGGATTAAATAGTATATATGCCGGAATACTATTTTCTGTTCAAAATAAAACCAAGAACACCCCCACAACCCTAGTGCCTAATCAAACACATCCACACATATAAACAGCAATTGTAAAACCATGTGACTCTTAGACCGATAGTGCAGACACAGAATAAAACCCAAAAATAATAGTGACGAAAGATACTAAAAATCCACTACAAATGACAAACTACAGGTTAGCAATAGACGACTATAACAACAAAATCTACAATCAAATTTACCGTATACAGGAACCTAAGATGGAAACATAAGACAGCAGCGACAATTTTAGACTTTTTCAGACAAAATCCTTCTGACAACGGACAGACTAGTTAGTGAGTAACAAATAAACACTAAAAATTGTCATATAGTTAAAATACCAATGTTTATTGCGATTCCTTGAAAAAGCTTTAAAAATAAAAGCGAAACGTCGGAGAGTAACTAAAAATTTGTTACGATTTTGGTTTGACTGCATACGCCATTTCCAACAAAAAAAAGCAATTTTAGAACGTTTACCTTCCCATTGCGCAATTAATAGCTAAGTGCAAGGTATGTATTGTAAAGCTGTATTTATTTACTTATTTATTTATTTAATCCATCTGACCGTAGTATCCATGAATTTGTGATAGGATGTGGAAAAGCCCAGCTGAGGTGAAGTTTGCGTAAAAACCCCATCATCTTTTTGATGTACAATACAAAACATTCATTACATATGAATATATGAATATATGGTACTACCACCTGCCTTAGCAGAACATCCGTTCATAGCAATGAGCCTATCATGTCAAAAAGAGTTGAACATATTCAACGATTGGTCATGCTTCCCAACTCTTGTATGAAGGGCCAAAAGGGAATTGGTCGATAAGCAACATCACTTACACGTACCAGGGATTTAGAGAATCTCCTTCCAAGGGCTAAGTCGCCTGGGTCAATCGTTGAATAAACCGTCTTAATGCAGAATGACTCCAGCAGGTGGGGAGAAGAGCCCGCTCATTATCCACGATGTGTTGTTAATCGGGCCAAGATTAACCCTAGAAAGTTGACTGTTTCACTCTCCCTAGGCCCACCGCTTCAAACAAGTGCTCTGATGGTCCCTCCCTCTTCCCAATTCTAGTTTATTTATGAAATGTGGTATATATGAGTAAAAATAGAACAATCTCACCAGCAGTCCTTGGAATGGAATAGAGTTGCGGCCTTTTGGTTTCCATAAGTGCTTCTAATAATTAATTTATTTTTTCTTCTGGTATCCAATATCCATGTGCAGTATTAACACTCGATACAAAACATTCATTACATATACAAATTCACGCTTAAGATACTAATATAATTAACAAATTGTCAAGCTTATAAGCTATTTCTTACAACTACACATTTAAATAGTCAGTATTTTTAAACGATTCTTAAAACCATCACATGAAATACTGAAATCAAAGTGTACATAGAATCTATTAAAGACGTTACACGTTGCCCGAATGGGTTCATTCTGACCGTAGTCGGTTCGTTGGAAGTCAAGCCTTATAAAGTCCCACGATCCTAAGCTCCTTGTTGGGGCATTGATGTTAATTTGCGCAAGAAGATTAGGAGCATCAATTTTGTCAGTTAAAAGTTTTCCTATGAAAACGGCTCTGGCCATATCTCGTCTTTGGGCAGGCGTTTCCATGTTAAGCAAACGACAACGTTCCACGTAAGGAGGCAGTTCTATATATTAATATTTTTTTTGAAACGATGATTCTACAATTGATGAAGTGACGGTAAGGGAAAGTAATGAAGAAGGATTTTTTTCCGGGAATGAAGGGGAAGGGTGGAAAGGAAGGGGGGGGGGGTAATAGGTAGCTATGCTTAACAAGTTGTCGTTGTGACTCCTATCTTTTGTCCAATGCTGGAAGGTGCATGGGTAGAACCAAGCTGTAATCAGAGATTATAACCGGATTTGAACCTACAACACCTGCCAGGGCGTGTCGCTCACTGGTACCCTGGACTGTGGTTCTGTGGTTCAAAAAAATATTAATATATGCCTGACCTCATTTCAAAATCATGACTGTAGTCACGAGTTTGGTCAGTTCTATATAGAAATCTAAGAGCATATCGTAGAAACCTAGACTGTCCGACCTCAATTCTACCAACCCAAATATCTGCCTAGGGACTCCAAATTATCACTGACGATTCTAAAACAGATCGTAAAATGTAGTAATACAGTGCTCTCAGACAGTATGGATCAGTGAACTCCTTTCCTATTCTGGTGATAAAGCCGAGATTTCTGTTCGCCTGAGCGATAATTA
The DNA here is from genome assembly GCF_943734655.1 of Sabethes cyaneus. Lineage (NCBI taxonomy): Eukaryota > Metazoa > Arthropoda > Insecta > Diptera > Culicidae > Sabethes > Sabethes cyaneus. The sequence continues at coordinate 126,322,263 of NC_071354.1, forward strand.
GTGAGTAATGATCTCTGAAGGACATGCGAGAGTCCAGCAGTATCTCAAGATCCTTAAAAGTTGATGCTCTTGAGAGTATCTGACCAGATAAGTTGTAGTCCCATAGAATCGATTGTTTCCTGTGAGTGAAGGAGATCACATAGCATCTGGGTATACTCAGTGTCAGTTGATTATTGGAGCACCATTCAAACAAATCATCCAGATGACGTTGTAGTTCGATATAGTCTGTTGTGGATCGTATCACAAGAAACAGCTTAAGATCGTCTGCATAAAGTAGTCTGCGTCCTCGTGGTATGATAAAACAGACGTCATTGAAAAACAAAGAGAAAATGAGAGGCTCGAGATTGCTTCCTTGTGGTACACCTGATGAGCTGACGAAGCTGAATGATTCGTGGTTTCAGATCTTCACAGAAAGAAAACGGTTAATCAGGTATAATCTGAGCCACTTGACGAAGCTATAAGAGGCTCCCAATCGAGCAATTTTTGCCATCAGAATAGAGTGATCGACTCGGTCAAATGCGGCTTTAATATCAGTGTATATGGTATCAACTTGAGCACCATCGTCCATATGTTTAATGCAGTGTGACGTGAACTGAGTTAAATTAGGGTTGTCGATCTACCTGGAAAGAAGCCATGTTGGTCGGTGGAGGCATAGGACGTAGCTTCGTGTAACAATATTTTTCCTATCAGCAGGGCCGGCGCTAACCCATTTGTCGCTCCACGCAAACCCTTAAAATGGCGCCCCCAAAGTTTAGTCATAAAAAGTAGCTAAGATTTATACGGATGTGTTGAGACACTCAACGAATTAACGATTAATAGCCTAGGAACGAGTATAGTGGAGAGAACTTCTTAATACGGCACGAGCGACTTCCTCCACTTCCTCCCAAAGGGCCGTAAATACAGAGTTCCCACGCATCATTAGTTGGTTAAATTCAAAACCGCATATAATACCATCGCCAAGAGCTATGGAAAGTCATCGACGAGTGTACCTTCCATAGAAAGCTCATCAAACTGATTGTCGAGTGCATTCAAATCACACAGAGAGCTTCACCATGGCTGCTGTTCAACATAGCGCTACAAGGTATTATGAACCAAGCGAATATCAACACGTAGGGCACAATCTTCAACAAATGCAGTCAATTCGTCTGCTTAGCTGACGACATAGATATTATCGGCAGAACACTTGTGGCGGTGGCTGAACAGTACACTAGACTAAAGCACGAAGCAGAAAAGATTGGGTTTGGGTATCTGCATAATTTGCGTTTAAACCAAAGTAAATGCTAGCCGGCAGAATCGAGGCCGATCGACGCCGCTTGGGCAGTAATGTAAAGATCGACGACGATGAGTTAGAGGTAGTCGATGAATTTGTCTACCTCGGCTTACTGGTAACGGCAGACAATGGCACCCGCCGTTAGATTCGACGGCGTATTATAAGCGCAAGTCGTGCTTACCATGGGCTTCACAATCAATTGCGGATGAACAGGCTAAGCCCCCGTACAAAGTGCATGCTGATACAAGACGCTTATTAGACCGGTTGTTCTCTACGGGCGTGAAACGCGGCTTATGCTTCAGGAGGACCTGTAAGTGCTCGGAGTTTTTAAGAAACGAGTGCTAAGAACGATTTTCGGAGGTATGGAGGTGGGGGATGAACTATGGTGAACCCAGCATTCAAAAGGTGACTAAAGCTGGATGGATGCGATGGGCAGGGCATGTTGCAAGAATGCCGGACAACTACAGTGCAAATATGGTGTTCGCTTGATATCCTGTAGGAACAAGACAACTAGGAGCGCAGCGAGCAAGATGGTTAGACCAGGCGAAGCGAGATTTTGCGAAAAGTACGTGGTGCCCAAGGAATTGTAGATCAGTAACCCACAACCGAATAAATTGGAGAAATTTTGTTTATCAGGCATTATCTTAGGACAACAAGCCAACTTAGTAAGTAAGTAAGCGAGTCCGGCTTTATGTTGCTAGAGGAGGAGGAGGAACCTGTATCAAAAAATCTAAAATTATGTTAGCCGTTATTCATTGACAACCGTTATTTATTGATAACTTATTTATCTAATATACCAGTCTTTTTCAACTAACCGAAATGGCGCCCCCTCAAAGTGGCGCTCCAAGCAGCTGCTTATTTTGCTTAAGTAAAGCGCTGGCCTGCCTATTAGTATTTCGAACAGCTTGGCAATGTTCTGCTTATCGCCTTTTTTGAAAACCGGAAACATAGTAGATTTTTTTCAACATGTAGGAAATACGGCTTGCGCTAATGATTTGTTGAAGATTATTTTTAACGGGCAACAGAGGGCACTAGCACATTTTTTAATTACAATTGCAGGAATTCCATCAGGTCCATAAGAGGTAGAGGACTTCAGCTTACCGATCGCAGCACTAACATCATCGTCGGAAAAACTTATGTTACCAATGTTTAGACCGTTGCATGGAACATAACGGAGAGCACTTTCGACTTCAAATGAGTTAGCAAAAGTAGCACTAAATACACTAGAGAAGTGTTTGGCGAACAGATTATAAATATCGCTTTGCGAACTGAAATGTTAATTAACAAGGAACATGTTCGAGGGAAGCCCGTTTTCTTTTCACTTTGACTTTATGAAGGACCAGAAGCTTTTAGGGTACGGTTTAAGTTTGGATTGAGTATTCAATATATATGTAGAGTACAGAAAACGGTTATACAGTGTGACACATATATATTCGAACAAAAATCACTTTATGCTTGCAGCGACACATACAATTAATACAATCAAACTAAGACCATGTGTGTGTGGCATCATGACTTAAGTCTTACTAGACGTAGTTTCATTTTCGTATTGTGTCTCATTCGATGTGCACGTATCAGAGTATATATCATAATTTTTTTTATTGATTAAGAGATTTTAGATTATAAATATTTTATAAAATGATTTTTTTTTGTTAGATTATAGTCACTTTAACAGCTTTGGGTCATTCGTGACTTCTTCGGGGTTGGGATTTGAGCCCGGGTCCTCGGCGTGAGAAGCGTGAATGCTAACCACTACGCCGGAACTGACCCCAAATGATTTTTTAATATCTAATATGCTACTGCATTTATTATTCAATACCTTAATAATACTAATATATGTTATTCTAAACTCTGAATACAGTTATGTTATTGCTTTGTTATTCAAATAACACAAGTAATTATTCGCGTGGCCTCAAAGGAACAAAATTTTGATATTTATTTTTTATTATTTTACCAACTATGTCAGCCAAAACAAGACCAAATTTTGATAAGAGTTTTTCGATTTCCATAACACATTTTGATATTATTTTGCTCTTCGCTCCTGTTCGGGATGTATCACACTGTACATCCTGCACGCGTTGCTGGCATGGTTGAACTCTATTATCAAACATTCCTTCAAACTGTACAGGTGAAGCACAGGCGAGTGTTACGTGCAAAGGAGGATGATGTACATCAATATTTACTAGCGAAACCTTGCGGTTCAACGAAGATTCCTCATCGATAAACAGAAGGTCGAGAACTCGGTTTCGACTATTAGTAACTGTACTCATCTGTAGCATATTCAGTAGCGACATGCCAACGAGTAATGCTGTGCTGGGTCTAGAAAAAACGGATTCGATGGGGTCAGGAACAGCGCATCCAGAATGAGAGCTTTTCCAGATAAGCCCAGGCTGGTTGTAATCTCCAAGCAGCATGTGAGTCGTCCTAGATTCTAGAGAGCTTGCAACGGCGAGTTCTGAATCGATGTACTTCTGGATGACATTAACATCGGAGGCGAAATCCGAAGGGAGATATACTGCTCTGATGCAGATACTTGTGCTAAGGATTTGGATGTTTACCCGCAATCGCTCTAGGTCGTAGTCGACACCCACTTTTTGGTTGGACGATAGACGGTTAGATACGGCGATGAGAACTCCTCCGCCTCGCATTTTCGCGGAATTTGCATGGCGACGATCGTTGCGGTAAACAGTGTAGCTTGGTCCAAATAATTGAAGCGAAAAGATTTGGTCATTTAGCCATGTTTCATCAATTACATCCAGCCAATTACATCAAGGTCTAAATCCGAGATAGCGACAAATAATTCGTATATTTTCGTACGCAATCCCCTCACATACTTACTTACTTACTTACTTACTTACTTACTTACTAAGTCCCCTCACATTCTGGTAGTATATTCTGAGCGGGTGTTCGAGACAGTCAAAGCGTTGTACGTAGTGCGGTTGTCGACGATGCTAAAGTCGGGCATGTTGCTACCGCAAGACTGCAAGTGTAGATCAGAATGAGGGCGCGCAGTATCTTGTATAGCGTCGGGAGGACATATACCCTCCTTGGCTTTACCTGACGGGAAAAACACGGCACTATCAATAGGTATTGTTTGGTGTTGAGAAAAACTGGCACACGGACGAACTTCGCTGAGAGCACCAAAGTTATGTAGAACGGACGGCTGCAAATAAGGTACACTTTGAAGGTACGCAGTATCTTGTCTAACTTCGGGTGGACATATACCCTCCTTGGTTTTACCTGAGAAAAATGAAACAATGCCAACGTTTCTTGCTTGACGCTGGGTCGTGGTAACAGACGGATGAGTTTCGCTCCCAAAGCCGGGAAAGTTGTGCAAATTATCTGACCAACTAAAGGTGACGCCTTCATTACTAGTATTTAAGATTGCTGCAGATGTTGGTTGCTATACTGAATAGTCAATCCTAAGTTTAGACTTTTTCAGCCGTTTCTGGTACATTGGACAGTCGATGCTCCAAGAGGGATGGTCAATTCTTAGCTGGCTGTGGGGTTAGGTTTCACCAAGTCCTAATAGCGAACACGTTTTATTTAGTGGTAAGCTTTAAGCTACAAATATATTTCTATATAAGTAAATTGATATCTTTTCGACTGAATTTTACTAACAAATTTGGTGTACTTATAGCATGACGAATGGATCGTATCTATTATTCCTTGTTTTTAACTATAAATGATCTTAATTATTTTATCGCATGGGAACAATTTTAGCGAGAGCAAATTTCAATAGCATTTTTATCTAGTATTAAGTTTTAACACTGTAAATAGTAATTTTAATTTAGTTTTAAGTAACTTTAAGTAGAATCATCTAATTTAATTTAATATATAATTATAATGCTCACTGAATAGAAATAACACTATCTTCTCGCCATCGGCGGATGCTCTGAAACAATCAGAAGTTATCAATTTTGCTCGTCATTTGATATGACGTATGCTGGCTGGATGTCGGTGTGACGTGGAGGCTGCTGAATAGTAACAGCGTTACCCTAACCGGGGGGCTCGTCGTCACAGCTGGTCGATAGTCGGCAATTTTTGTTTAACGTTGAACTCCAGGCAGTTGATACACTTCTCTTCAATAGATTTACATTCATTGATCGAGTGTTTTTCTGCACATTTTGGGCAACGTACTGCTTTATTACACTGTGCAGCCTTGTGTCCAAACTCGGAACATTTGTAACAACGTAGAACATCAACCATTTCGAAAACGATGACGGTCCCACCTTATATTTACTCGCTGGTCTTTCATTAGACAGTTGAATGATAGAGCATCTGTTACTGGTACAGTACTGGTTTGATCTTTCTGTTTTTTAATGCGAATAACCTTCAAGTCAACTATATCAGTTCCCGATATATCTTCGTCAATACCAATAATTTTAATTCTAGGTTTTAACGGACTGAGCTTTACAATATCGTAGTTTTCAGTAAATAGACTTTTTGCATCACAAACCAATTTCATCGCGAAGTCAATCGAGCAAGATGTGACTACTGCTACTTCTCTGTTTTAACGATAATGAACATCTTTAACTTCAAAGCACATCGGATCGAGTTTTTCTCGAATATCTTTTTTAGTGGATTCGGCAGGTTGAGTTTTCTTTGGTTTAAACAAAACTGTTTGTTCTAGCTTCAGAACGGCGTTATTTTTGGGTTTCGGCATATCAGAGTTGGACGACCTACATTACGGTGACTTAATCTGCGACTGCGACTGCGTGTCACTCACTTCGATAAAATTTTCATTTCTGATTGATGCGTTGTTAGAGTTTCCCATTCTGCGCCTTTTACTAGATCTCAGGAGTATGTAGAACAAAAACGTGGCCAAAATTATTTCTATGGATTTTAAGTCAATTGATGCATCAAATAGCTCAAAAAAGTTATTATTTATTATTTTTACATGATAAAACTAGCAAATAACATTTTGTTTTCACCTAGCAGTGACTTATGTGCTTTTTAACATACATTTTCAGTATAGTATTCACATTTATCGTTAAGCAAATACGAGAATCAAGAGAAACATGACTTAAAAACAAAATTATATCATTGTTGTATTTTTTCAGCAGTACAATTCAAAAAATGTAGATCGTAAGTCCTAATTGTACGATTTAGAAACCGCAACGAATTTGAATCACTCTCACTTTCATCTGAACTCGCGTTTGGTGCATCATTGCATCCCTCTAGTTACAGGTTTGGCTGACCTGGAATGAGTAATTTAAGCGCTTCGGCTGTAAAAGACTGGGTAGTTTTTATTGAAAATTTTTGATTATATTGAATATTGATGAGAACCATCGCATCCTTACTTGCTGATCAGTTCCGAATCAAATCAGAATTTAGATTTCCATCATCAGGCAAGGACAAAAAACTTCATCTAGATATTTACATAAGCGTGAAGCTTCTATTAGGGCTGCAACTTTACCTCTGCATGGGTATCTGTTACTGAAAATTCTACTTCTGGTGAATAGCAGTTTCGTTTAGCGTTCTTCAAAACCGAATAATAAGGGTAAATGTTTGTGTTTGAAGAATATATGGATTTATACTGCTTTTTCGAAACGACGAATATAGTTAAAGCGTGTCCTGGCGAATGCTTTTGAACAGCATTTAACTGTACAGCTGTCAGCGCGTTTTTTTAATTCTGAAGCTTTTGAGGAATTTTAAGTGATATCTTTAATGATGCTAGAAACCGTCGTGTTTCCCACAGATCTTTGACTTATTTGTGTTGCATAACTTAAGATCATAACTGGGACATATTTTCACAGTTCCAGGCTTCGCTTGTTACTCTCAGTGGATTCTGCAAACTTCTTACTAGGATAACCTGTATTTGATATCTCAGACCAAGTAGATGACTTGATTGTAGAACTCATCCAAGTTTTGTTTGCCTCTTTGAACATAAACAAAAGTGCTTTTTTATAAAAAAATGCCTTAAAAAAAGAAAGCAAAAAATTGCTACTTCTAAGCCTGGTTTTTCCTAAATGTGTATAAATAAACTTATGCTCAAATTTACTCTACATGCCCCTGTCTTGATTATCCATATTGAATTCTTACGTTGCAATTTCTAAAAAATATTAAAAACACAGCCAGAACTCAAGCCTTGCTGGTCAGACCACTTGCAAAAAATACATGTTGCGATTTATAGCAAGGTTTTGACAGCTGTACAGTCTTATAAACAATCGAGATATTTTCAAAATGGCCTACATATGATGCTATAAGTATCTAACAATACAACAATGATGAATAGCGCGTGGTTCATTCACATTTTGATTTTTAAATTTTGGCCAGGTTTTTGGATGATATACTCCTACGTGCGCACGAAGGAGGTTTACGTTTAGATAACGTTGACGCAGTGGCTCTAGTCGCACGAGTAACGCTGGCATAAGTAGCTCCACGTACAGTATCACCTCCAGGTGCAACATCCTCGTCACCAATATCTGCAGTATTCGCGCTAAAATCCTCACGGCTGAACAATTTAATATTATTTAATTCAGCAGTAACTAATACCTTCACTGTAGCTTTTACCCGCGGAATGAGCTCAGCTTCAAATAATTCACGCTGCCTCGAAACTGTTTTCTCCACTTTCGATTCACACTTGATCATTGCCTCGGTCAGATTTTCAACTTTTAGCAGAAGTGCATTGCATATCTGTTGGACGTCATTAAGGCAGATCTGTTTCTTTCTGCAATCGAAACACGTGTACTTCAGAGCCACGTTCTCCCGCAGAGCACTCATAGTCGCAGCACAGATACCACTACATTTTGCATGAATGATACGTTCGCACCCGCCGAAGCAGTAGATGCGATCCGACTCGGCTGATGTGCGATGCGCACACACACTATATGAGACCGAAATCATATTTTTACTTTCCTTAGCCCGACAGTGGGCTTATATACAATGGGAGACACTGATCACTAGTTTTTGTTGATAGCGCCACAATTGATAAGGATTTTAATTAAGTGGATATCGAACAGTATTCACTTTTAGCAAATATTTCACTCCGCCGAGAGAATGTATGGTTCGCGATCTATATGCAGATATAAATAGTTGCACTCGCTTCGAACTAAACCAGGTAAAAAAATAACTTTTTGTAGACGAACTTAATGAACAGAACCGTCGTGCACCGTCGCTATTAGCTGTACAAAGTGAACTTGCTTTAAATGTGGTACATGCAGTTCAAAAATATTAACAATTACCGTAAAACGGGGTAACAAATGGACCATTCGCTTAAACATGTCAAATAAACAACTTCTGCCAATTTTCCTGAACAGATCAATGTTACCCCCAATGATCGATGATACCCCGTTTTACGGTAACTAGAAAAGTATAGTTCAAAACTAATTTTTGTGTGAAAATTTTAAATCATATTGTTAGGTAGATTTAAAAAGACAGTGTTTAGAAAAAGGATAGTTGCGATCGAGACACCGATTAGTTCCGAGTTCAGATGTGTGAGCAAATTCGGAAATTCTCGGTTACAGTAAAGTATGGGTAGAGTAAAGGGTCTAGCCGGTTTTCCATACAAAAAATGCTCCCGAACCTAATTAAATTATGCAATGATTCAAACAAAGTACTTGACCTGAGGAGCATTTTGGCAAATTTTCAGATCATTAGACGCCTTCTTGAATCAGTAATGGCGGCTAGCGTGAATTTCATTTTTCGCAGTTTACTCCGAAACCAATTATCATAAAAATTTGAAAAAAATCACAGATGTTATACTCACTGCAGGACACATTTTCATTGTTTTTTGGAAATTTTCCGATGCGAATATCACAGTAAAAAAAATCGAAAAAGTTTTCAAGAGCATTTTTTTCAGTGTTCCAAAGATGGCGCCGCTTATTTTTTGCTATCAAAAAATTGTTTAATCAAATGTATAAATAATAGGCTTTTTTTAGATTTTTAGAAAATGTGGATGGCGGTCAAATTTTCTTTTGAAAATTGCTCTTATATGTAGTTCAGGAATACGTCAATAGGTTACTAAACCAACACACCGCTTACACTACTGGTAATTTATGATGGCTTGCAGCGCTTTTGAAATAAGAATTGTGTTTGTATTTGAAATTTCATGTAATTTTTACAATTTCACAGTAAAAAAATACAAAAATATTAAGGGACATTTCTTTCAGTATTTCAAACATGGCGCCACAGATTGTTTCATCAATAGATTACGAAATCGATTGTGAGAATTATATATTTTTCGATTTTTATTGTAAAATAAATGATAACTTGAAAGATTATATATTCTAAACTTTTAGCGAGCATGCGAGTACTGTAGTATATCAGAGTCCATTTGCAAATTCGCAATGTTTCTTAATGCTCTAATAACCATTTGAATGTAGTGTGAGTTGATTTTTGGTGCAACAGTACCCGCCCAGTTAGACTTCGAAGCCGGTTATTAGAGCACAGGACTATTACGGGGCTAGTACAACGATCCCGTAGACAAAAAAAACAAAAGTAGTTTCAGTTCAAACCAAATAAATGAATAGCTCAAATCTCGGGTACTTTTTCATTTCGACGTATCTGCAAATGGGAGATTCTCTTCGTGTCTCCTCTCTTCCGCTGTTTACGGCGATACTAATGCATTTTGACACATCAGCTTTGCCTGAATCGGTTGCCGGAGTCATTTGCTAGCCAAATGTTTTGAAAATTGTCTTTTCAATTCATTAGTTTTGCCGTAAAAGAGCGGAAGAGAGGAGACACGAAGAGAATCTCTCATTTGCAGTTACGTCGAAATGAAAAAGTACCCGAGAAATGACCCTGATTATGTAACATATGGAATTGCAACATTAATTGGTATTTCTAATCTGGGTCCACTAGTGTTCGTTCTGTATTTCAACGACATAATCTGCTCAATAAAATGTCCAAGACTCGCCTTTGCGGATGATTTGAAGCTTTTCAATAGGATCCATAGCACTACCGACGCGCTATTTCTTCAAGAACAACTTGATATGTTTGCTAACTGGTGCGAATTGAATCGTATGCTGCTCAACCCAGTTAAGTGCTCTATGATTACGTTTACGAGGAAAAATCAGCCGTTACGTTTTGACTATAATATCAACGGAATTCCAGTTCAACGAGTCGACCATGTAAAAGATCTCGGTGTGTTATTGGATGTTAAATTAACCTTCAAACAGCATATATCGCTCATTGTTGCCAAAGCCTCTAGGCAGTTAGGCTTAATTATGCGAATGACTCGTGACTTCCGCAGTATCGAGTGCTTAGTAACGCTTTACGGGTCGCTTGTTCGGTCTTCATTAGAATATTGCTCTGCTGTATGGATTCCGCACTACAACAATGCTATTCAACGCATCGAAAGCATCCAGCGCCGATTCGTACGCTACGCGCTTCGAATGCTGCCTTGGAGACAGCCCACGAGGAATACACGATACGAGGATCGCTGCCAGCTCATCCGATTAGACACCCTCGAATTGCGCCGAGAAACAGCGCGCGCCATGGTAGTTTCCGATATCCTGACTTCCAACATCGATTGCCCCGACATTCTTCGCCAGATCAATCTGAATGCACCATTGAGAGTGTTGCGAAGGATTCCTCTGCTTAACCTGCCTTTTCGTCGCACCAACTACAGTGCTAATGGCGCCATCACTGGTCTGCAACGTGCATTCAATCGTGTTTCAACAGCGTTTGACTTTCATCTGTCTAAGCAAGTGTTACGTTCTAAATTTGTCTCAATGTTTCAATGTTTGCTGTATTAGTTATTAAGAGCCATTAGGGCATTGTTGCCTGTTGGTAAAGTTATAATAAATAAATAAGTTATAATAATGCGACGAAGATTGATGCAGTTAAGACTTTTATAAGGTTGATAGAGTTAGATATTAGATTTGAAGCTGATGGAGAAGTTGATGGAGAGCATTTTGAAATGTTTGGATTTGATCTGATGTACAATATAGAACATTGCAAGAAAGGGACGGCAATAGCCATAAAATCAACTATAAAATATGATAGTATTTGTGGTATTGTGACATTTATACTATATTGAGGGGTTTGCCCGAACTGTGTAATAAGATGTTTACTCTAGATTGGTAGAGTCGTGAGTAGCGTGTATCGATGGACAGTGAGGGATGTCAAGGCAAGCGGCCCGTGTAGTCAGTCAGTGTAAGCACCTCAGGACCGGCAACATGGGATATCACATTTGGCGATTCTGCTTAATTGAACCGGAATCGTTATATGAAGGTATGTTTGTTTTATATGATGAATGAGTGGGAAGTAATATTTGTGTGTTGATGTGCTATTTTTGGTAGCGCTCCGCTCATGCTGACAAAAAAAAAATAAAAAAAAGATTGGGCGATACCCATCGATATCGATAATTATCGATAACATACTGTATATCGTGAATTTCGGTAACAACCTACGGAAAAATAGTAAGACCCAAATTTAAGTATTTTTCACTCAAATCAGGTGGTTCTGTACGAAGAGGTGAATTTAGGTAAGCAATTAAGCAGAATTAGAGTGCCAGCGCTGAAGTCATCAGACGTATTTAAATGTGTTTATTTTTCACATTCGCGGTAAATATTAGCGCTAGAGGCTTACTAGGTAAGAGAAAATTATAGAAAAGTGATATCAGTAAGTTGAAAGGTATCTGAAGCAGTATAGGCAAGGTTGCCAATCATTCTAATCTGTTCTAAAGCGTGATAAGGAAAAAAAAAGTAGAATCTTCCGTTATATTTTACTACCCGAATAAAAATGTATAGCGAAAAAACATTGAACTTCACTGTTACAAAACATCGAAGAACTTCGAAAAACCACACTGAAATAGTGAATATCTTTGTAAAAGTTACACTGAAGTTACCATGAATATCGGTGTTTTCACAGTAAATTTTAATGGAAACCACCAATTTTACAGCGAATAAGGGGGTGATTAAGTGCTGTTACACTAAATTTTTCGGCTTTTTCCCATACAAATAAAAACCAAAAATAGTGAACTTTGTGGTACATTCACTGCAAGTTTACACTATTTTACAATGAAGTTACAATGAAATTTTAGGTAAATTCTGCAAATAAAATTGTAGGCTTTCGGATTATTAGGACAAAATAAAACCGGCTGATTAATACGGTATTTCATGTTTTTGAAGAGATATGATGACAATGAATTTGAGAGACTTCGAGCTATCATGATTTTCGAGCCGAATTCATCGCTCATATTAGGAAAGTACCAGAGGTCAGTACACCTACATAAACACAATTCCGCTCTTTCCCCTTCACGCCTTGGCTGGTCAATCTGTTAAATCCTGTCTACTCTTTGTTTCATTACTGTCTTCTATCGTGCTCTCCGTCAATTGTAAAATCTACCGTTATAAAAACTTAATTGCATGCCTGACCTCATTCAAAGTCAAGACATAAAAACAACGAGGTTGGTCTATTCCATAAAAACGGAGCCTTTCCCCGAACACGCGCGTTGAGAATCGCAGCTGACACGCTGACAAACGAACAGCGTAAGCCACAAGCGCCTGCATAGTGGCCGCCTGCCGTCAGCAAAACGAATTAGATTAAACTTTTCGATCGGCGGTTTCTACAGTAGACGGAGGAAGAGACACAATTTGTTTCTACAAATAACTCAACCTCCCAAAGATTGGACCTTAGATAGAGAGGATTTCCGGCGGCCACTTGCTTCGAAACAATTTGCATTGTTGCCGAATTATATGAAAATTTTTCCAAGAACGATACAGTGAAGTTACAGTATAAAGTGCTGTAAACAGTAAAATTCATTGTAATCGTAATGTTTTTACATTAATATTCGTTATGCATTTCTACCCGGGTAGTTTAATATTCCGACAGATATTCATTTCTCCTGCGAGTTATTCTATTTTCAGATACTAAGACAAGATTTTGATGGAAACGAAGGAACTCAAGTAGGTAAAAACCCGTAAGTCTTGCGCTGAGTTTAGCTCCAAGCCAAGCGGAAAAAGAGGTAAATCTTGCGCTGAGTTTAGCTCCAAGCCAAGTGAAAACCCGTAAGCCTTGCGCTGAGTTTAGCTCCAAGCCAAGCGGGAAAAAGGTAAATCTTGCGCTGAGTTCAGCAAGCCAAGTGAAAAAACCCGATTTAATCCACCTAGTGGTGAAAGGAACCTTTGTTATACGGTCTTACTTGCTCTTTGAGATCGAAATCGACAAGTCTTCGGTACATAATTCATCTATTGGTTAACGTTGCGTAGTGCGTTGGTTTTCATAAAATTTTTGGAAATTGAATAAGTTTACAAAATTTGAACAAAATAGCAGCACTTATAAATTTTGATAGATCCTTTTTTCATGAAATTACTGAGTAAGGATAAGTTGGTTGTTACTAATTTGAGTAAGTGCAAATAAAAGCAAGTTGTAAGAGGAAATATTATTCTTTAACATATACATTGCGTAGTAAAGGTCTAATTTATAGGTTTTTGAACTATGCATAAATTCCTGTAATGCCATTCTATTTGATTGACATCAATAAATTTCATCAATTTTTATTAACCTTCAATTACTCACGCATTTTGTACAACACGTGTAGGTTTTTGAATGCCATATTGTTAAAAAGTTACAAATCGCTGTTTAACTAACGTATATTCTTCAATTACCTTGTTATGAGCAAAATGTCATAATTATTCAATGCATTAATATTTTAAATTGTTGGGAAAATAGATCAGCATAAACTGATATCACAGAAACGAAGCAGTCAGCATGTGAGGTGTACCGCAATTGACCCCAACTGGAATTTTCTCTCGTTTCTTCATATAAAAAAATGGTGTCTGTATGCAGCAAAACTATCAGCCAATGTAAAATGTTTAAAATGTATCCGTCTGCTGGTAGTCTAGTAATTCGGGGTCGAAATTTGGGTATTTTTTATAATCAAAGTTCTACAGTTCCTAAACAAGCAAACATAGAGGTATGCTATTTTCAGCAAAGTTGTGTATTTTTACTAATTGTACAATTTTGTAGTACATGAACAAGTCATACAATAATTACAAAAAGAGCTAAAATAGAAAAACTGATTTTGCAAATTCATATACAATAAATAAGATTTTGCTATCTTCGCTGAATAGATAGAAGGTTACTGTATTTAACAAAATTTCTTGAAATTAGATGCTCTAAACCTTTGCAGAACATATCAATGTGTTATATTGAAACTGAAGAAAAATAATTTTTATATTTCACTTTTAGGGGGATTAATCAAAATTTAAATTCTACCAGACGATAGAGCTTTCAATTTCAAGAAACTCTTCCGAAGGTTCCATAAACCTAAAACCATGTTTTCCCAGTCAAAATTCTAGTGCGCATGTCTTTTTGGCTTTGGGTCATTGTGCGCGCGAGTAACCGTATTACAAAAGTTGGCGCGAGTGTTGGAGGATTTGATCTTTTGATCGGCAAAACCGATTCTTCTGAAATTTTGCAGATATATTTGCAGCATTAAAATCTCTAATTTGATGCCAAAATAATTCAAATTACATAAATCATCTTAGATGAAATCGTTATAAATTATTGTAAATTTTAATATGTTGTATTCAATTGCTCATAACTTTCAAATTAAACGTCCAATGAAAAAAACAAATCAATAGTGATCTATTAGGTTATGTTACCTTTCAAATGAGACTAATAACGCCTAAATCGGTTTAGTCATCTCTAAGAAACAGGCGATAATTATTACCTTGTCAAAACAGGTTTTTTAAGCATAACTTTTAAACTACTTGTTTGTTTCCAATAAAATTTACCAAAAAAATTTAGTGTTAACTAGAGCTTTCATTCGATACCAAAATCATTGAAATCGATCATTTGGTTCCGGAGAAAATCGTGTCACGTAATTTTCACTTTTTTACTTATAACTTTTAAACGAAATGTCGAACCTCGAAGCAATTCAATAGTGATATACTAGGCAATAATACCTTTCAAACAAACAACAAATCGGTTCAGCCATCTCCGAGAAACAGGCGATAGGAAAGTTGCGCCCCGCACATACATACACACATACACACACACAGACATTGCTCAGTTCGTCGAACCCTGTCGATTGGTATATGTGGCTCGGCCCTCCGGGCCTCGGATCAATTTCGTGTTTTTCGACCAATTCCTAAACCTTTGTTATAGTATAACAAAGGTAAAAACGTAAGTCTTGCGCTGAGTTTAGCTCCAAGCCAAGCAGATAAAAAAAACAATCTTGCGCTGAGTTTAGCTCTAAGCCAAGTGAAAGAAAAGCCATAAGTCTTGCGCTGAGTTTAGCTCCAAGCCAAGCGGGAAAGACCTGTAAATCTTGCGCTGAGTTTAGCTCCAAGCCAAGTGAAAACCATAAGTCTTGCGCTGAGTTTAGCTGCAAGCCAAGCGGGAAAAAGCTGTAAATCTTGCGCTGAGTTTAGCTCCAAGCCAAGTGAAAAAAAAGGAAAAAGAAAACGTAAATCTTGCGCTGAGTTTAGCTCCAGGTCAAGTAAAACAAGTAATGAGGATAATTGCGCTGAGTATGGGCCCAAGCCAGGAAAGGTGAGGCATATAATGAAGAATTTATCACGTGTTGATTTGGGCTTTTAGCCGCGGCGGAGGCGGGAGACCTGGTGAGTGCCGTGAGCGAAATGATAGCGTGACCATTGTCTCGCTATATTGATGGATATTTGCAGGCCATCCACTAGTTTTTGAGTTGCCAGCTGTTCACGATTGTGATGTTTGGCATCCTTAAATGTAGTTTGAGTAAATAAAGTTTTGAAAAAGATTGAAGGGTGCAAAGGACGGAGGCAGTTTGCACAGGTTTTCATTTGCATTGACATGGTGAGTTCAAGAAATGTACAAAATATGGTACCACTTTACAAACGCGAATCAGCAACAAATACTTAACATTCAGGGGTTCGTCGGTGTGCGCCGAGGGAGAGGGCAACAGTCATGAATGGCGTTCAAGGGGCCGAGGCATACGATGCAGGGTTGTGAGTGGGCCATGTTGGAGAATTGACGGAAAATGTTGACAATAAATATCGATATTTATTATATCTGTTATCGATAAATAACAGTAGATTATTGATACACATACAAGCAAAAATAAATTGGAAAGCACAACACTGAATAATATCATGTTAATGTTTTCCTGTAAGCTCAATTAATATCGGCAACTAATGTTTAGTCAAAGGGATATAATCGATGATAGGGACAAAGACGTGATATTTATTTTTCATACATTATTTGCGTATTATAAATTATCTTCGTATTACAATTCGAAACCGAATCTACCAAAATAAAAAATAAATAAAAGACGTTTGGCATCATTTCACTCACTCTTCGGAAATATTTCTGAGTGTGAGACCAGAGGTAACAATATCCATTTGTTCATATTTGTACAAACATTGCAAAATAAACAAACATTGCACATTGTTGTTTTGTTTTCATTGTCGTGGTGCGTATAAACTGGCATTTTTAACTTGTAGAAGCATCAAGCATCATTTCTAAAGCGCAGAAAGCAGTTAGATCGAAATTAAGAAAAAATGTTTCCAATACCTCATCTAAACTATTGCATTGTTTGGAAACATGGGGTTCTAGAACGCAGTCCTTTTCGTCTTTTCGATTTGGTTTCGTAGAAGAAAATGATTTGCTACAGTGAATGATACCGGGACGGATAAAGTTGCGATCGGAACGCTGAAATGCTTTAGGTGGTTTGAAGGCGACGTGTCCAACCGAAGTTTCGATATTCACCGCAGTTACCGATGTTGATCCCGGTAGTCTGTGTAGTTCGTAGTTAGCCGGAGTGGGACACGGAGTGGCGCCGCGGGCACGTTCGACTGCAGTTCATCTCGGGTAAAGGTATTGAAGGTTTACGCTTAACGTCGTGCATACCCAAAGGGATTGAGTAATGGTAAACAGAGGAATATGTGTCAGGGGGCTGGATAGTTATGCATTGAGCTATAAAACTGATTGTCAATTACTGTCGGATTTAGGGTTGCGAACTTGAATCATGAGGATCATCTTTTGTTTTGTTGAGTGATAGAACTCAATGAACCCTCAGATAGGGGGAACCAGAACAGTTATCGAAAACTTAGTGCTGTTCAATATCGGGAGTAGCAACGAGGCTCTATGAACGTTTGTTTTCGAAGCATGTAGGATCATGCCCATTCATTGCCGGGAGGTTCACACTAGAAATGACTCGTGTACCCTATAAAAGATTTATCATGTAGCGTTTTCTATTTTGGAATGCCTCATGACAAAACGGAGAGCAGCATGAGAATGAGACAACTTCAATACGATTAACAAAAATGGTTGAAGCGCCGCATCAATACTTATATAATGTAGGCAATCTATGTTCGGTTTGGAACAATATCTCATATTGAACTATTTATTTTACGCAAGGGGAGGATGTGGTATTGTGACATTTATACTATATTGAGGGGTTTGCCCGAACTGTGTAATAAGATGTTTACTCTAGATTGGTAGAGTCGTGAGTAGCGTGTATCGATGGACAGTGAGGGATGTCAAGGCAAGCGGCCCGTGTAGTCAGTCAGTGTAAGCACCTCAGGACCGGCAACATGGGATATCACAGTATTGAAAAGAGTCTGGATTCTAGAGTGATTAGGATAAGAATAAATGATAAAGTTACTTTTTGCAATATTTATGCTCCATTTGGATCGAGTAGACGAGCTCAGAGGGAATCTTTTTTCTCTGAGACAATTCCATATTACATATTTGCGTAATGTTTCTGAATTCACGGTGCTGAGAGGAGATTTCAACTGCATTGAAAACTCTAGTGATAGTTCTAATATGCGTTGTATGAGCTTTATGAACTATGAGGTACTAATTAGAGGTTATTGACACAGAATCTGACACTGCGAGATACTTTGAAGGTTGTGCACCCACTTAGAAGTGAGTTTTCCTTCATACGAGCTGGGTTTGGATCGCGAATCAATTGCATTTATGTTTCAGAGAATCACAAAACAGGAATCACCAATGCTCATTTTAACATTGTTTCATTCTCAGACAATCAGTGCTGGAAAAAATCACTTTATCGAAACTCAAAATGATTGATTTTGAGTTAATACAATATCAAAATTCTTTTTTTCTAAAATTCATTGATAAAGCTGAATTTCGATGTTGCTGTATATTCGTTTCGAAAAATTCATAATGTGAATGTATTCAAATTGATCACGATCGGTGAAATATCAAAACTCATTTGATTACGTTTCGGCCTACTGTCTTTTATTCAGCCATCATCCAATCGGACGCTAGCCAAGAGAGTACACTTACTCTATAACACGCTACAAAACACCAGCAATACTGAGAAAACCAAAAGCTATGTATCGCTTCCCTACATTCCATGCGTAAGTGAAAAAGTTGCGAAGGTATTACGGAAGCATGACGTCACAGTGTCCCATAAACCGAATAACAAATTAAAAGACACAGTTTTCTCAAAGCTAAAGGACAGAATATCAAAAATGCAACAAACTAACGTTGTATATAGTGTACCATGTGGCGCATGTGCTGATAGAGTTTACGTTGGACAAATCTCGCAAACTCTAGAAAAGCGTCTGCAACAGCATCAAAATTCAATTCGAACCAAATCATCAATGACCGGTCTCACACAGCATACAGTTGAATCCGGGCATGTGTTCAAGTTTCCCGACACTGCTATACTAGAAAGAGAGAGCAATGAGAGCAAACGACTAAACGCAGAGACACTACACATCAAGCCAGGGTTGCCACATGCACAGATTATTCTGTGTTTAACAGATATTTGAAAGAAATCGCCTGTACAGAATCTGTATGCATAGAATACAGCTTTTCGCCAAATTACACAGATTAAACAGATTTTTGAGCTTTTATATGAGAGTGAAAGAGACGGAAATAGTCAGCAAAATGACACTCTATCTCTTTCACTCTCATTGTTTTGCATTGGACAGATTTTTGCACAGATATTTTTCCTCGCCATACAGATTGTCAGATTTTTCCAACAAAAAACACAGAATTATATGTGGCATCCCTGCATCAAGCTACGCGAAGGCAATACAGTAAACCTACAACGGGATGCTCTAAGTTTCTCCAACACATACGACCTGTGCAAGCTCAGAAGGTTTGAACAGAGCAAAAGGGAACGACGCGGATGGACTTAGCGTCGTAGATGAAACTACAGTGGACGACAAAAGTTTTGTTTTTAGTTAGCTATAAGATTATTCCCTTGTATGTTTTGTCATTTTGTTTGTTAAAATAGGTAAATTAAAATTTGTTTTATTTCTGTTGACAATAGTATCTGATGATGGCTGAATAAAAGACAGTAGGCCGAAACGTAATCAAATGAGTTTTGATATTTCACCGATCGTGATCAATTTGAATACATTCACATAAGTGCACGGTGATTAACCCATTAAGCCCCACACTTTTCCCAGCTGGGATAGAAAGTTGAAACTTTCAGGAAAATTCTCTTTTAGGTCAACTAAGAAAAAGCCGCTGACATGTATTTTTAATTTTGACCATGTGTCCCGTAACGCTACGTTGCACAGTGGGGCAGATTGATCCGGTGCTCGGACAAAACCTCATAACTTCTTTCATATGCTTCGTAGAGCTTTATTGTCTTCAGCAACATTGTTTTTTATAAAATTTCGCACCCTTTTGTAAATGTTAAGTAGTTCTATTTTTATTCCTATAGATGGCGTTGAGATCTAACTTTTTAAATATTGACTTTAGCAATATTGTGTTTTCAGAAAAGTTGTTTGTCCTGTAAAGTTACGTAAAGTTACTGAACATATCAAAATTGTAGGACTTACGGGAATCAAGTTATAAATATTTTAAATGCTCAAACACATATTTTAAGTATGTAGTCGAAATTAGTAGTCTGACGACCTCCTCTACAAATTATCACAATCTGTATATCAAGAGTAATTTAGTATTATTATTCTGGTATAGGGTAAATCAACCATTTGTGGACCTTTCGGTAAATTATTTTGAACTCGTAACGCTAAACACCCAACCAATGGCACTTACAATATAAGTAACTTTCGAATAAGCCTAAATATATCAATTTCTGCTGCAAATCTCTATTTTTTACATATTTTTAAAACAGATTGAAATGTTCATTTTCCTTTTATGGACCCTTGTGGTTTACAATAGAATAACGACCGGGTCAATGATAGGAATTTTAGTGTATTTTGCATGGAGAGAGTCCGATAATGGTGACATTGTTTGCGTTGTATATAATGGACCCTCATTTGTTGAAAACGTCAATTTTAAAGCATTAATAATGAAATGCATCTAAAATTTTATAAACTCAAATGTATGTTATGTTTAGTACGTTCTGTTTCATGTCATATTTCCTCAGAAATAAGAAGCATAAGCTAGTAAATACCGAAATTTTATCCGAGGGTCCATTACAGGTAAAGGGTTTACTATATAGGTTAACTTACCCTACTATCTGCTTTACTGCATTCATGCAAATTTTTTAATTCATTAGTTTGGCCATACGCAGTAAAAGGATACGAGTGGCGAGATAGGCTGTCATCGGCCTCAGCCAAATCCTGGTAGAAGGCAAAAAAATAACGAGTAACTGGCAGAGTATAGCAATCTGTTTATCCTGCAAACACGTATCAACATGTTCGACTCTAAATAAACAAAATGGAGGCTAGTTCAATTGAGCTGAAAGTCCTACCGAACATATTCTACTGCCAATTTGACTTGAAACAGAGCTAATTGGGAAAAAGCTGTTAAGTGGTCGCCTTTACAATGTCCTGAATTCCCCTTATCGACTCCAATGTATCTCATAACGATAATAATGCTGTGTCTTACATACACAAGCATGACTATTTAACGTACAGCAGGAATGAACTTCGCACTGGCGCGCGCATTTACTAATTTGTAGCCTAAAATGCCGGAAAACATGCATTCGGAAAACTTGAATATCTCCGAACATCGCAACTAGTAGCAGCTAATTTTTTTCTTATTACTAGTTAACACCCTGAATGTTGATTTTACGGTAGTGTCAGAGCGGAAATGTGTGGAAATCTTTTTCTACACACTATTGAAAATTGACAAAAATAACAAATTTTTTGTACTAAAACACTTCGTCAGAACAAAGCCTACTAGTAAAAAATCTGTCTTAATATCACCTAAACTATTAGTTTACAATCCCTTTAATGTGAATTGTCCTTTAAAAGTACAGAATTTTGAGCTGCATGGTAGCCAGATACTAAAAAATCAAATGATATTTATTTTTTCATTTTCCAAAATTTTTTTTACACTGTGTTTCACCTTCTTTAATGCCTATTGAAAAACAACTTTTTAAAACAATTTATGTATATTTCTTATAGATTATGTAACTACTATATGTAGAATATTAAGTTTGATAGAATATCTCAAATAAAAATTTTGAGGTTTTGTCCGAGCTTTTTCGGGTTCTGCCCCATAGTGCGTTGCGAAAACGCAACGGTGGGCGTTAAGGGTATACCGTTTTTGCATACCTTCATTATTATGCATATAAACGCTTCATACTTTTTTACCGACCAGCGGTATTTGGGATTTTTTTTTTGTGATTTTGAGTATTAATAAAGATTAAATGAACGACTTGTTTGAAGCTGCGAATTCTATGTTATGTAAACTTTTGCAATGTTTCCGGAATATTTTAAATAAACGAAAGATAAGATTTACATTCATTTGTTTACTAAAAAGCAACGACATCAAATGAAACACCGCAGCGAACGAACGAAAACAAACGTTCCCGTTGCAAATTTTGAATATCGTTTCTTCCTAGCGTTGCGTTTTCGCAACGCAAAGCTTCAAACCTATCTTAAAATTACAAAAATAATCAAAATTGAGGTAGTTAGAAGGAAAGCGGTGTAAGTGACAAAATTGAAAAAATCGAGATAATGATAGGAAACGATACTTTGAGCATGGTTTTATGCATGCTAGAAAATTCATGTCAAAATTTTACCGTTTAATGACTTTTTTAGAAACATGAAAAAAAGAGCAAAATAAAAGTTGGGTTTCGCTTGGGAGGAAAGGGGTGTGTAAGTGCAAATAACATTTTCAAAAATGTCTTATAAATCCCAAAAATTAAAATGCTTTTCCAAGATTTCAATAGAAATTAATAAAGTGAAGTTAACAGAACCATAGTGCATCATTAGTTTTGTATTTTAACCTCTAGCTCTTTCTAGCTGATGTTAACTTTGGATCCGATTTTCTCGAAATTTACTTTTTGTCACTTACACCCCTTTCCTTCTGAGCCACTCAATTATGAAACAAAGTTTTTTTTGGCAAGTAACCAATTCTTACTAACACTGATTGATAGGTCAGGCGCTAATAGAGGTAAAATTAAGTTTTATGAGCATTTTTCCTTAACTGTCTGAAAAATAGCTAAACCTGTTGTTTTGTCACAGCTGTAATTATGTTACATGTAACATCTGACCTTTGAGCAAAAACAGGTCGATTAGATTTTTCTCCAATCTTTCTTTGTTTCTCAGGGTCCAAGTAGATATCTTAAACCGGGTCTTCTCTAGAATCGAATGAAAGTGCGTTGCGTTTTCGCAACGCTGGGAGGAAATGGGTTAAAACCAAATCATAAAAATTCATAATGCGTTACAAAAAAGTCAGAGCTGAATATCATTTTCAGTTCCATGGCAGTGAATATGAATATCAGTTTCAGCGCCTTGTACTGAATATATATATTCTAGTGGATTGGGACGCAACAGATTGCAGAAGGCTTTGTAATGACAATTTACTTTCAAGTTGAGATAATTGTTTGTGCGATTTGCGTTGAAATCAACCGTTTATGGTGAAAACAACGCTTACAAGGAAACATCACTATCGGTCACAGGCTTAGAGCTTAACCATATACACCATAGTGTAGTCCTGTCGATCTAGAACTTCACTGCACTGCTCGTATAGGTGTAGCCTATGGAACTTTTTTGAGAAAACTTAACTTGAAATTTGTATGGGCATTTGACTTAATGGAGGCGCATGGTACATTGTGAATATCCGGAACGTTTAAGTAACAGTTCAAAAAGAAAATGATATTGTTTGAAAACGGATAATTAGATTATGCAACAAGCCTTTTTAAAATACCTTTTTCGTTCACCTGAAAGTGTTATTAAACTTTTCTCCTCGTTAATTCCGGTACGCTTGTTTGGTGTTCTGAATTGAAACTACAAATGTAATTGAAAAAGCAAAAATTCGTGCAAAATTGTTTTTTGCATGTTGCGTACCAAAACAAAATTGCGCTGGTGTATTAAATTTATATGGATGTTCATCAATGAAGTCGGTCCAATACCTTGAATACCATGATACCATAAAAACTTTCAAGCCTTGGTACCAAAGCATGTCTAAAATTGCCACTTTAATGGTCGATTAATGTATATATCTGCCGTTTACCGTAAAATGATTTTCAATTTTTCTGAGCGATTTGTGGCTACTCTATCATTTGCTTATAACCGGACCACAAATTAATTTTTAAAACTCTGTCATCTTCAACTATGTCTAATAACACCTTCTTCATCGTTTATTTACTTGACTTTTTTGGCGACAATCCACTTATCGAATCCATGCCGAATTCAGGAGCCGTCTCCACATTTTTCAGTCTTGGGCTGCCGCTCTCCAGTAGCCCCTAACACCCGCTGCTCTAGCAGCTACGTCAACAGCGCTTATCCAACGGGTACGCGGTCTGTTTTCGCTGGTCTCTCATCCAACATCCTTGTTACGTGACCAGCCCATTTTAGCCTGCCGTGGTTTAGTCGCTTCACAATATCCGCATCTTGGTTTACTTTGTAGATTTCATGATTCATGTGCCTGCGCCACACTCTTTTGTCTGATATGCCGCCAAGAAGTGATCGCGAAAATGATCAAAAACGACAAGAGCTCGTCGGCCGCTTTCTTCCAATTTCCACGGTTTGTGGCTGTAGAGTACCACCGGGAGAATTAGCGTCTTATAGGGCGCGAGTTTTGTGCGGAGTTGCAGGCTACGGGACTTCAGCTAGCTACATAATCCTTAAAAGGCCCTGTTGCCATTAACGTAGGGTAACCAACCTATTTTGGACCCCATCAGCAGCTGTACATAATTTGGACACTTCCATTTGATTTTGCTATAAGTGTCCAAATTATATACAGCTGCTAAAGGGGTCCAAAATACGTTGGTTACCTTACCAAGGTAAACAAATTCGTCGACCATTTCAAAAGTATCTCCAACTATCACCACCGCAGTTCCAACACCCACGGATCAACATATACTTTGTTTTAGAAGAATTTATGAAAAGCCTCATCCGCGCAGCTTCCACTTCAAGACGCGTATTCGCTGTTTCCGCAGCTCTACGGTTAACATCGATGATACCGATGTCGTCCGCAAACGCTAGGCGTATATGAGATTTCGTGAAGATGGTACCGATTCCCTACATGCCTGCCCTTCGAATAGGACCTTCCAATACAATGTTGAATGTTGAAGAGCAAATTCGATAGCCCGTCATCTTGCTTCAAACCATCTAATGTCACAAATGAGTCCGTTGTTTCACCCGCTATCCAAATGCTTTATTGCAACCATTAACAATAGAACGTTTCAGCCTTATCAGTTTTGTTGGAAAACCATGTTCGAGCATAATTTGCCACAGCTCATTGCGTTTAACTGAACCGTACGCCGCTTTAAAGTCTATAAACGAATGGTGAGTCTGCAAGTTGAATTCCCGGAATTTGTCGAGGATTTGTCGCAAGGTGAACATTTGGTCCGTCTTGGAGCGTCTCTCTCGAATACCGTACAGGTGTTCGCCAACAAAGATTTCCTGCAACGACATCAGTTTGAGAAACAGGATACGGGAGAGAAGTTTGTATGCATAATTGAGGAAATTAATGCCTCGGTGTTTGTTGCATTCGAGTCAATGGCCTTTTTTGTAAATAGGGAACATGAGACCTTCTAACCAGTCCGTAGGAATTTCCTCCTCAGTCTATACCTTTTAGTATAACCTGATGGATTGCGCCCCTTCTTTCAAAAGTTCACTCCCGACTTTCAAAAGTTCAGCAGAGATGTCGTCCTTTCCAGCTGCTTTGCCATTTTTCAGCTATCTCGCTGCTTTTATAACCTCGTCCAAAGTTAGTGGATTCACAGCTTGTCCATCACCTTCAGTCGTTGTCCTATTTCTGTTGAGCCCTCCATCTTGTTAACCATTAAGCAATGTATCGAAATGTTGTTCCCAACGCCTAGAAACCTACTTCATAAATTGTTTGGCAATTTCGCTGCCCATCAAACCAGATTTGCTGGAGTATATTTGCAAATTTCCAATTGCTGTTTTATTCAACATGATACGTAACAAAGAAAAGGTAAAGAAGAATGCTTTTTTCGGTTATCCAGCAGCAAAACTATTATAAACATCTCTGAACGTTTGCCTCAATAATGCCACCGTATTTAGTTAAATAGTGAGAAAATACCGCCCTGTATCGTAAACGAACAACTTGAACGGCAATTAACGTATTATCAGTATAAGAAAAGTTTAATAACACTTCCAGGTGCACAAAAAAGGATTTTAGAAATTCTTGTTGCGTAATCAAATCATCGTTTTCCAAACCATATCATTTTCTTTTTGAACTATTACTTAAACGTTCCGGATATTCACAATGTACCATGTGTCTCCATTAAGTCAAATGCCCATACAAATTTCAAGTTAAGTTTTCTCAAAAAAGTTCCATAGGCTACACCTATACGAGCAGTGCAGTGAAGTTCTAGATCGACAGGACTACACTATGGTGTATATGGTTGAGCTCTAAGCCTATGACCGATAGTGATGTTTCTTTGTTAGTGAAAATATCAACACCTCGAGATGTAACTGACATTTTTGTTATTGAGTATCATTTTTCTTTTCGAATTCGTTGATACTGATATTTGATATGCAGTTTTAGAGATGGAATAATGATTATCTGTTCCAATAATATCGTGACTGGATATTGAATTTGATTTTCATGCTGATAAATATCAGCTACATAGGGAGCGAGTTGATATTCAATTTTATGAGTATCAACTGATAATTTTAAGCACTGCGAGACAATAAAGCGAGACAAAAATTATTTTGAAGTTGAAGTTGCCTAGACTGGGTGGAACATTGGGTTGGGGAGTGTGAAGGTATAATTCTATGACGTTTAATAATGAAATCAAAAAAGAACTCAGGCGCAAATGGCAATATTGGGTTTCTCAAAAGCAGTATTATCGAACATGGGTTATTTGGTGGACAGAGTATACAAAACCTAAAATTGTTTCTTCTTTTAAATGGTAAACCATACTACCAAATAAAGTTTTCTATGATTCGATGGAAATATTGTACCGTGAAAGCACCTAATTCCGATCACCTAAGCCAGCGGTTCCCAACCTTTTTTCGGTTCGCGTACCCCCTGACGGATTTCCCTATACTATTCTGAAGCGAACTAAAGTTTTGGCGTACCCCTGGGGGTTTGCGAACCCCCATTTGGGAACCGCTGACCTAAGGCATGATTCATCTTTGAGTTCCTACTGAAAAATATAGCTTTGATATTTATTTACATGGTATGTGTCTTTAGCAAGTATTTTCAATTATGTTTCATGGAAAAATACTAAAATACCTAAACTATTTACCGAAAGTTAAAAAAATGCATCAAAGTAAGATGTATCAGTGCACCTAATTCCGATCATCAATTATAAGGGGTGATTCTAATTCCGATCACAGGTGTATCTATTTCCGATCACGTCATGATGAGCTGTTAAACTATTGTCAACTCCTACCAAATGGATCTGAAATGTATTGCATTTATGTAGTTTGACGACAATCCTCCTACCAGTCATCTTCTACTTGCGTTAATGATCATTATTATCATTAGCTTAATATCCATAAAATTTGTGCACTCAAAAGATCGACAAGCGGTTTATGAAACTTTCCTCTTCTTTTATCTTTATTCAACTGTTACAATTACAATAAAATTGGACCACATTCGACGTTTTCATAAAACTTTAATCATAACTAATAGTAAAAATCAAATCAGAAACGTTGTGTTTCAGACATGACCGCGTAGTTGGCGTAGAACTACGTGAGGCTAGTTTTCGGGAAGAAACCTCGAATATTAAAGAAAACTTTTTACACCATATTGGTATATGTGTAGCGTAAAGTGAGAAAAAAACAAACAATATAATAATAATATTATCTTGCTGTACCGTATTTATGGTAAGTGAGCTATTTTGTGATATCAAAAACGAATATTTTTCCCAGTGCCATAATCGGAGTATTTCAATATAGAAATCTACCTCACGCATCCAGCTATTAACAAAGTTCTAGGAGAAAACTCATGTCCTCAAAATAATATGTTATTGTTATATTAAAAGAACACGCATAAATAAGATAGTTCATAACTGCGCTGTCGCTTGTTTGCAGCGTTAGAAAAGCAAAACGTCTGAGCAGGGGCGGACTGGGAGCCAAAGGGCCCACCGGGCCTTTGAGATTGGTGGCCCCAATTTGCAATAGTTCACATCTATGGAGACTTCAATCAACGCCATGCAGACTTCATTCCGGACTCTGAAAATGAAAGTATCTTACTTCCAATCGTTGGGGAAAATGAAACCTTGCAGTTCATTTTTGACAAAACTGCTAATTTGGGTCTGAACCAAATTGATAAAATTAAAAACCAACAAAATTGCTATCTAGACTTTTTGCTCACAAACATTTACGAAGACTTCTGTGTGACTGAATCATTAAACCCACTTTGGAAAAATGAGGCATTTCACACAGCAATTGAATATTCTTTATTTATACACCAATACCAAAGACCCAACGATTGCGAATATGAAGAAGTTTTTGAATACGATAAAGCTAACTATGAAAGTATTAGAGGTAGATTAAACTGTGTTAATTGGCAACATATTCTCAAGAATGAAGAAAATGTCGACACTGCTGTAGACATATTTTATAAAATTTTGTTAGAAATAATGATACAGAACATACCGTTAAAGAAAAGAAGACGTCACAAAAATTCAAAAAGCCCAGTCTGGTATAACAGCCAAATTAAGAATCTAAAAAATCGCAAACAAAAAGCCCATAAAATTTATAAAAAACACGCCAATAGTGAAAATTTAGCAATATACTTGGACATATGCAACCAGCTTAATTTAGCAATCAGTAATGCATTTGAAGAGTACAACTCAAAAATTGAACTTGAAATAAAGTCCAGTCCTAAAAACTTCTTTAATTACGTGAAAACCAAACTTAAATCTGACAACTTTCCATCCATAATGCACCTTGATGAAAGTGTTGGGGATAACTCGGAAAAGATTTGTAATCTCTTTGCAAAATTTTTTCAAGAAATCTATACATAGAAACATTTTCTGAAGAAGATCGCGATCGCGACTATTTTGCATTTTATCCGGAATTTTCAGTGGACATAGGTGTCAACCAACTTCATGCCCAGGACATTTTGCAGGCCTTAAAAAATTTAGATGCCTCAAAAGGCCCTGAACCCGACGGAATCCCTCCAATTTTCATAAAAAATCTTGCAATGGAGTTTACAGCTCCTTTGTTTTGGCTTTTTAACTTATCACTGGAATCTGGAATGTTTCCAAAAATATGGAAAAGCTCTTTTCTAGTACCTGTCTTTAAATCAGGTAGGAAATCTGACGTACGTAATTATCGTGGTATTGCCATAACCTCTTGCATTCCAAAACTTTTCGAAGCAATTATTAATGAAAAATTATTCCTGCAAATTAAAAACAGAATTACAGAAATGCAACACGGTTTCTTCAAAGGACGCTGGACTACGACAAATTTACTGGAATTTATTGACTATTCATTGAATGCAATCGATAATGGAAACCATGTAGAAGCACTTTATACGGACTTTAGCAAAGCATTTGATCGCATTGACATACCAATGCTGCTTTTCAAATTGCAAAAAATTAGAATTCAACCAGGGCTCCTGAAATGGCTTGAATCGTATTTATCTAATCGCCAACAAATAATTAAATTTAACGGAAAGAACTCGAATCCAATTCAAGTCACTTCTGGGGTCCCTCAAGGCTCTCATTTGGGACCTCTTCTTTTCATTTTGTATGTAAACGACATTTCTTTCATTCTCAAGAAACTTAAAGTGCTAATATATGCCGATGACATGAAGCTCTTTTTGGAAGTAAAAAATGAAGAAGACATCAATGTATTCCAGAATGAAATACACATATTCTACACATGGTGTAAAAAAGCCTATTAGAACTTAATGTAAAAAAATGCAATCTAATAACATTTACCAGAAAAAGAACTACACCAGAAGCCTCAATCAGATTAGGAAATCAAACAGTAGAAAAATGTGAAAAAATTAGGGATTTAGGAATTATCTTAGACTCCAAGCTAAATTTTATCGACCATTATAACGCAATATATAACAAGGAAAATAACATGCTAGGTTTCATTAAACGTTTTAGCTACAATTTTTTAGATCCATACAATTTAAAACATTATACATTGCCTATGTGAGGTCAATACTGGAATACTGCAGCATTGTATGGTCACCGTTTTCTATCACGCACGAAGGGAGAATAGAATCAGTACAAAAACAATTTCTCTTATATGCCCTTGGTAAATTAGGTTGGACAACATTTCCTCTTCCATCATACGAAGCACGCTGCATGCTTATAAATATACAATCATTAAAAGAGCGTCGTAAATATGCAATGGTCTTATTTTTAAACGATATCGTTTCGCAGCATATTGACTCAGCAACACTTTTATCAAAACTGAACTTTTATACACCTACTCGGCAACTTCGTAATCGAAATTTATTTGCCATAAGCCATTATCGCACAAATTATGCAAAATTCGGTCCATTAAATCGTATGATGGCCTCGTACAATCAATACTGCGAAACCATTGACTTTACAATGTCTCGGCATAGACTTAAACATCACTTTCAGTCAACACGTAATCGTAACGCGCAGCGAACGATACAAAAGAATAAGTACACTTTTTAATCTTCATTTAATTATAAGACTTTTATATGAGAAAATTGTATATATTATACTAGTCTACATCGGTTGACGAAATAAATAAATAAATAAATAAGTCATGTCGTGCAACTCGACTCGACTCAGGCACTGTCGAGTGTCGAGTATCGGGAGAACGGGCAGCATAGCGGATCGATGCTCGGAACAAAACAAACTCAGTCGTTATTAGGACCGAGTTACCAGCTTTTAGCGTGTGCGTCATATTAGCAATTCACGGTACTTTAGTTTGGACGCATTTATCTTCAACCCAAACTTCGCTACTTTGAGTTTTAATTTGTTCAGCCACCACCACAGATGCTGTTCTATCGACAATATCCATTTCATTTGCAAAGCAGACGAACTAACTAGATTTGCTGAAGATTGTGCCTGTGTGTAGCTCCTTTCATAACATCCTGTAACGGCATGTTGAACAGCCCACATGAGGGACCATCACGTTGATAAAGAGGTTAGAATGGCCATGATTTTACGGCCGATGGTATCATACGCAACTTTGAAATCAATGAAATAATTGTGCGTTGAATTCTGTATTCATGGACTTTTTGGAGGATCTGCCGCAGCGTGAATATTTGATTCTTTACTGACCGTCCTTCAGCGAACCCGGAAGAGAACTTTCCACATTCTGATGAGTGCCACTGTGCATCTTTGCCAGCAATGCAACGTTTTCCTCATCTATCACCCATTTATATTTCTGCAGATTTTAAGTTACAGGGTTAATGACATGCAAGTATCAAATAAGCTGATTTTATAAATGATAGGATGTCAATAGTTCAATATATATGAGTAGCTTACTGCGTCTACACGTCAGAACAGAAAAGTTCATAGTGCAGACGGTTCCCGTGCCGAGTCATAGCTATCCCTGGGATTAAACTCTTGAATTCTCCTATAAGAATCCTACTTCTATAAGCAAGGTATTCTGTGCGAAACCTCTGTAGAATTTCTTCACACGATTCCAATGTGAGGAATGCCCGAGACTTTGCGCGACATCGACGTGAGAGTAAAAACTATCGAGGCATTACGTTGCTCAATTTTGCATATAAGGTGTTCTCCCTATCCTGTGTTTTAGACTGAGTCCGTTAGCTGAGTTCTTTGTCAGTGAGTATCAAGCTGGTTTTCATGAAGGTTGCTTCACGATGGATTAGATATTTACCCTGCGTCTAGTAACTGACGAGTTCCGGGAGCACAACTTGCAGACTCATTATATTTTTTGGATTTCAAGGCGGCATACGATTCAGTCAAACGAAATGAGCTGTGACAGTTACCGCTAGGACATAGTTTTCCCACAGAACTAGTTACGTTGATTCGTGTGACGCTGGATGAGTAAAAATTATGAGTCAGAATAGCAGATGAGACCTCACGTGCTTTTTGATTTTGCGGATGACGTCGATATCACCGAAATCAAAAGTAGAGCAGCGAAAGTAGCCTTTAGGTCATTTATTGAAAAATTGGGACTTACCATCAACACCGCCAAAACGAAGTACATGGCGTGGAAAACCAAATGGTGTTGGTGTCGAAGAGGAACTGAATATACTTTGGTATGCTCGTGACATGTGACAACGATGCTAGTCGCAAAATAAAACGACTAACTGCAACTGCGAATTGACCTTTACGCAGGCATTACATTTTATAGCTGAAGTCCCGTAGCTTGCAAATTCGCATAAAACTGACGCTCTAGAGAACACTAATCCTCTCGGTGGCCCTTTACGGACATGAATCATGGACGCTAAAAGAAGCTGATCGACGAATGCTTGTGGTTTTAGCGTAAAATTTGGCAAAATCCAAAATGGAGTGTAGCGCAGACGCATGAACCACGAGCTGTATTAAGAATGCAAATATGCTGTTATAATGAAGATAGTACAGTGTGGCAGACTGCGCTGAGCTGGTCACGTGTCTAGAATGCCCGACGAAAAAGTAGCCAAAATTATTTTAAGCAGAGAAACAAGAAGAGGCCGTAGACTTCGGAGTAGACATCGCACTGATAGATGTGCGCTATCGAAGATGATGCACGTTCAGCTGGTGTTCGAGGTGTTTGAAGAAAGGTAGCCCAGGATTGAGTACTGGAGGACCATAATCAATTCGGCACAGGATCGATAACGGACCGTCGCCACTGAAGTAAACTGAGTATGGAGCTTAAGCTGACAGTTCAATATTTATAAGTAGTCAAATAACTGCGGATGAAATACTAATTCTACTTTTAAATACTCAGAATTAAAGCTGGTAATATTTTCGGAGCTTGGACCCCAACAGCTCAACTTAAATGATTTCATGAATCATGGGGCCCAAGCAATTGAACATTCGTGAGTCGTAGAAAAAGTTTAATTGAAAGAGAAATTTTGGTTTAAAGTTCGGGGACCCAACAGTCCCATTTGAAGCTGAATTTTTTAATTAATTTAATTTTATTTCCTGGTCTTCGATTATATCGTACAGACCGTTCCTAATGTAAACTTATTCTATTTTTAAAAGTTGTTCTAGATACATTAAACTCATAACAGTCAGATACAATATTAAATTCGCGGGAACACACATCAATCGGGTTATTTTGGGCGAAAAGAGTACGGTGTAAAGGAAGCCGGAAGTAATCCGCTCGTCGGGTAAGTTTAGGAGGTACGTTGAACCGAACCTAGTAGCTCCGGGCTATCCACCTTATTTTCCAGAAGATCGTAGATAAACAATCGCTGCAACATATTTCTCCTATTTGTCAGAGTGGGTAGACGTATAAACACGCATCTGTTTTCGTATGGAGGTAGACGAACAGGATCATCCCAGGGTAACCTGCGCAGAGCGTACCGAACGACTTGACGCTGGATTCGTTCTATCCGGTTGATTTGAACAGCGTAATAAGGTGCCCACACAAGCACCCCGTATTCAAGAATACTGCGCACGATTGAACAGTAAAGCGATTTCAGACAGTAGATATCATTGAACTGCTGCGTATTCCTTTTGATAAAGCCTAGCATAGCGTAAGCATACTGCTAAGGCTAACGGCAATGCACAGTGGTCCAGAAACGAATGTTAAGTGGGAACTTACTTTTGCGGCTAAGCGATTTATAATAGCTCCCCACAATGTTCAGCAAACTTTTCAACTCTAAAAGACAATTAATGTGAAATCAACGACTAAGTTCCAGTTTGGCTTGTAAACACATAATCGATAATAACTTTTTATAAGCAAGAGATAGAAGGATAATTTTTTCAACAAAGTTGTAGCTAAAGATTATATAAGTAACTTTGCTAAAGACATAGTAAGCGTATTTTTAGGCGTTTCTAACTTACAGAGTGTTTTACAACAAGACCTCTCAAAAATCACTTTTTCGCTGATTTCTTCAAATGCAGTGGTTTTATTGCATCATAATGTTTTACAAAGTTGGTTATCTTATCAAAAGACATATTTTTGTAGAACATTGTATGTTGAAAACTCATACGTATAACGAGTTCTAACGTTTTTCCTGTGTTTTTTTAGTCTTTTTTGGAATAGAATATCTCAAAAAGGGGCAAACGAAAAAAATCAAACTTGGCCGTTTCTGAAAGCTTGAAGTTTTATCTCAAGCATATGTGAAAATAAAAAACTGGGTTTTTCTCTAACTCGAGTAATTTCAGTTTGATTATTTCATGTTTGACCATTTTTTACTATGCAGTATTTTCCAATATCTTCTTGAAGACGATTAAAGTCAACATGTCAATAGTAAAAAAGAAATTTGTCATACCTTGACACAATTTCTTCTGATTGTCCCGTAAAATAGTTTTCGAACTCCAAATATGATATCAGTTTTCTATCAGCACCAGCTGTTTTTGATAAATATCTATCTTTCAATTTTCATTATTTTGCAAATATGCTCAATCTACCATCAATAATGTTTTAAAAATAATTTTCAATAAAAAAGCAAAAACATATTGGTTATTTCATGCGTAATATTGTTAACTTTTATTTGTAGTTTTATGTCATTTTTTAATCGCAGGTAAGTATATCAAAACAGGCAAAGAGGTAAAAGAGAAAAAAACCTATAGATCCCTTTCGAACTTCAACCACCTTATATCAGTATATCGTTGATTTGGAAAACAAAAATGGTAGTTATTTATTTGAAAGATTCAATAAATGTTTTGTTTTCGAAATATTTTATTATTGTTAGCAATATAATAATTTATTATATTAATAATTGGTGGAAGCTCCAGAGTACGTGTACAATACGAATGATTTTGTATTGCAATGACTGGATCGGACGACAGCAGGAGGCGTTTGAACGCATCCTCCAAATTGGCATTCCGGTTAAATTTTCTGGCGTGAAATTCTCTGAACTTACAAATACATTCATTTCGCGTTTCCTGTACTTCTTCGCTTAATAACCCTATGGGTCGTGCCGTGGCCTTAATAATATCTGCGCCGTGTACTAACATTTTATTAACGGTTGGCGATATAGCTAATATGGAATTGAATGGGAAATAATCTCCTAAACTACCGAATTACTTTCACGAACATTTTAGATACTAATTTAAAAAAAAAGTAACGGTACCCTCAAATCTTTTGACAAAAAACTCCAGGACTCTAATAGGATTTGCTTGAAAGCGTTCCTCCTTTTTTACTACGATCATAGTCATGTTCCTGTTCCTGAATACGTATAAGACATCAATTTTGAAGACTTCTCAGCTTTCTGACACTAAAGTAATTTAAAAGATTACCTTAGGCTAGAATAAGAAATATCAATAAAAAATTTAATTTCATGTGCATATATCCAAGTGAAGATTTCCATTTGTCTATTTGTAAAATAATGAAAATTGTAAGATAGATATTTATCAAAAACAGCTGGTGCTGAGCTCCATTTGCAGAGAGGACGATACGACAGTGATTATTTGAAATCCAGGATAACTGCTAGCCAGAGTGCAGTAGTTCTGTGGAGACTAAGGCCCTTCACTCCAAACCACCGTCGAACTAACTACGCGCGCAATGAACCAGCCTGCCGCTGTATGCAGCTAATGAACAATTTTAGAAACATGCTAAACTTAAACATGTCGACTGATACTATTAAGAAAAAACTTTCTGACAATTTCTGACAAACATGTACACTAATGCCACTGCATTTTATATAATTTTGTATTTGGTATTATAATTTATATTTATATGTATGGACTGGATGACGGGCGAAGTCCATATATCTTGACAATAAACAATTATAAAAACTACCGTTATACAAACTTATTTAATGAATATTTCAGCAGTGGTTCGTAAACTAGCACAAGGTCGAAAAACTAGATCTCTTAACTTATCCTGAGTTCGAAGACTATTTTACGTGACAATCAGTAGAAATTGTGTCATGATACGACAAATTTCTTTTTTACTATTGACATGTTGACTTTAATCATCTTCAAGAAGATATTAGAAAATACTGCATAGTAGAAAATGGTCAAACATAAAATAATTAAACTGAAATTATTCGAGTTAGAGAAAAAACCAGTTTTTTATTTTCACATATGCTTGAGATAAAACTTCAAGCTTTCAGAAACGGCCAAGTTTGATTTTTTTCGTTTGCCCCTTTTTGAAATATTCTATTCCAAAAAAGACTAAAAAAAACACAGGAAAAACGTTAGAACTCGTTATACGTATGAGTTTTCAACATACAATGTTCTACAAAAATATGTCTTTTGATAAGATAACCAACTTTGTAAAACATTATGATGCAATAAAACCACTACATTTGAAGAAAGCAGCGAAAAAGTGATTTTTGAGAGGTCTTGTTGTAAAACACTCTGTAAGTTAGAAACGCCTAAAAATACGGCTACTATGTCTTTAGCAAATTTACTTATATAATCTTTAGCTACAACTTTGTTGAAAAAATTATCCTTCTATATCTTTCTTATAAAAAGTTATTATCGATTATGTGTTTACAAGCCAAACTGGAACTTAGTCGTTGATTTCACATTAATTGTCTTTTAGAGTTGTACAACTTTGCTGAACATTGTGGGGAGCTATTTTGAGCCACAAAAACTTTCCACTTAATTTTCGCTGCTGGACCACTGTGCAATGTGTTGAGCAAAACATAATTTACTGTCCAAGAGGATGCCCAAGTCCTTCACAGTTCCGACACGGTTGGTGCTGTCCATTTCCATCATGTAGTCAAATGATTTAACATTCCTACTTCTACAGAATGATATAATGTTGCATTTCTGCACGTTAACGTCCATTCCATTAAGGGGCATAGTACTTTTTCAACTTAAAAAAATCGAAATTTTTTTTATTGATTATTTCGAAAGATTGACATTTTGACCATATGTGTTTCAAGTTATTTCGATGAATTCCAAAAATTGACAAAGTTACAGCTATTTATACCGCGCATGTCTGGAGCGATTACACAGCGAATAAAAACTTGAACGTCGTTTTTCTCGAAACCAGGTTTTAAAAGTCGGTACCATAAATATCTCAAGAACGGCTCAAGCAATTCTCATGATTCTTTTTTTGTTTCAAAGCCAACAAAATTATCTAGTGTTTGGCCCATCCTTTTTTCGATATTTCAATTTTTGTATTTTTTAGAAATGTTTAAAGTCAATTTTTTCGACTAAAAACCTTACTTTTATGTTTGAATGTCCGCCATTTTGTTATGCTTTCGAATTTTCAAAAAAGGATGGGTCAAACACCAGATAATTTAATATACTTTCATGTCGTTTTGGAATTTTAAAATTCGGAGAAGACCCCCAGCGCCAATCCATGGTACCGCAAATCATGTTTTTTTCGAATGATCATGTTCAAGGAGCCGTAGGGGAGAGGGGAAGATGTTCACATATGCAAACTAAATTGTAAATATTATTATAAAATGCAATGTTTAGAATGCAAAAAACCCGAATCGATTCGCTTTTCGCGTTATCGAGAAAAAAATATTGGAAATAAAGCAAAAAATATGGTGTAAAAAGTACTATGCCCCCTTAAGCACACACCAACTTAGCAGGGAATCGATGTCGGATTGTAAGGCACAGCAGTCAACTCTTGATGCTACTACCCGAAAGAACTTCAGGTCATCTGCGTACATATACTTGGAAGATTTTATGGTGCTACACAAATCATTTACAAAAAGGATAAACAGCAATGGGCCAAGGTGACTTCCCTGGGGCAGACCGCCTTGAATCTCAAATGGCTGCGAACTAGTTCCATCTATACGTACAAACGCACTGCGATCGGTAAGATACGACAGTACCCACCGTGTTAGCCACTCAGGAAATTTCATCCTTTCTAGCTTCGATACCAACAGAAAATGTGGCACCCTGTCGAACGCTTTAGCAAAATCGACATAAACAGCATCGACTTGCTGACGCTTTTCAATTGCGTTTGTCAGTGAAGCGACATAACACAGGCTCCTTTGCGTTTGGTGATAAACTTGGTCTCGTTAGCAGTTAAAATAACTAAAATGGTAACAAAATTTGGTCAAGGCATATCACAAATATATTAAATTATGATATAATTTGTTCTAGTTTATATCCATATGAGTAACAAAAATCAGTATTCTGTCTTGCTGTATAACCAAATTGTAACAAAGCGATTTATAAGTAACAGAACGAGATAGAATCTTGGTAGAAACATTTATGACAAAGTTTGATAGTAATATCAACTTGAGCAACAATTCTGATAGATTTCTGTTAGAATCATCTAATCGGGAAGCTATTAGACGTCACATGTTCGAATCTCGACTGAAAGAGTCAAAGGATTTGTAGCACTAGTCCTACCATTCACCTACGTAGTCTGTCGTATAAAAACAGAAGGTCGAAATTCCAAATCGGAATGCAGCACCTAGGCTATACTGAGCTCTGTAGTAAGCAAAAACACGCAAGTTTATTTTGCTTCTTTGTCTTGAATCAGCAGCAGCCAGAAGCTTGATGCTTGTGAAGATGCAGAGGATTTCCTGGTCTTTATTTGCAATAAGTATTGGACTAATATTCCTTCCCATCCCACCAGGAACCAGCATTCGGACGTGGCCGGCGACGGTATTGATCAGTACGCAGGGACCTGATAAGGTTGCACAATAAAGAAAAGTGCGCTGTCCTAACCATGCTTTTTCCACCTATCATTTTGCAATTTTCATTGGTCCTGGTCAATAACGGAGTAGCAGCACACGGGTGGAATCCTATGCTTATGCTTGCTTATGCTAATCAGCAGCAGCCACAAGCTTGGTGTGTAATGGTCGTCCGATCCTGGAATTTGGGAAGCAAGACTATCATACGGAAAATGTATGGAAAATTTTTAGCTTGACATCTTTCGTTAATTTTCACTATTTAGCGATTGGCAAACAATCTTGCTCAAATTTTGGTTGACACCCTGCCGTAAGACGTAGTCCTACGTCAAAAAATTTCGACAATCCTACCATGTTATCATGTTGCAATTAATTCTAAAATCCAAATAGCAACTTCGTTAGCTTGCATTTTGCCAGTTTATAACTTTGATATAGTGATCGGTATTAGAAGCAAAATAAAATTATGTTCATAATTCCGATTAATCACTTTAATGGAATAAATTCCGCAAATTCAGTATTTTTTCAGTCAAATTTGATATTGTGCGCGCATTCCCTTACTGGACACGACGGTTGAAACAGTCGTGTTTCTGAACGGTCGTAAAAAGGGTCGTTTTTAGCTTTTGACAGATAAAATGTCAAATTGTGTCATCATCGCTGTTTCATTCTTGGAACCAATCGAGCAAAGTAAATAAACCTATCAATTACCGTTCTATCAGAAGAAACAGAATGAAATTCAGCATGAAATAAATTTGTTTTTTTAAAGCCGGTTTGCCGAAATTTCATAGTGAATAAAGCGTAGTTTATCCTTCATTATCGAAACATTGTTTGGCAAACAAGCAATAACAAAGCAATAACGTTCGTATTCGAAAGCAATTTTTTTAATGCTTTTGTATGATTAACACGAAGTCACGATCAAGGTTGCGACAGAAACGCAATGAGCCTGTGTTGCCAATTATGGCGATAAAACATTACGAACTGTGTTGCCAATTTAATCATTTTTTTTATCTTTGGAACGTTTGAAACAGTACCTGAACTGCCCTCGGAATCCATCCATCAAGTGAAAGCACAATATAGAACGGTTACATATGCTTGAATCTATTTGTTATCATCAGAGGTTGGAAAACTCGCAAAATGAATAGAGTAAGGAGGGGTAAAAGTGCGATGCGGGTAAAAGTACGATTCAATGATTTATCGATGCAGATTCCGAGTAAATTTTCTACATTGGCATGGACGGGTGACTACTTTGACAGCTTGAATCTAACGTAAACTTTGGTTGCTTACGAAGCATAGTTGCTGAGTTATGTGCAAATGTTATTTTAGGGCGGTTTTGATGTAATTTTTCGTTATACGGCAAATATGATATCAATAGGTGGATATTACTTGTTGAAAATTTGTAGCAGCGTTTTACATCACTCACATATCTGTTTTGAAAATACGGCGAAAATAACTTACAAAATATACTTTTGCTTTTCCGTAATTTAATCTAACCCCGTCAAGCGCCTAGCGGGGTAAAAGTTCGATTCACGGACGGGGCAAAAGTGCGTTACATGAACGAGGCAAAAATGTATAACTAATTATATACAGCTTTAGGTACTATATTACAGATACTAGAAATGAAAGATCTGCAGAAAACTGTGTGCTCTACAGATGTTGGCCGAAGAAAAACAATGTGTTTCCGCTGAAACAAAAAATAAACGTTTGGAAAAGTTTCGATCTAACGGAGGCTGCAATACACCAGCGCAAAATAGAAAAGGTGCAAATTGAGAATATTCCTTACCGAAACATAACGCATATTGAAGATAATACGGTTTTGTTAGCTACTGCTGGGCTAATTTCATGGATTCTAGCTTCGAACTTTTACCCCGCGGTATTCGTACTTTTGCCCCGCTAGTGGGGTAAAAGTGCGAATCTGCACTTGATCAGAAGAAAGAAGAATTTATTTTGCAAAACACTATTACCGCAGGTGATTTATAGTTGAATGTGAAGACATTGAGTTACTGCATCACTATAAAATATATTATGTTGTTGTCCTTCTTTATATCTCACGAAAACTGATGACAACTTCAAACATCGCATTTATGCCCCGCCCTACTCTATATACGCCGAGCATCGGCAAACGGTTTTTATCATGATAAAACAGCTACGCGAGTGGTTCAATTCGCCTATAACAATGAGCATCATACACTCACACTTCATAGCATCGCTGAATATACGAATATCGTGAGCAACGCAAAAGTGCAAATTACTGCTTACTGGTGCTTGTAAAGCCACTAACACTACTTTAAACTATTCCGTTTTCGTGGTAATATTATTTTGAATACTTTCTGGCGTCCCCGGACATTCTATATCCGATAAATCGAACACACTCAATGTTCAATATTCAATTTTTGAACGAATTCTGATGTTCACATTGAGGTTCTGTTCGTGATAAAATTCAAAGCTGATGCGTGCATTATCGCCGAGGCAGGCGAATATTGTGTGTTCATGAGGGATCATCGATTCAAACGATCACTTTTTCGCGAATTCTCCAACCACTGAGGTTGAGTGATCGGAATTAGGAGCTGATCGCAATTACAGTCACCCCAGTATTATGGGCCACCCAGTATTATAGGCCAGTCTATACCTTACGTTAGTTTTATACGTAGCAAATTAATATTTAACTATCGAGTATGAGTTCAATAGATAGCAGCAACATTCTGCTGCATAGTTGACAGCAATACATTCAGTTCCAATGCGTTAATTTTCTTAATTTTCCGATGCATTTTCCGCTTTAATAGGGTAAGGAACAAGTTAAGCAGTGTTACCTATTTTAATCAGTTGAAAATAAATGAGCCGAAAATGCATTTTTTCATTCATATTTTCAAAATCTTTTGATAGGATCATCTTCACAAATCACTTAACCATACATTTGATTCACACAAACACAATTTACTGGGTTTCCGACAAGAAATTTGATGAATTAAAAATTGTTGTCCAAAAACGTAGATTTTTCAGCTGCTGAAGGCAATCGCCACCTCGCTACTAACGAATCCATCACATTTTTCAGCACTGATTACAACCACTCTAAAAGTTAAGCACTCAATTGTCACATACCATATTATTCACTCTCTTTTTACCTTTGTTATACTATAACAAAGGTTTAAAAATTGGTCGAAAAACACGAAATCGATCCGAGGCCCGGAGGGCCGAGCCACATATACCAGTCGACAGGGTTCGACGAACTGAGCAATGTCTGTGTGTGTGTGTGTATGTGTGTATGTGTGTGTGTGTATGTGCGCGACGCAACTTTTCTATCGCCTGTTTCTCGGAGATGGCTGAACCGATTTGTTCGCTATTACTTTTGTTTGAAAGGTATTATTGCCTAGTATATCACTATTGATCACTATTCGATGTTCGACATTTCGTTTAAAAGTTATAAGTAAAAACGTGAAAATTACGTGACACGATTTTCTCCGGAACCAAGTGACCGATTTCAACGATCTTGGTATCGAATGAAAGCTCTTGTTAACGCTAAATTTTTCGGGTAAATTTTATTGAAAACAAACAAGTAGTTTAAAAGTTATCCTAAAAAAACCTGTTTTGACAAGGTAATAATTATCGCCTGTTTCTTAGAGATGGCTAAACCGACTTAGGCGCTATTAGTCTCATTTGAAAGGTAACATAGCCTAATAGATCACTATTTGTTTTTTGATTGGACGTTCAATTTGAAAGTTACGAGCAATTGAATACAACACATTAAAATTTATAATAATTTATAACCATTTCATCTAAGATGATTTATCTAGTTTGAATTATTTTGACATCAAATTAGAGATTTTAATGCTGCAAATATATCTGCAAAATTTCAGTAGAATTGGTTTTGCCGATCAAAAGATATTAACCCTCCAACACTCGCGCCAACTTTTGTAATACGGGTTATTCGCGCGCACAATGGCCCAAAGCCAAAAAAATATGCGCACTAGAGTTTTGACTGGGAAAACTTGGTTTTAGATTGATGGAACCTTTGGAAGAATTTCTTGAAATTGAAAGTTCTATCGTCTGATGCAATTTAAATTTTGATTAATCCCCCTAAAAGTGGAATAAAAAAATTATTTTTCTTCAGTTTCAATATAACACATTGATGTATTCTGCAAAGTTTTAGAGTATATTATTACAAGAAATTTTGCTGAAGACAGTAACCCCCTATCTCTTCAGCGAAGCTAGAAAAATATTATTTATTATATATGAATTAGTGAAATCAGTTTTTTATTTTGGCTCTTTTCGTAATTGTTGTATGACTTTTTCATGTATTACAAAGTTGCACAAATAGTAAAAATACACAACTTTGTTGAATATAGTATACCTTTATGTTTGCTTGTTTAGGAACTGTAGAACTTTGATTATAAAAAATACCCTAATTTTGACCCCGAATTACTCGACTACCAACAGACGGATACATTTTAAACATTTTACATTATTGCTGATTGTTTTGATGCATACAGACACCATTTTTCCATATGAAGAAACGAGAGAAAATTCCAGGCCAATTCCGGTACATCTAATATGCTGTTTGCTTCATTTATGTGATGTCAGTTTATGCTGATCAATTTTCCCAACAATTTAAAGTATTAATGCATTGAATAATTATGACATTTTGCTCAGAATAAGTTCATTGAAGAATATACGTTAGTTAAACAACGATTTGTAACTTTATAACAATATGGCGTTGAAAAACCTACACGTGTTGTACAAAATACAGCAGCGTGAGTAACCGAAGGTTAATAAAAATTGATGAAATTTTTTCTAGAAAAC
Organism: Sabethes cyaneus; assembly: GCF_943734655.1. Lineage (NCBI taxonomy): Eukaryota > Metazoa > Arthropoda > Insecta > Diptera > Culicidae > Sabethes > Sabethes cyaneus. The sequence goes on from NC_071354.1 coordinate 126,365,209, forward strand.
TTTATTGGTGTGAATCAAATAGGCATTACAGGAAATTATGCATAGTTCAAAAATCTATAAACTAGACCTTTACTACGCAATGCATATGTTAAAAAATAATATTTGCTCTTACAACCTACTTTTACTTGCACTTACTCAAATTATTAACAACTTACTTATCCTTATTCAGCAATTTCATGAAAAAAGGATCTATCAAAATTTATAAGTGGTCATATTTTGTTCAAATTTTGTAAACGTATTCAATTTTCAAAAATTTTATGTAAACCAACGCACTACGCAACGTTAACCAATAGATGGATTATACTCCGCAGACGTGTCGGTTTCTATCTCAAATAGCAAGTAAGACCGTATAACAAAGGTTCCTTTCACCACTAGGTGGATTAAATCGGGTTTTTTCTATTATCTAAGGCTTTGTCTCTAGCCGAAAGTTTTATAATTTTATAACAAAACTGAACACAAATTCTGAATTGACGGAACCTGTTCACCAGTAGCAGCAGCTGCAGCAAAACTGATAAACTATCGTATTGCCAAGACACTGTTTCGGTTCTGGAAATAAGAATTATAGGTTTGAAATTAACTGAAACCTCCAATGGTGAAAACGTGGTTCAATACTTTCAAGAGAAATGTATGTTCATAATTAATTTTTCTTTATTAAAAACAACAGAAAAGACACCTTTTTCAATAATTTTACGCTCTTGATTTACCAAGACAAACCGAAAAAATTCGGGAAGTTGCAAACGATCACAATCTACCGTACAGTACAGTTCCGCGTTATTTTTGGAAACCACCCAAAACTAATAAGCCAAGACCAAATACTTTTCTTCTTCTTGAACTTACTTACTTTACTTAGTTGGCTTGCCGTTCTAAAACAAAGCCTGATGAACAAAGTTTCTCCAATGCACTCGGTTGTAGGCCAACGCTCTCCAATTTCTCAGACTCTCTCCACCTAGTCAAACCATCTTGCTTGCTGCACCCCTGGTCGTCTTATTCCTACTGAATGTGAGGCAAATACTTTGCAGAGTAGTTGTTCGGCATTCTTGATAGTTGTCCTGCCTATCGTATCCGGATAGCATTTCGTACACATGGTTTGTCATGTACTATCCTGGAGGCCATCACCTTGATGAAGCCCTCTGCGTGATTCGAATGAACTTGACAATCTACTCGAAATCCGAACACAGCACTGAGTACCATTCATCATAGATTGAATCAGTTGAATTAGCAAAAGCAAAAGAAGCAAGCAAAAATTGATTCTAATCTCAACTCACTCAGACAGTTGCTGAGTACAGTACAAGATACAACAAGATCACTAAATCGCGAGAACTGCACACACACACACACAGACACACACACACACACACACACACACACACACACACACACACACACACACACACACACAGACACACACACACACACACACACACAGACACACACACACACACACACACACACACACACACACACACACACACACACACACACACACACACACACACACACACACACACACACACACACACACACACACACACGCACACGCACACGCACACGCACACACACACACGCACACACACACACGCACACACACGCACACACACACGCACACACACGCACACACACGCACACGCACACACACACGCACACACACACGCACACACACACGCGCACACACACACGCACACACACACGCACACACACACGCGCGCGCGCTCGCGCTTTTCTCTAAATAAAACCAATTTTATTTTACTGACCCATAATACTGGGAGCATTGACCCATAATTCTGACCAAAGCGGCCCATAATACTGTTGTTATGCTTTATGCGTTATGCTAACATTTTGTTATTTTGCGAAAAAGTGTGTGATTTTGTATTAAGTTTGCCTACAGAACATCAAATTATGATATATTTATAACCAATTAAGTTATAAATAAACTGTAAATTATTTAAATCTGTGTTTCTACCAATAATTTTGTAACATCATCATGCTTAACTGGCCCATAATACAGGGATGACTGTATATTGTAATCATATTTATACATACTTATAGTAAATATATATATATTTACTTGCATTCGGTCATCAAAATAATAGATTTGTTATCGACGATAAAGATTATGATGTGATAAGTGCTTTTTCATTCAATTACTTTTTGCGTTAAACAAAACGTTACGGGACACCATTTTGAAGCACCTATTTTATTTTACATAGAAATGCTTACCAAAAGTCAAGCACAGCGCGATTTTGATTGTACATGTATGATTAAAGAAAATTCATAGTTTCAAAAAATTCGGATTTAAATTCTCTGGTATATGGAAATAAATGCAAAATTTTCGTTACGGTACACCACTATAAAAGTATCTGTTTTTAAATGCCGCTTATGTGGAAAATGCTTTCATTTTTCAAAAAACTCTGTAAGAACAAAATGTTACCCTAGTAATGAAACATGTTTTGACGATATACAGTTTTAAATTACTTTGGCTTAAAACTATTGACAGAGAATTAAATTCAGCCTTGCCTAAATGATGAAAAAATCTATATTGTTAACCTCCCACTTGTAAGGTGCATTTTAGCATGAATTGTCAATAAACAATATGGCAATTCAAGATTTTTGTAAGCTTTATAGTATGTTTGAACTTACTACATACAAATATTCTTAATATTACTTAACAGAATTCTGTGGTAATAACAATATGGTCATCGGTGGATCGCTCTTTCACCATAGACCAGCACATAAAGTCACATGGATTTCTCGCGAGGGTCGAGTAGAAAACGAAATCGACCACATCTGCACGTAAACGAAACACAGCCAGAGAAAAAAGAAAAAATCAGAGGGGTTGTGTACAAGACACGACCGCATATATAGGTGACGCAGGACTACGTAAGTCTCTTTATAATGATAGTAGGATGTATTCATGCTTGTAATCATTCGATTCTTCATGTATACATGCTATATGCAACATAATACATGCTACATGCGTTGTATGTAACATTTATCAAAGTAGTAACATTGAATACGTTCAATTCTCAAAAGATTGTGCATTTGAAAACAATTTAACAAAATCAAGAACACAAACTATTGCTTTCCTGCTACCTTACTGAAATTAAAGATTGTTTTTATTACCCATGGTTCCCACGTTGAAGGGATTTTACCAATTCAATCCTATTTTATCAACAGCACATCTTTTCACTGCACTTCTAATGAAACAGCAAGCATGCATATTCACAGAGTCGTATTATGACCGAACACTACAGCTGTAGCACATTTTTCCAACACAGATATCAAATTCGCCGTGGTTTAATCGTCTCGCAATAAAGAATTTGCGTTCTGTTGGGACAACGAACTTGTGTCATTTTTTCTGGCACACTTCCCTAACACAGACATCAAATTGGACTAAGTTTAATCGCATTCGTAAGAAATCTGTTGGCACGAAGGGGCTTTGTCACTCTTTCTGGCGTACTTCCCAAGCAACGACATCAAAATGGTCTAGGTTTAACCGCGGTGTTAAGAAATTTTGTTGAGATGAGGAGACTTGTTCACTTGTTTTGGCTTACTTCCCAAGCACAGATATCAAATTGGTAAGGTTTAGATCATCATAAAGAATCTTTCAACCAATCACGAAGCGAGAATTCTGGTAAAGCATAGGTTCATTATTTCCAATTTTTCAATAGTTCAACATCAAGAATCCATACTTTTCTTCATTTGGGTCAATTCTTACAAGATTTTCCGATCGATTGGTGTAAGAATATTGAAAATCGATCGGAAAACCGCTGAGCTATTAGCGCTCGAAACCTTTCATTTTTCGTGACGCTCGCATTTTTCGATTTTTTGGAATGACACCCTATATCAAAACTTGCTGTAAGACGTAGTCCTACGTCAAAAGCAGACAAAATTCTTTTCGTTTTTTTCAAGCTCTGTTTTGTTTACAAAACTCAAAAGCTATAAAAGTCTTTGCCAAGCTACTACCAACAAAACAAAAAAAGTTTGTTCCAATACGTTGTGTAGTTTCTGAGAAAAAGGTACATAAAGTTTGAAAATCGTGGTTTTCTAGGAACGGCGGTTTATTCCGCCGAAGTTGTTCCACGCCGCACTAGAATGCTTATGTGTATGATCGTTTTTCGGTCACTTCCCGTAGCCGGATCATTACAAATTTGATATCAAAATAAACGGAAAAGACTGCAGAATCAAAATCTGAAATAAAAAAAAATAATGATTTTTTTCAAAAATTTTGGTCGTTTATGTCCCCTTAATGTGTTATAACTATGTTATAAAAATGTAATTTAAAAAAGTAAAAAAGTAATTTGCTAAATTTTATTCAATAAACATCAAAACCACTGCTTTTCCACTGGCACGTAATCAGGCTGAAAAAACCAGCAGCAATCGCTTACGCGTATCCGCTCTTGTTGATGGTTTCGAAAACACACAATTATGATCACGTTTACTTATTCTAGCAACTAAACAGCTGTGAATATGATGTCACAGAACAATTCCATTTCTTTTCATCAGGGAAGAACACAAAAATTCCCCTCTGATATGAAAATATATATCAATTTTCATTCACTAGCAATCTGCAGCATTTTGCTTTTAATTTCAGCATATGGTGCTTTATTTACACTACTACCAAGATGTGATGCATTTGCGCCTGAAACTCTTCTATCGTGTTGACATAGCTAGTATTTGAGTGACAACCACTTGCTTCTGGTGCTAATGTATATGTACTATACAATGATACACTAGCGCCAGCAGCAAGCTGTTGTCACTGCAAAACTAGTTATCTTCAATGAGCCGGTATCTAGGCAATACCGACACGTTATCCATCGGTCTCTCTTTTGATCTGTTTTTGAAAAGCAACTAACCCCTGTGCAGGCTATTTCGGCCGGACGGATTTAAAAAACACAGACACCACTATAGAAAATGGGCCCAATTTAGCCGTAGCGACTTCATCATTTCTCGCGACTATAACTCAAATTCAGTAGCGTTTCATTAAGACCAAAATACACGCCGATATTCTGTAAATAATTTTCTATCAACTGGTATAAACATCTTGTTTCGAATGAATATAGTTTCAACGTAATTCCTGAATATTGTTTAGGCTACCGCTTAATGGGCTGAAAATACCCTCCCGTACGCTACTCGCTTACCAACCAACTCATTCATCATGCATTGTTGAGTGAGGGGGCTGGTAAATGGCTTGGTAATGCGTACCATCGGTGCCTTGTGCACTGGGCATAAAATAGACCCCACAGTGGTTCATAGCCTCTTACCTAGCAACTCCTACCCCAACCTCCTCGTGGTACCAGCCGGGATACGAGCAACCTCGGGTGGAGATCGGGTAACCAACCCCGGTGGAAACCAAGGTCGTATGCTGACAGGGGGGGAGGGCTCCTTCGAGCTACGTTGGCCCTCCGGCGATACTGTGGGGTTGGTTGCGGGCTTTGCAAGCCTGAACCACTAAAAAAACCAAAGCAATGGACTCCGTAAGTAATAATAATAACTCTAATCGGAACAATCGGCAAAGACCCAGGCGACGAAAACGGACTAACGATTGGAAATTAGGAACATGGAACTGTCGGTCTCTAAATTTCCTCGGAAGTACCCACGTGCTTTCTAAAGAAGTGAAGAGCCGCAAGTTCGACATCGTAGCGCTGCAGGAGGTATGCTGGAAAGGAACGATGGTATGTACGTATAGAGATGGTCATACCATCTACCAGAGCTGCGGCAATACACACGAGCTGGGCACAGCTTTTATAGTGATGGGCGAGATGCAGAAGCGGGTGATCGGTTGGTGGCCGATCAACCCCCGAATGTGCAGATTAAGAATCAAGGGCCGATCCTTCAATATAAGCATAATTAACGTGCACAGCCCTCACCTCGGAAGTACCGATGATGACAAAGACGAATTCTACGCGCAGTTGGAGCGTGAATACGACCGCTGCCCAAGACATGATGTCAAAATTATCATCGGGGACTGTAATGCTCAGGTTGGTCAGGAGGAGGAATTCAAACCGGTGATTGGACGGTTCAGCGCTCACCCGCAAACGAACGAAAACGGCCTAAGACTTGTCGACTTCGCCGCCTCCAAGAACATGGCCATACGTAGTACCTTCTTCCAGCATAACCTCTACCATCGGTACACCTGGAGATCACCCAACCAAACAGAATCACAAATCGACCACGTTCTGATAGATGGTCGGCAATTTTCAGACATTATCGACGTCAGAACCTATCCGGGCGCTAACATTGATTCGGACCACTACCTAGTGATGGTAAGGATACGTCAAAAACTATCGGTTGTGAACAACATACGATACCGCCGCCCGCCACGGTATAATCTAGCGCGACTGAAGCAACCAGAGGTCGCCGAAAACTACGCGTTATCTCTCGAAACCGCGCTGCCGGAAGAGGGAGAGCTGGATGAAGCCCCTCTTGAAGACTGTTGGAATGCCGTGAAAACAGCCATTAACAGCGTAGCGGAGAACGTCCTAGGCAGTGTGGCACCGAATCGACGTAACGAATGGTTTGACGAGGAATGCCAGCAGATATTGGATGAGAAGAACGCAGCGCGGGTACAAATGCTGCGTAGAGCCACCCGTCAGAATGTGGAGCGATACAAACAGAAGCGGAGGCAGCAAACCCGACTCTTCAAGGAAAAGAAGCGCCACCAAGAGGAGAAGGAGTGCGAAGAACTCGAACAGCTGTACCGCTTTCACGACACACGGAAGTTCTATCAGAAACTCAACGGATCTCGCAAAGGCTTCGTGCCGCGGGCCGAAATGTGCAGAGATAAAGATGGAGGTATCTTGACTGATGACCGTGCGGTGATCGAAAGGTGGAAGCAGCACTACGATGAACACCTGAATGGCGTGCAGGCGGAAGACCATGATAGCGGAGGAAGTGACCACATTGGTGCAGCAAGCGACGAAGATGTGCCACCCCCATCGATAAGGGAAGTTAAAGAAGCCATCCAGCGGCTGAAGAACAACAAAGCAGCGGGAAAGGATGGCATTGGAGCGGAACTTATTAAAATGGGCCCGGACAAGTTGGCCGGCTGTCTGCATCAATTGATTGTCAAGATTTGGGATACGGAACGACTACCGGAGGAGTGGAAAGACGGGGTTATCTGCCCTATCTACAAGAAAGGTGATAAGCTGGATTGTGAGAACTACCGAGCCATCACTATCCTGAATGCCGCCTACAAAGTGCTGTCCCAAGTCCTCTTTCATCGACTATCGCCAATAGCCAATAGATTTGTGGGAAGTTACCAGGCCGGCTTCATGGAGGGTCGGTCTACAACAGACCAAATCTTCACCCTGCGGCAGATCCTCCAGAAGTGCCGCGAATTCCGAGTCCCCACGCACCACCTGTTCATCGATTTCAAAGCCGCATATGATAGCGTAAACCGACAAGAGCTATGGAAAATTTTGGACGAAAACGGCTTTCCGGGTAAGCTTACTAGACTTATCATGGCTACGATGGATGGGATCCAGTGCTGTGTGAGAATCTCGGGTGGATTGTCGGACCCATTCGAATCTCGCAGGGGACTTCGACAAGGAGATGGTCTTTCCTGCCTGCTATTCAACATTGCGCTTGAAGGTGTTATAAGGCGAGCGGCGATCGAAATGCGGGGCACGATTTTCAACAAATCCAGTCAATTTATCTGCTTTGCTGACGACGTGGATGCTGTCGGCAGAACATTTGAGGCGGTGGAAGATCAGTACACCAGACTGAAACGCGAAGCAGAGAAGATTGGATTGCAGATAAATACGTCTAAAACGAAGTATATGCTGGCGGGCGGGACCGAGCGCGACAGGGCTCGCTTGGGCAGCACCGTGGTAATCGACGGGGATGAGTTCGAGGTAGTCGACGAGTTCGTATACCTTGGCTCGCTGGCAACAGAGGACAACAATACCAGCCGTGAGATTAAAAGACGTATTATCAGCGGAAGTCGGGCCTACTACGGACTCCACAAACACTTGCGGTCGAACAATCTGAGCCCCCGTTCAAAGTGCACACTGTACAAAACGCTAATTAGACCGGTTGTCCTCTACGGGCACGAAACGTGGACATTGCTAGAAGAGGACCTACGAGCACTCGGAGTTTTCGAACGGCGGGTGCTAAGAACCATCTTTGGCGGAGTGCAAGAGAACGGTGTATGGAGGCGAAGAATGAACCACGAGCTCGCGCGTCTCTACGGCGAACCAAGTATTCAGAAAGTGGTTAAAGCTGGACGGATACGTTGGGCAGGACATGTTGCTAGAATGCCGGACAACTATCCTGCAAAAATGGTTTTCGCATCAAATCCGGTAGGAACAAGACGAAGAGGGGCACAGCGAGCGAGGTGGCAAGACCAGGTGGAGCGAGATCTGGCGAGCACTGGGTGCCCGCGGAACTGGAGATCAGTTGCCATGGACCGAAACAGATGGAGAAATTATACTGCGCAGGCCTTGTCATAAAACGTTAGGCCAATTAAGTAAGTAAGTGTTGAGTGAGGGATAATCCGTTTTCCTCTTGCTCTATGTAAGATCCCATCAGTGATAATCCTGCACAGAGACCGATGTTTTATCCAAAACATGTCTAGTAGTTATTAACGGGATGACAAGGTTATGATCTCCCATATATCTGGTCGTAACCGACTGAATACGTCTTCGCTTAAAGTTAATCTTCCGTTCTTTGGCTTAGCCATCCCACCTGTGCCTACAAAATTGTTTGTGCCTACTGCTGCAGTTTGAGAATATCTGATACGCTTGTCTACCTAGCATAAACTGATTATTTGCCAGCAAGGCATGGTGTACGAAATCACACATAAAACAGACATTATAGAATTTATCGAAGGATAGTTTTGCTTTTGACTACTGTAGGTAAAGAGGATCGATAGAAGTCCTGATTATGTGCAATGGTTTTACCTAAATCCAATTGAAAAAGGATATATTTACTGAAAAGGACCAATCGCGAGAAAAGCCCATATGTTGACAAAAATGTACATACATTTCCCGTTTTTTTAGATTTTCTTGCATAGATGCATGATCTTTCTTTGAAGCTCGTTCCAGCTCGCGGTACTCGATTTCCTTTTGATTGATTTGCCATATGATATCTATAAAAATAGAAAAAGAAAACAAAATTCTTAATCAATTATTTTTAACAGACTCAGATATACAATTTAGCTATCCATTGAAAAATCTATCATTCGCTTTTTGTTCTTTAATTTTGAGGCAATCGTAAGTTCTATGAAGTATTAATTACTATTATTCTCATCGTTGCGGATAATCTGCAAATACGGGAGAGTGTCCGGTATACATTTTGATATAACTGATCATAAGCCATAATACATATCGTTCAACACGAAACGGCTTCTATAGCTTCATGGATGGCCCGTGACACAGTGGAATAAAATGGGACAAAACATCCAAAATGGATTTGAAATTTTTCAAGAAATATTATTTTCGTATGAATGTAGACAGTCCAAATAACTATATTCCAAAACATCAAAGCACTGTGAATAAAGGGTGTCCCACATCAAATTGCTTCACGGAAGAAACGCTGTAGAAAATTACCCACTGGGTATTTTCTCTTGAAAATTTGGGTAGAAGTAGTTCTGTTAAATAAGAGAATAACATTTTCTCCAATTACAGAATTCATCCAACGCGACGTCGTTGCCATTACGGTGGTAGTCCCGACGACTAGAGGAAAGCAGGAGATAGTCGTTGCGTCCGCCTACTTTCCAGGGGACAAGGACGAAAAACCACCGCCCGAGGTTGCTGAACTAGTGCAGTACTGCAGAGCAGTCAACAAGCCGTACGTGATAGGCTGCGACGCAAATGCGCACCACACGATATGGGGCAGCTCGGACACAAACAACAGGGGTGAGTACCTACTTGAATATCTTACTTCTAACGATGTCAATGTAATCAATGTAGGGAATGACCCCACCTTTATAAACGCTATCAGACAAGAGGTCCTAGACCTTACTCTATGTAGCGCCTCTATAGCTGAGAAAGTCAAAAATTGGCATGTCTCTGATGAACCAAGTTTATCAGACCACAGACACATCATTTTCGACATCGAGGCTAATCCTCTAAAGAGAGAACAATCCAGGAATCCGAGCAAAACCAATTGGAGTTCCTTTAGGGATCATCTGATTGCCTCACGTAATTCCTGTCACAATAATATACGAACTGCAGTTGAGCTGGATATCGCCGCTAGTGACCTGCAATGTAGGATCACAGACGCGTATAACACAAACTGTCCCGTAAACATGCGAACAGTTTCCCGTGATGTGCCCTGGTGGAATGAGACGCTTAGCCATCTCCGTCGGAAGGCAAGGAGTCTGTTCAACAGGGCCAAAATCACGTCTAACTGGGAAGACTACAGAGCTTCCCTCACCAAATACAACGCTGAGCTACGCAAAGCCAAAAGGAAATCACGAGTTAAATTTTGCGAAAGCATTCAAACTCTGCCAGAGGCTACGCGTCTGCAGAAAGCGATGTCCAAGGACCATTGCAATGGTCTAGGGCAATTGAAAAAAGAGGATGGGAGTCTCACTGTTACCACCAGGGAAACTCTGGAAGTTCTGATGAACACGCACTTCCCTGGTTCGACAGTGACCACTGGGCAAAACATAGGCGGGCAACAGTGGAATGGGTCATTACACAATGTGCCAAATGATTCGGTTCTACTTGCACGCCGATTGTTTACGGAGGCCTCGATCAATTGGGCACTCAGCTCTTTTGAACCAATGAAATCTCCAGGTCCGGATGGTATTCTACCCATTTTCTTACAAAAAACGGACGGTGTTATAATGTCCGAGCTCATCAACCTCTTTCGAGCCAGTTTCACTTTGGGATATATTCCGGAGAATTGGCGGAAAGTCAGGGTGGTGTTCATACCTAAGGCTGGCAAAAAAGACAAAACCATGCCTAAGGCTTTCAGACCGATAAGTCTGACTTCAACGCTTCTTAAGCTGATGGAGAAAATCACGGATAACTATATCCGCAATGAGTTTTTAAAAAACTCTCCGTTACATGTAAATCAACATGCATACCAACACGGTAAATCTACGGAAACCGCACTGCACTGCTTAGTGACGTTAATTGAGAAATCGCTCAAATATCAAGAGACGGCACTTTGTGCTTTTCTTGATATTGAAGGCGCTTTCGATAACACGTCTTTTGCGTCAATTAATACGGCTCTCTGTCAAAAGAGAATCGACCACACTACAATGAGTTGGATTTAAGCAATGCTCTCGAGCAGACAAATTACAGCATCATTGGGAGATACGTCGGTCACGATTTCGGTGATCAAAGGATGTCCACAGAGAGGAGCTCTCTCCCCCCTGCTCTGGTCACTGGTGGCCGACGCACTCCTTCGCAAGCTGTCACAGCTTGGTTATGAGACCATTGCTTACGCCGACGACGTTGTACTTATCGTCAGGGGAAAGTTTGACGCAGTACTGTCAAGTCGCTTGCAAGGAGCTCTAAACACCACCATGTTATGGTACTCACAAGAGGGACTTAATGTAAATCCCACCAAAACAGTCGTTATACCATTCACAAGGCGAAGGAAACATACCATTACTCCGCCTATACTGAATGGTGTCAGACTGGGCTTCAGTAATGAAGTCAAACACCTCGGAATAATTCTCGATAAAAAACTGAACTGGGCTGCCCACCTAGATTATGCTTGTTAAGAAAGCAACTTCGGCTATCTGGGCATGCAGGTCACTGTTTGGCAAAACCTGGGGATTGAAACCTCAACTAGCCTTCTGGTCATATACTACTATTGCACGGCCTAGGATAACCTATGCTGCAGTCGTATGGTGGCCAAAGGTGAATGAGGTGACAGCCCAAGCCAAACTAAACAAAGTTCAGCGCCTGGCCTGTCTTACAGTTACCAGTGCCATGCGTACAACACCTACTGCAGCCATGGAGGTAATGCTATGCTTACTGCCTTTGCATCTTCATGTGAAGGAGGAAGCAGAGCTCGGCGCACTACGGTTGCAAAGGAGTAAAACCTTACTCGAAGGTACGCATACTTCGGGAATTCAATCTGACACCCTTAGTAACTTCAGTCTCTGACTGCATGGAAGCCAGGCCCAATATGGACGTTCCATATGAGGTGATTGAAACAGATCGCTCAATGCGGAATAATGGAGGGCCAGATCTTCCATCTGGAACTATCTGTTTTTTACAGATGGTTCAAAAATGGGGGCCTGCACAGGCTCCGGAGTCTACGGACCCGGCATCAGGGAAACTATCTCATTAGGAAAGTGGCCCACCGTTTTTCAAGCAGAAGTATATGCCATATACATCTGTGCGACAATATGCTTGAAACGAAAGCACAGGCATGCGAAAATCGGTATCTTCACGGACAGCCAAGCAGCACTACTGGCTCTCAAGTCCGCCAAATGCGTGTCCAAATTAGTTTGGGAGTGCAGCACAGCATTGAGGGAACTCTCCTGTCAAAACAAAGTTTTATTACTTTGGGTGCCCGGTCACTGCGGAATCGAGGGCAATGAATTTGCTGACAACCTAGCAAGACAAGGATCAGCTCAGCAATTTATTGGTCCTGAACCGTTTCTGGGCACCTCCATATCCGCCGTGAAAGGCGAACTGATGACATGGGAAAAGCTAGAAATAGCATCCCGTTGGAATCAAACACAGGGTTGTAGACAAGCTAAACAGTTTATCTACCCAAACCCTGCAGTAGCTAAAAAACTACTCCATTTAACTCGTAGTGAACTACGCACGATCACGGGACTCCTAACAGGACACAGCCCCGCTCTTTATCATTTAAAGAATATCGGCAAGGTATCATCTGACACCTGCCGCTTTTGTAACTCTGAACCTGAAAGTTCAGCGCATCTGCTCTGCTATTGCGGAGCTCTTGCATTATCAAGGCACAACTTCTTAGGAAGTTTCCTTCTTACTCCATATCAGGTATGGAGCCTAAATCCCAAAATGGTCATTGGCTTTATAAATCATGTAGTACCGAATTGGGGCACAGGATTACAACTATTCCGCTCAACTCCATCAATGGGTATGAGCGATCCGTAAACTGTGTACAGCAATTGGGGCCTGCCACAAAAGACGATCATTAAGACTGTCGCAGTGGCCTTTTAACCCAATGCCCTTCTGGCATACAAAAAAAAGGTATGACTGTATCAGTGAAACAGCACAATGCTTACTTACTTAGGTGGCTTGCCGTCCTAAGACAAAGCCTGTTGAACAAAGTTTCTCCATGTAATTCGGTTGAGGGTTACCACTCTCCAATTTCTCGGACACCGAGTACTCTCCGTCAGATCTCGCTCCACCTGGTCAAACCAATTTACTCGCTGCGCTCGTGGTCGTCTTGTTCCTACCGGATTTGAGGCGAACACTATCTTTGCAGGGTAGTTGTCCGGCATTCTTGCAACAAACCCCGCCCATCGTATCCGTCCAGTTTTAGCCACCTTCTGGATACTGGGTTCGCCATAGAGCTGTGCGATTTCATGGTTCATTCTCCACCTCCATACTCCGTTCTCCTGTACGCCGCCGAAGATCGTTCTTAGCACTCGTCGTTCGAAAACTCCGAGCACTCGCAGGTCCTCCTCGAGCATTGTCCATGTTTCATGCCCGTAGAGAACAACCGGTCTAATAAGCATTTTGTACAGGGTGCACTTTGTACGGGGACTTAGTCTGCTCGACCGCAATTGCTTGTGGAGCCCATAGTAAGCACGACTTCCGCTGATAATACGCCTCCGAATCTCACGGCTGGTATCATTGTCCGCCATTACCAGTGAGCCAAGGTAGACAAACTCATCGACTACCTCAAACTCATCGTCGTCGATCAATATACTGCTGCCCAAGCGGTGTCGTTCGGCCTTGGTTCCGCTGGCCAGCATGTACTTTGTTTTAGAAGTATTTACCTTTAACCCAATCTTTTCTGCTTCGCGTTTTACCCAAGTAACAATTCCAAGTTTTATTACGTTCGTATAGTGGTTTTTATGACCAATTTCATAAAACCGCTAATAAAACTATAATAACTATAATAAACTATAATAAAAACCCGATTTAATCCACCTAGTGGTGAAAGGAACCTTTGTTATACGGTCTTACTTGCTATTTGAGATAGAAATCGACACGTCTTCGGAGTATAATTCATCTATTGGTTAACGTTACGTAGCGCGTTGCTTTACATAAAATTTTTGAAAATTGAATAAGTTTGCAAAATGTGAACAAAATATGACCACTTATAAATTTTGATAGATCCTTTTTTCATGAAAGTGCTGAGTAAGGATAAGTAAGTTGTTAATAATTTGAGTAAGTGCAAGTAAAGGTAAGTTGTAAGAGCAAATATTATTCTTTAACATATACATTGCGTAGTAAAGGTCTAGTTTATAGATTTTTGAACTATGCATAATTTCCTGTAATGCCTATTTGATTCACACCAATAAAGTTTTCCAGAATAAATTTCATCAATTTTTATTAACCTTCGGCTACTCACGCTTTTGTATTTTGTATAACACGTGTCAGTTTTTAAACGCCACATTGTTATAAAGTTACTATTCGTTGTGTAACTAACGTATATTCTTCAATAAACTTGTTATGAGCAAAATGTCATAATTATTCAATGCATTAATACTTTAAATTGTTGGGAAAATAGATCAGCATAAACTGACATCACAGAAATGAAGCATCAGCATATGAAGTGTACCGGAATTGGCCCAACTGGAATTTTTTCTCGTTTCTTCATATGGAAAAATGGTGTCTATATGCATCAAAACAATCAGCAATAATGTAAAATATTTAACATGTATCCGGCTGTTGGTAGTCGAGTAATTCGGGGTCAAAATTAGGGTATTTTTTATAATCAAAGTTCTACAGTTCCAACGTACAAGCAAACGTAGAGGTATACTATATTCAGAAAAATTATGTATTTTTACTATTTGTGCAACTTTGTAATATATGGAAAAGCCATACAACAATTACGAAAAGAGCTAAAATAAAAAACTGATTTCACCAATTCATATACAATAAATAAGATTTTTCTAGTTTCGCTGAAGAGATAGAGGGTTACTGTCTTCAGCAAAATTTCTTGTAATAATATGCTCTAAAACTTTGCAGAATACATCAATGTGTTATATTGAAACTGAAGAAAAATGTTTTTTTTATTTCTCTTTTAGGGGGATTAATCAAAATTTAAATTGCACCAGACGATAGAATTTTCAATTTCAAGAAATTCTTCCAAAGGTTCGATAAACTTAAAACCAAGTTTTCCCAGTCAAAACTCTAGTGCGCATGTCTTTTTGGCTTTGGGCCATTGTGCGCGCGAGTAACCGTATTACAAAAGTTGGCGCGAGTGTTGGAGGGTTAATATCTTTTGATCGGCAAAACCAATTCTACTGAAATTTTGCAGATATATTTGCAGCATTAAAATCTCTAATTTGATGCAAAAATAATTCAAACTAGATAAATCATCCTAGATGAAATAATTATAAATTATTGTAAATTTTAATGTGTTGTATTCAATTGCTCATAACTTTCAAATTAAACGTCCAATCAAAAAACAAATCAATAGTGATCTATTAGGCTATGTTACCTTTCAAATGAGACTAATAGCGCCTAAGTCGGTTTAGCCATCTTTAAGAAACAGGCGATAATTATTACCTTGTCAAAACAGGTTTTTTTAGGATAACTTTTAAACTACTTGTTTGTTTTCAATAAAATTTACCCGAAAAATTTAGCATTAACAAGAGCTTTCATTCGATACCAAGACCGTTGCAATCAGTCATTTGGTTCCGGAGAAAATCGTGTCACGTAATTTTCACGTTTTTACTTATAACTTTTAAACGAAATGTCGGACCTCGAAACAATTCAATAGTGATATACTAGGCAATAATACCTTTCAAATAAAAGTAATAGCGAACAAATCGGTTCAGCCATCTCCGAGAAACAGGCGATAGAAAAGTTGCGCCCCGCACATACATACACACATACACACACACACACACACAGACATTGCTCAGTTCGTCGAACCCTATCGATTGATATATGTGGCTCGGCCCTCCGGGCCTCGGATCAATTTCGTATTTTTCGACCAATTCCTAAACCTTTGTTATAGTATAACAAAGGTAAAAAAAGCTTTTCGCTTTTCGCATTGCGCTTTCGCTTTTCTGGCAAAAGCTAAATAAGTTCATTAGCTTTGTCAACTAGAAAATATATCCGTGAGCAGAAAAGTTTAGGTTTTACTGACAGATCATTCTGAACGATTTGGTTTATAGCGACCAGAATAAAATATCCCATAGAACATTTATTAAATTTTAAGAAATTCATTGGTTTGCAGCATGTGCGCATTTAATTTCATCGTGCATGTTAATATGATAGGTCGATAAAATCAGCGGGTCACTTAAATTTTGCAATTTTCGAAAACTAGTTATTTTAACAAATTGAAAATATTCAGTTAGTCAATCTCAATTTCTACCAAAATCATTTTAGTTGCTTCCTCTGACAGGAAAACCGATTGTTAATAAAAAAAAATTCTGCAAAACACTGCTTTGATGAATTGTTGTTTGCGAGTTAAAACAATATACTTGAATATGGCAATATGGCTTCGCATAAAAAAATGATTTTGGTGTTGAGCTTTGGTATTCTTCATAATAGCAGCAAAAAAACTGTTTGGTCAGAGTATTACCGTTTTAAGAGCTCTATAAAACTAACAGATTTATTGCGGTTTGACAAGTAACCGCGATAAGATTAATTTTCATTGGTGCGCCATTTTGTATTGCCACGCCACACTTATGGTAAGTTTATAAGAGACGTGGTGCAGCCAATAGGGTTTAACGTGGTAATATAAGCAACCACAATAAATTTGCTTTATTAACAGTTTAGTTATGGTTTTCTAGCTAGCTATAAGTGTGTTTGGACTCGTATCCTCTGGGTATTGCGTAATACCACAATGAAACCACAGGTAACGATTAAATCTTTATAAAATTCAAGTAAAACCAAGTGGCTTTAGAATTGTTTAGAGAATTGTTACTTGGGTCTGGTGTACTGTTCAGCTACCGCCACAGATGTTCTGCCGATAATATCCATGTCATGGGCAAAGCAGACAAATTGACTACATTTGTTGAATATCGTGCCCCGCGTGATGATATCCGCTCGGTTCATAACACCTTGTAGCACTATGTTGAACAGCAAGCATGAAAGACCATCACCTTGATTGTGTGATTCGAATGAACTTGACAGTCCACCCGAAATCCGAACACAGCACTGTGTACCATCCATCGTAGATTTAATCAGTTTGATGAGCTTCCTGGGGAAGCTGTTCTCGTCCATGATGTTCCATAGTTCTTTCCGGTCGATGGTCTCATATGCGGCTTTGAAGTCAACGAACAAATGATGCGTGGGAACTCTGTTCACGGCCCTTTCGGAGGATTTGCCGCAGTGTGAATATTTGATCCGTTATAGACCGACCTTCGACGAAGCCGGCTTGATAAGTTCCCACAAATCTGTTTGCAATTGGTGATAGTCGGCGGAAAATGATTTGGGACAGCACTTTATAGGCGGCATTGAGAACGGTGATCGCTCGATAGTTCTCACAGTCCAACTTGTCGCCCTTTTTATAGATCGGGCAGATAACCCTATCTTTCCACTCCTCCGGTAGCTGTTCCGTATCCCAAATTCTAACAATTAGTCGGTGCAGACAAACGGCCAGCTTTCCTGGTCCCATTTTAATAAGTTCCGCTCCGATGCCATCTTTCCCAGCTGACTTGTTGTTCTTTAGCTGCATGATGGCCTCCGTAACTTCGCCTATCGTTGGGGCTGGCACCTCTTCTCCGTTTGTTGCACCGTCGAAATCGCTTTCCCCGCCGCCATGGTTCTCCGCCTGGGCGCCTTCAGGTGTTCGTCGAAGTGCTGCTTCCACCTATCCGTCACCTCACGATCGTCCGTCAGAATACTGCCAGTCTTATCCCGACACATTTCGGCTCGCGGCACAAAGCCTTTGCGGGATCCGTTCAGTTTCTGGTAGAACTTTCGCGTTTCCTGGGAACGATGCAGCCGCTCCAACTCTGCATATTCCTGCTCTTCCAAGTAGCGCTTTTTCTCCCGAAAAATTTGGTTTCGCTGCATCTTCTTCTGTTTGTGCCTTTCCATGTTCTGACGCGTGGCATCTGGGCCGCCCGCGCAGCGTTCTCCTCAACCATCACCCTGCTACATTCATCGTCAAACCAATCGTTCCGCTGATTCCGGGCCACATGCCCGATGGAGCTCTCCGCTACACTGCTGATGGCTGTTTTGATAGTGTTCCAACAGTCCTCGAGAGGGGCTTCGTCCAGCTCATCTTCTTCCGGCAGCGCAGCTTCGAGTGAATGCGCGTAGTTTGCGGGGACGTCTGGCTGCTTCAGCAGCGCGAGATCTAACCGAGGCTGGCATCGGTACCGAATGTGGTTCATAACGGATTCTGTCTGATTTGGTGACCTCCAGGTGTATTTGTGATGGATTCTGTATTTGTATTTGTGATGGATATCGCCCATCACTATGAAAGCTGTACCCAGCTTGTGTGTGTTGCCGCAACTCTAATAGATGGTATGTCCATCTCTAAACGTACGTACCGTTGAGCTCTACCAGCACACGTCCTGCAGCGCTACGACGTCGAACTTGCGGCTCTTCAATACGTCGGAGAGCACTCGAGTGCTCCCTTAGAAGTTGAGAGATCGGCAGTTCCACGTCCCGAGTTTCCAATCCATAGTCCTTTTTCGTCGCGTGGGCCTATTCCGATTGTTCCAGTAAGAATTTCCTTGTTCTTCGTTCCGTGCTTTAGTATTTTTCGTGGTGACGGCTTGCAAAGCCTGCTACACCAACCCCTGTTTCGACGGAGGGCCAACGAAGCTCGAAAGAGCCCTCTTTTCCTGTCGGCATACGACCTTGACTTCCACCGGGGTTGGTTACCCGATCTCTACCAAAATTGCTCGTATTCCGGCTGGTACCACGAGAAGGTAGGAATAGGAGTTGCTGAATAAGAGGCTATGAACCACTGTAGGATCTATTTTATGCCTACACGTGCACAAGGCACCAACGGTACGCATTATTCAGCCGTTTACCAATAAACAGCACCATGGCTAAATCCAAAACTAGAATGGAGCTTTATGCATAGACACCGATGGGACGCCGGAGGACAACTAGAACTGCATTCTGTTTTTTATCTACTACTGTTGCGATATCGTCGTAAACTCCCCTATTATTCCCCCCCCCCTGTTTTTACATTTTTTTGTCTTCTGAAGCCAGCTTGTTGCGCAGAAAGTAGATTATAACGTTCCAAGCACGAGGAGATCTATGCCTTGATATTTTTTTCAAATGCTTTTGACAATCCACAGAGTAGACTAAACGGCCTCAGATTGTCTATATAGTGTAAAGTTTTCTTTTTCGACAAAGGAATCACTTTTGCATTTTTTCATTGTGTTGGGAATGTTGACGTCGCGATGATCATATTAAACAGATGAGTAATCTGATTGATTACGAGGTGCATAATAATTTTCAAAAATTTTGTCTGGATGCCATCCGATCCAGGCGCATTTGATTTAATATCAAAAATAGGATTGATGACCTTCTCTATCATCGTCACGTATTGGTATAACGACTTCGGCTACTCTAGTGTAACAATTAGCAAAAGCATTGTTCACTTCATCCGTATCATGTGTACTAATCGCCTGCGACTTGTTTCTTCCAACGCCTAATGTCTAAGCTTTTTCCAAAATGTACTTAAGGACGCAGAAAAATTGAAGCATCTAATCAGTCTGTCATGCTTTGCTCGCCGAATGAGCAAGGTAATTCTGTTTCTCAGCCTCTTGAGTAAGTTTCGCTTCACTTCTTTGCGCTCAGGCAATAATACCTTCCAATCTCTGTACACAGAATTTCTGTCTTTCTGTCTGTATGTTCCTTATGGAGTCGGATACTACTGAACTAATCAAGCAAATGGAACCAAATTTGGCATGTTGGGGTTTTTGGAGGCAAGAATTTTTTCTATGGTGAATTAGGACCACTCCCCTATGGTGATTAGGGGGGGGGGGGCTCCTATACAAATGAAATACAAATTTTCTCATAACTCAAGAACTAATTTTTGGAGACAGGTTTTTTTTCTATGGTGTACTCCCGAGTAGCAATTCCAAAGCCATTTGGTTTTACTTAAATTTTATAAAGGTTTTATTACGATATTAATCATTACTTCTAGCTTTATTTAGGTATTGCACAATATCAAGAGGATATGAGTCCAAACACGCTTATAGCTAGCTAGAAAACCATAATAAAACTGTTAATATTCATATTCAAATATTTTGTTTTAGCTCGCAAACAAAAATTTATCAAAGGAAAGTGTTTTTCAGAAAGAAAGTTATTATCAATCGGTTTTCCTGTCACAGGAAGCAACTAAAATGATTTTGCTAGAAATTAAGATTGACTAACTGAATATATTTATTTTGTTAAAATAACCAGTTTTCGAAAATTGCAAAATTTCAGTAGCGCGATGATTTTATCCACCTATCATATCAATATGCACGATTAAATTGAATATGAACATGATGCAAACCAACGAAATTGCTTAAAATTTAATAAATATTCTACGGGATATATTATTCTGGTTGCTATAAACTAAATCGATCAGAATGATCTGACAGTAAAACTTCGACTTTTCTGCCATAAGTATTTTCAAGTTGACGAATCTGGCGAACTGGATTTAGCTTTTGCGAAGAGCGAAGAGCGAAAAGCGAAAAGCTTTATTAAATTATGGCGATGGCTGTTAATCAGTGAAAGCTTAATCGGTTTTATTGCTGCTTTCAGCAGAGCGTTATACGACTACTTGAGCTTATAACCTGATGCTTATAGCGGTTATGAAAACATTCTGAGGAGTGGGCCACTTGGTCAGAAAGCAGTTTTATAGCGGTCATCAGAAAGTTCTGGTGGAGCTCACAGTTTTACTAGCGGTTTTATGAAATTGGTCATGAAAACCACTATAGGAACGTAATAAAACTTGGAATTGTTAGTTGGGCTGAGACCCTTCCTTCCTTTTAGAGGGGGGCTCCTATACAAATGAAACACAAATTTCCTCATAACTCGAGAACTAATACAAATAAAACAGAAATTTTTGCGTAACTAAAAAACTAATCGAACTAGAGAAATTTTAGACTTTTCCATAAATCATTAGTCAATAACAAGACCACTACACCAAAAACTACATTCAAAATATTATGCACATAACTAATAGTAAATTTCCATAAAAAATTCCACATGATTATCATGAGCCGCATATAAACACCTCCCAGAAATACACATAAACATTATACGCATATGAATAGAATGTGCAATTATACACATAAAAATTATACGCATATGAATAGTATGTGCAAATTTTTCGCGTGCACATCTATTTATATAAGAGGCTTATAAGTATAATCAATATATATAGAATGCCAGTGTCGCTGGTGTTTCATGGATATTTTGGTGGCAAACATGTTGCCGGTTCGTGTCTTGGATACGGGAACTACATTGTCAAATTGCCCAATAGAAAATTATTCCTGCCGACGAAATATCCCGAAACGACAAAATCGGGTGATTTATCCTACGTGATTTATGGAAAAGGAGGAAGGATTTTTTATTGGGTTGCCTTTTCAGTTTGACAATCAGATTCCCGTTTCGAATCGAGCACTCACACATACGCGCATACAATGTAAATACATAATTTTTAAATGTGTGATGTTTACCACGAGCACTGCAGCGACACTGGCATTTAATATCTTTTGATTCTAGTGGCTTATACCTGTACCGAAAACTAGGTCTCTGATAGGACGTCATAAGAGGCTTATCGGTAACTAAAAACAGGTCCCTGAAAGGACATCATGCTTTCGTAGGAATGGGTTGTATTCTCAGTCACCTCACTTGCTGGCTGCTGGACTGCTCGATTGCTCAACTGGTTGACTAGACTGCTCGACTGGACTGGTCGATTAGACTGCTCGATTTGATTGCTCGACTGGACCGCTTGACTGAACTGCACGACTTAACTGTTCGATTCGACTGCTCGACTCAACTGCTTGATTGGACAGATCGACTTGACTGCTTGACTGAACAGCTCGATTTAACTGCTCGAGTGGACTACTCGATTCGACTGCTTGACACATTTGCTTGACTTACTACTCGACCCGACTACTCGACTTAACTGCACGATTGAACTGCTCGACAGGACTGTTCGATTCGACTGCTCGACTGGACTGCTTGACAGGACAGCATAATTTATCTGCTCGACTCAACTGTTCGATTCGACGCTCGACTCAACTGCTTGATTCCACTGCTCGAGGGACTACTCGACTCATCTGCACGACTCCACTGCTCGACTCAACTGCTCAACCCGATTGCTCGATTCAACTGTTCGACTAGACTACTCGATTTGATTACTCAACTCAACTGACAGCTTGATTTAACAGCTCGACGTAACTGCTCGAGTACGCCACTCAACCCGACTGCTCGACTCAACTGCTTGGTTTAACTGTTTGATTCGAAAGCTCGACTTAACTGCTCGACTGGACTACTCGACTGAACTGCTCGACTCAACTGTTCGACTTAACTGCTCGACTGAACCGACTGAACCGCTTGACCCGACTGCTCGATTAAACTGCTCGAGTAGACTGCTTGATTTAACTGATCGACTTGACTGCCCGACTCGACCACTCCAATAAACTGCTCTACTCGACTGCTTGACTCAACTGTTGAATCAGACCGGACCAAGTCGCAAAATTTTTATAAATGAGTTAATTATAGCAAACGATCTAGAATTTTCTAAGCAACATTTTATTCTAATCAGACTATATAAATGTTGCAAACAGCCAGAAGTTTTTATTCAGTTAAATAAAATCGACCATAAAAACTATTTCTTTCAGTCTCCGGCTATGACTCTTTTATGTACAACATCTTAGAGCTATATTATGCAATATAAGAACTCACCCAAGTAACAATTCCAAGTTTTATTACGTTCGTATAGTGATTTTCATGACCAATTTCATAAAACCGCTAATAAAACTATGAGCTCCAACAGAACTTTCTGATGACCGCTATAAAACTGCTTTCTGACCAAGTGGCCCACTCCTCAGAATGTTTTCATAACCGCTATAAGAATCAGGCTATAAGCTCAAGTAGTCGCTTCACGCTCTGCTGAAAGCAGCAATAAAACCGATTAAGCTTTCGCTGCTTGACAGCCATCGCCAAAATTAAAAAAAAGCTTTTCGCATTGCGCTTTCGCTTTTCTGTCAAAAGCTAAATAAGTTCACTAGCTTTGTCAACTTGAAAATATATCCATGAGCAGAAAAGTTTAGGTTTTACTGACAGATCATTCTGATCGATTTGGTTTATAGCGACCAGAATAAAATATCCCATAGAATATTTATGAAATTTTAAGCAAATTCATTGGTTTGCAGCATGTGCGCATTTAATTTCATCGTGCATGTTGATATGATAGGTCGATAAAATCAGCGGGCCACTGATATTTTGAAATTTTCGAAAACTGGTTATTTTAACAAATTGAAAATATTCAGTTAGTCAATCTCAATATCTAGCAAAATCATTTTAGTTGCTTCCTCTGACAGGAAAACCGATTGTTAATAAAAAAAGAAGTTGTTACGTCTGTGTGCGTTCCTGTATGTCTGTGTATTGACACATATTTGAAAAGCCAGGAGTAACCGTTTCCAGGGTCTTTGTTTAGTAAAGTGGAGGAGCACCTCTTGTAAATCTCTAAAATTTCCGTTACATCCATCTTCCACGCAGAGCAGTTGGTTACTACTTTTGTCAATGGTCAGCGGATGGTTGTCAATAAAAGACAGACACATGGAGAAGATCTGATCTACCGAAATTAAAAATACGTTATCCATTGTTAAAAAAAATTAGTGTACATTTGAAAACGGTCCGTAATCGACTGTTCGGCGAAGCTTTCGTTTGACGTCGAAACAGGAGCATTGTACGGCTATCATGTCAACTTTGCGGATGCATCTCTTGTTTCTACCAATCAACTTTTTGCAATTTGTGGTTCTCCAGTTATTTTTGTACACCAAGGAATTCAAAATCCCGAAGAAATCTTCGATTGGGCGCACTGAGATAGATTTTTCGGGTCGTGGTTTTTGGGTAAAAATGGGATCGATTGGGTATTCAGGAACGATTGTGTTTTTTTTGGCTTAATGCGATGATGCTCCATCGGGCTAAACACGTATTGTCCATCTGCATAATGCTTTTGTAGGAACGGGATTTTCTTCAAACATTCACATGGTGCATCTTAATCGATAGCCAAACCAGAGGGCTTTTTGTTGAGGAAACGAGAAAGAGAACGATGTCCTTCTGCGTCCATAATTTTGGCTGGTCTTACACTACCTTGCTTGCGAATAGTTGTTGGGCATCTTAGGATATGGTAAACAGTCGAAGCCGCAACATATTCGCTTTTTAAATGTTGTACCGTACACTTTTTCCCGAGATTTCTGTGGCAGTTCGTTGAACTGTACAATGCGCTCTCAAATGGTTCTTGATTCGACGTCATTTTAAGTAAAACAAGACAAGCATAAACAAAACAAATAACTACAAGGTATACAGCCCTAAGGGTTGTACGAAAGGGTGACGTAGGACTATATCAGATCATTAGATTAAAGACTAATGTACACTGCATTTCTGGCATATGTATGTTTATAGGAATCTATGAGTGCCATTAAGGGAAAAAGTGAAATACAGTCACCCCAGTATTATGGGCCACCCAGTATTATAGGCCAGTCTATACTTTACGTTAGTTTTATACGTAACAAATTAATATTTAACTATCGAGTATGAGTTCAATAGATAGCAGCAACATTCTGCTGCATGGTTGACAGCAATACACTCAGTTCCAATGCGTTAATTTTCTTAATTTTCTAGTCTAGTCTAGATAGTTGTCAGTTGGCTCCAATCGACTTTCGATTTGTTGTTATTTTTGCGGTTGTTATAAACGGTTGTAAATTAGGGTTTTTTTCTAATTCCCATCGTAATAAGTAAAGCCATTCTAATTTTCATCATTTGTTAAATGGATTTGATGAATACTTCAAAAGTTCTTGTGCTGAGTTGACTAAAACACACTTACCTTCCGATCCGTGAACTTTGAAACCACTGAAAAGCGACTATTAAAGCATATTATTGAAATTACGCAACTGACTTTATTGCTAAGATTCGTCGTACCGTTTTTAAATCCGTCCATCAAAATTTTTCATCGTCCGAACTAAAAATCACAACAATGTTTACGAAGCTAACGCGCATGTATTTTGTGTAGGACGGCATGCCAAATGTTATTCTACAAAATTTCTGGAGGTCAGGCAAGTTTTCCTGGCTGTATAATAACGACGATGCCTTGCGTGAGTTATTTTCATTTATGAATGACGGAAATTAAAACGATTAGTCGACATTGTCTTCTTCGTCGCACGAAAAAACGTAGGAAATTTGCTGGTAGGACTTCTTTAATGATAAAAAGCTTTTAAATAGATCTCAGCTCACTTTGATTCCCTAAAATATTAGGGAATAACTAGTTTTGCATTCTGTGTCATAAAAATGCTGATATTTTTAATAATTTGTGTTGGGTAGGACGGGAATAGGCAATTATGACGATGTAGCAACATACCCTATAAGCTGAATAACGGCGTAAAGTTGTGTGTCTGAGCGTAAAATGGATGGAAATTGAGGGAATAGGTATGTATTCATAGAATTACGGTGAAACCACCTAGAAAAATGCATTTTCCGCTATAATATACGAAATTAAACAATGGCCCATAATACTGGGAGCAAATTTGACTTTTCCCAGTATTACGGGTCAAGCATATAGATCAACAGTATTCGCTGTTTTTGACTATAATTACGTGCAAGGAAAATCAAGATACAGAAATCGAAGCTCCATGATCCTGATATATTGCATTACGCTCTTGATTTACCAAGACAAACCGAAAAAATTCGGGAAGTTGCAAACGATCACAATCTACCGTACAGTACAGTTCCGCGTTATTTTTGGAAACCACCCAAAACTAATAAGCCAGGACCAAATACGTTTCTTCTTCTTTACTTAGTTGGCTTGCCGTTCTAAAACAAAGCCTGATGAACAAAGTTTCTCCAATGCACTCGGTTGTAGGCCAACACTCTCCAATTTCTCAGACTCTCTCTACCTAGTCAAACCATCTTGCTTGCTGCACCCCTGGTCGTCTTATTCCTACTGAATGTGAGGCAAATACTTTGCAGGGTAGTTGTTCGGCATTCTTGCAAGTTGTCCTGCCTATCGTATCCGGATAGCATTTTGTACACTTGGTTTGTCATGTACTATCCTGGAGGCCATCACCTTGATGAAGCCCTCTGCGTAATTCGAATGAACTTGACAATCTACTCGAAATCCGAACACAGCACTGAGTACCATTCATCATAGATTGAATCAGTTAAATTAGCTTCCTGAAGAAGAAGCAAAAATTGATTCTAATCTCAACTCACTCAGACAGTTGCTGAGTACAGTACAAGATACAATAAGATCACTAAATTGCGAGAACTGCACACACACACACACACACACACACACACACACACACACACACACACACACACACACACACACACACACACACACACTCACACACACACACACACTCACACACACACACACACACACACACACACACACACACACACACACACACACACACACACACACACACACACACACACACACACACACACACACACACACACACACACACACACACACACACACACACACACACACACTCACACACACACACACTCACACACTCACACACTCACACACTCACACACTCACACACTCACACACTCACACACTCACACACTCACACACTCACACACTCACACACTCACACACTCACACACTCACACACTCACACACTCACACACTCACACACTCACACCAGGGATGGTTCGATCACTTTGACTCAATTTTGATTCATTTGACACTACCGTCTCAGCCGAGCAAAATTTGACAAATTGATGTATGGGACGTTTGTAGATAATAACTAGATCTACAATTTTGCTAAATAAAGTGTTGCTGTAACTTTTGTAGTTACGGCGCTACAATGTTAGTACCTCTTTAATAACTAAATGAACGTTGTAGATCTAGTTATTATCTACAAATGACCCATACATCAATTTGTCAAACTTTGCTCGGTTAGGACGCTACTGTCAAATGAATCAAAATTGAATCAAAGTGATCGAACCATCCCTGACTCACACACTCACACACTCACACACTCACACACACACACGCGCGCGCTCGCTTTTCTTTAAATAAAACCAATTTTGTTTTACTGACCCATAATACTGGGAGCATTGACCCATAATTCTGACCAGGTTTAAAAGTGGCCCATAATACTGGGAATGGAACATGCTTACATTTTGTTATTTTGCAAAAAAATGTGTGATTTTGTAATAAGTTTGCCTACAGAACATCAAATTATGATATATTTATAATCAATTAAGTTATAAATAAACTGTAAATTATTTAAATCTGTGTTTCTACCAATAATTTTGTAACATCATCATGCTTAACTGGCCCATAATACAGGGATGACTGTATTCAGATTCAATTCTTCATTGAATGCAATGGTGGCTTTGAAAATACGTGAACGGGGGTTCATAAGTACAACGCCTACAACCATTGAGATATAGAGATTTCGTTTAAAAATCACTTGTGTGCATCATAAAGATTGAAAAAGTAATGAATGACAAGCCCACAGATTATCGTATTAAATATGAGTAAGCGTAGCTTGACATGTTTCAATAATCTTTCTTTAACCCCCTTGTGGCCTATAAAAGGGCCATTGGTTACAAATAACATTAAAGCCAAAGCACGTTCATCGCAAATATGATGTGCCATTCGAATGTCCTTCTCTTTTGACATGAATGGCAACAGGTACGTAAGTTAGCGGCATCGATTCACTGTTTTTTGCTCCGAGAAGGTTTTACTAGTTTACTTTCACATCTTACCGCTTGTTACAAAGCAGAAAATATGGCACTTACGTAAAAATTTCTGTTTTATTTGTATGAGAGTCCTTATCCTCCTACCACAGGGTTGAGGGGTCTCAAACCAACGTAAAATAAATTCATGCCTCCAAAAACCTCCACATGCCAAATTTAGTTCTAAAGTTATAAGAAATTTGTATTTTATTTGTATGGGAGCCCCCCCTACCGCCTCTTAGAAGGGGAAGGGGTCTCAGTACACCACAGAAAAAAATATTACCTTAAAAACCCTCACATGCCAAATTTGGTTCCTTTTGCTTCATTAGTTCTCGAGTTATGAGGAAATTTGTATATTATTTGTATGGGAGCCCCCCTCCTATAGACTGGAGGGGTCACAATCCACAATAGAAAAAATTCTTGCCTTCTAAAACCTCCACCCAAATTTGGTTCCATTTGCTTGACAAGTTCTAGAGTTTCGAGGAAATTTGTATTTTATTTATATAGGAGCACCCCCTCTTACGCCATCCTTCAAATACTCTCTTACCCTCTCCCCCATAAAATTGCTGGTCATTTTATCTATTCAACGGCATATAAATTGGTTAGTTTCATTCAGTAGTTCAGTAGTTATTAGCATTTGAAATTTTCATTCAAACGTTACACTTCTATTTTCATTTTCACAAAGTACTACCCAGTCCCAGCATAGTAAACAAAGACGTAGTCCTACGTCAAAATATTGACAAAAATAGGAGAGAGAGCTAACACAGACATACATTTATTTCTCTCTGAGCTCGTTTGTTGTGGAGTATAGGGGCCTGAAAAACAATTGAAAATTTTAGTTGCCACCCGTTATAACTCTCTTCCTGATAACAGTAGACTCAATAAGCGAAAACTTTCCCGACGACGTAAGAATTTTATACACCGCGGACGACATTGTCACGCTGACAAACGAACAGCGTAAGCCGCAAACGCCTGCATACCCGGATAGAAATGCATAACGAATATTAATGTAAAAAACTTACGGTTACTATGAATTTAACTGTTTACAACACTTTATGCTGTAACTTCGCTGTATCGTTCTTGGAAATTTTTTCATATAATTTCCCGGGTAGAAATGCATAACGAATATTAATGTAAAAACATTACGATTACAATGAATTTTACAGTTTACAGCACTTTATACTGAAACTTCACTGTATCGTTCTTGGAAAATTTTTCATATAATTCGGCAACAATGCAAATTGTTTCGAAGCAATTGGCCGCCGGAAATCCTCTCTATCTAAGGTCCAATCCTTGGGAGGTTGAGTTATTTGTAGAAACAAATTGTGTCTCTTCCTCCGTCTACTGTAGAAACCGCCGATCGAAAAGTTTAATCTAATTCGTTTTGCTGACGGAAGGCGACGAAAAAAAGAATAAGGGTGTTTACAATTGACAGAGGGAACGATAGAAGACAGTAATGAAATAAAGAGTCGATAGGATCTAACAGATAGAGATAAGGCGTAAATGGGAAAAAGTGGAATTTGTTTAAGTAGGTGTACTGACCTCTAATACTTCCCTAATATGAGCGATGAATGCGGCTCGAAAATCATAATAGTTCGAAGCCTATCAAATTCATTGTCAGCATACCTTTTCAAAAACATGAAATACCGTAATTAATCAGCCGGTTTTATTTTGTCCTAATAATCCGAAAGCCTACATTTTTTTTTGCAGAACTTATCTTAAATTTCATTGTAATTTCGTTGTAAAACAGTGTAAAACTTATAGTGAATGTATCACAAATTTTACTGTTTTTGGTTTTTATTTGTATGGGAAAAAGCCGAAAAATTTAGTGTTACATCCCGGGTAGAAATGCATAACGAATATTAATGTAAAAACAGTACGGTTACTATGAATTTTACTGTTTACAACACTTTATGCTGTAACTTCACTGTACCGTTCTTAGAAATTTTTTCATATTAATGTAAAAACTTTACGATTACAATGAATTTTACTGTTTACAACACTTTATGCTGTAACTTCACTGTACCGTTCTTGGAAAATTTTTCATATAATTCGGCAACAATGCAAATTGTTTCAAAGCAGGAAATAATCTATCTAAGGTCCAATCCTTGGCAGGTTGAGTTATTTGTAGACACAAATTGTGTCTCTTCCTCCGTCTACTGTAGAAACCGACGAGCCAGAAGTTTAATCTAATTCGTTTTACTGACGGGACGACGACACTATGCAGGCGCTTACGACTTACTTGTTCGTCTGTCAACATATTAGCCGCGATTCTTAACGCGGGTGCTCGGGGAAAGACTGCGTTCCTATGGAATAGACTAACCTCGTTGTGTGTACGTCTTGACATCGAATGAGGTGTCAGGCATATAATTAAGTTTTTATAACGGTAGATTTTCACCTTTATTCTTGTTTACGGCCGGATCCTGCATTCGTACGAATAGTTTGCTTCGAATGAATCGGGAAGCACTATTCTCATATTCGTATGAGCAAAAGGAAGGGGCGTTCGAACGTTCGAATTGATTCGAACGAAAACAAGAATACGAATCGAATGTCATTCGAACGAAAACAAGAATAAGGGTGTTTACAATTGACAGAGGGAACGATAGAAGACAGTAATGAAATAAAGAGTCGATAGGATCTAACAGATAGAGATAAGGCGTAAATTGGAAAAAGTGGAATTTGTTTAAGTAGGTGTACTGACCTCTAATACTTTCCTAATATGAGCGATGAATGCGAATCGAAAATCATAATAGTTCGAAGCCTATCAAATTCATTGTCAGCATACCTTTTCAAAAACATGAAATACCGTAATTAATCAGCCGGTTTTATTTTGTCCTAATAATCCGAAAGTCTACAATTTTTTTTGCAGAACTTATCTTAAATTTCATTGTAACTTCGTTGTAAAACAGTGTAAAACTTATAGTGAATGTACCACAAATTTTACGGTTGGCGATTGGCGGTTTCCATTAAAATTTACTGTGAAAACAGCGATATTCATGGTAACTTCAGTGTAACTTTTACAAAGATTTTCACTGTTTCAATGTGGTTTTTCGATGTTTTTCAATGTTTGTAACAGTGAAATTTAATGTTTTTTCGCCATATATTTTTATTCGGGTTCACCTTTATTCTTGTTTACGGCCGTCCCGAATAAAAATGTATAGTGAAAAAACATTAAATTTCACTGTTACAAACATTGAAAAACTTCGAAAAACCACATTGAAACAGTGAAAATCTTTGTAAAAGTTACACTGAAGTTACCATGAAAACCGCTGTTTTCACAGTAAATTTTAATGGAAACCGCCAATTTTACAGCGAATAAGGGGGTGATTAAGTAATGTAACACTAAATTTTTCGGCTTTTTCCCATACAAATAAAAACCAAAAACAGTAAAATTTGTGGTACATTCACTATTAATTTTACACTATTTTACAACGAAGTTACAATGAAATTTAAGGTGAGTTCTGCAAATAAAATTGTAGGCTTTCGGATTATTAGAACAAAATAAAACCGACTGATTAATTACGGTATTTCATGTTTTTGAAAAGATATTATGACAATGAATTTGACAGGCTTCGAACTATTATGATTTTCGAGCCGCATTCATCGCTCATATTAGGAAAGTATTAGAGGTCAGTACACCTACATAAACAAATTCCGCTCTTTCCCATTCACGCCTTATCTCAATCTGTTAGATTCTATCGACTCTTTGTTTCATTACTGTCTTCTATCGTTCCTTCTGTCAATTGTAAAATCTACCGTTATAATCCTACAAATATTTTGTTGAATAACAGCATATCAAGCGCTTGTTTACTGGATATAGGCTGTATAATGGCTGAATAAACTGCTCTTCAAATAAAATGTTTGTCGGGAAGAACTTAATTATATGCCTGACACCTCATTCGATGTCAAGACGTAGAAACAACGAGGTTGGTTTATTCCATAGGAACGGAGCCTTTCCCCGGACACCCGCGTTAAAAATCGCGGCTAATATGTTGACAGACGAATATGTAGGTTCCCGGGTAGAAATGCATAACGAATATTAATGTAAAAACATTACGGTTACTATGAATTTTACTGTTTACAACACATTATGCTGTAACTTCACTGTACCGTTCTTAGAAAATTTTTCATATTAATGTAAAAACTTTACGATTACAATGAATTTTACTGTTTACAACACTTTATGCTGTAACTTCACTGTACCGTTTTTTTTTTTTTAACTCGTTTATTTGATTTGGCTCGTTTGCGGTAGCTTAGAGGAGCCGTAAGTCTTTTATAGGAATGTTATAATTGTGAGCATTGCTTATAACCTATGTTAGGAGGTATGATCGATACACCCGATTTACTGGGGTTAGTAGGTTTACACAGTTTTCTTAATATATAGGGGATAGGAGGGATGGATTAGGGATTTCATTTGTACTTGTGTCGTTTGTAAAGGTGCAACTACATTGCAGTGTGTGGTATCGCAGTCGTACTGGCGTTGTTTGATACTGGCGTTTTACTGTCTTTGGACCATGTCTGCTGTCTCCAGTACATGTTACTGTCACATTGGGGTGTAGGACGAGTAGTCTGGGAATTAAATGTAGAATTTTATTTTAAATCTTTATGTCAGCATTTTTTAGGAATGCGTATATGAGATTCATATACTGGAGATCTCGGCTACCCAGAATATCTCGTACAGGGACGTTAGGTTGTCTTCCTCGGGCCCGAAGGGAATCAGTTAGCTTAGACCTAGCATCACAGAATTCGGCACACGACCAAACAACATGCTCGATGTCGTGGAAGCCATCGCCGCAAACACAGTGGTTACTCTCTGCAAGCCCAATACGAAAGAGATGCGTGTTTAACGTGTAGTGATTGGACATAAGTCTAGACATCACGCGAATGAAATCTCTACTCACATTCAATCCCTTGAACCATGCTTTCGTCGATACCTTAGGAATGATGGAATGTAGCCATCGTCCCAATTCATCTATATTCCATGATGTTTGCCAACTAATGAGCGACCTCTGACGCAAGGTACTATAAAATTCGTTATAAGCAATTGGTCTATCGAAAATAATGCCATCAATTGCACCCACCTTAGCTAAAGAATCAGCCTTCTCATTACCCGGAATGGAGCAATGAGAAGGGACCCAGGCTAAGGTAACCTTAAAATTTTTATCAGTTAAAGCACTAAATAGCTCCCGTATTTTCCCCAGGAAATACGGGGAGTGCTTTACCATCTTCATCGATCGCAGAGCCTCAATGGCACTGAGACTATCTGTGAAGATGAAGTAGTGGTCTGTGGGCATAGTTTCGATGATTCCAAGGGAGTATTGAATTGCAGCAAGTTCTGCGACATACACGGAAGCAGGAGCATCGAGTTTGTAGGAGGCAGTAAAATTTTCGTTGAAGACACCGAAGCCAGTGGACTCGTCGAGGAAGGATCCGTCAGTGTAGAACATCTTATCGCAACTAACATTTTTAAATTTGTTGAAGAAAATTTTGGGGATCTCTTGCGATCGCAGTTGATCCGGGATACCGAAAGTTTCTTCTTTCATGGTGGTGTCGAAGAATATAGCAGAGTTCGATGTATCTAGTGATGCGACACTCATGGGAGTATACTGAGAAGGGTTGATATCTTGAGCCATGTAGTCAAAATATATAATCATAAATCTAGATTGAAATTGAAGTTCAACCAGCTTTTCAAAATTATCAATTACTAATGGGTTCATAATCTCACATCGAATGAGTAAACGATAGGATAATTCCCAAAATCGATTCTTCAACGGTAGAATCCCCGCCAGAACTTCGAGACTCATCGTATGGGTCGATTGCATGCAGCCTAAGGCAATACGCAGACAACGGTATTGTATTCTTTCTAACTTGTTAATATGCGTATTAGCGGCGGATCGAAAGCAAAAACACCCATATTCAAGAACAGATAATATCGTTGTTTGGTATAGCCTTGTAAGATCTCCTGGGTGAGCTCCCCACCAAGTTCCAGTAATTGTACGAAGAAAATTTATCCTCTGTTGGCATTTTTGAATCAGATACCTAAAATGGCATGCCCAAGTGCATTTGGAATCGAACCAGATACCGAGATATTTGTAAACTAGTACCTGAGCGATCGTTTTACCCATAAGTAGGAGCTGAAGTTGTGCTGGATCATGCTTCCTAGAAAAAACGACCAACTCTGATTTTTCCGGGGAGAATTCGATACCCAGCTTTAACGCCCAATCGGACAAATTGTCCAAAGTATCTTGCAAGGGTCCTTGCAAATCGTTAGCCGTGGATCCTGTAATGGAAACAACGCTATCATCTGCAAGTTGCTTTAACGTGCATGACTCTTCGAGACAACTATCAATATCGTTAACATAAAAGTTATACAGAAGAGGACTTAGACATGAGCCCTGGGGAAGACCCATGTAGCTAATTCGAGATGTTGTCAAATCATCATGTGTAAAACTCATGCGTTTTTCCGACAACAGATTGAGCAAAAAATTATTCATAACCGGTGAGAGACCCTGCAAGTGAAGTTTCTCGGTCAAAACTTCTACGGAGACAGAGTCAAAGGCCCCTTTAATGTCCAAAAAGACGGATGCCATTTGCTCCTTCTGAGCGTAGGCGAGTTGAATCTCAGTAGACAGCAACGCTAAGCAATCGTTTGTTCCTTTGCCCCTGCGGAAGCCAAATTGGGTATTTGAAAGTAAGCCATTCTCTTCGACCCATTTATCCAGGCGAAGGAGGATCATTTTCTCCATTAACTTTCGGATACAGGAAAGCATCGCAATCGGCCTATAAGAATTATGATCGGAGGCTGGTTTCCCGGGTTTTTGAATGGCGATTACTTTCACTTGCCTCCAGTCTTGCGGAACAATATTCAGCTCGAGAAACTTATTGAACAGGTTCAACAAGCGTCTTTTGGCAGGGTCAGGCAGATTCTTCAACAAGTTGAATTTGATTCTGTCTAACCCTGAAGCAGTATTGTTGCAAGAAAGGAGAGCTATAGAAAATTCTACCATTGTAAACGGAGGTTCATTTGCAATCGAAGGGGACGCGTCGCGAAAAGATCTCTGAGCCGGGACAGAGTCCGGACAGACCTTCTTGGCAAAGTCGAGAATCCATCGGTTAGAGTACTCCGCACTTTCGTTTGAAACGTTACGGTTCCGCATGCGTCGAGCGGTGCTCCAAAGAGTGCTCATCGCTGTTTCTCTCGACAAACCGCTCACGAACCGACGCCAATATCCGCGTTTTTTCGCTTTCATCAAACTCTTCATCTGTCTCTCAAGTACCTCGTACTTCCTAAGCAGATCTATCGAACCGTGTTTTCGAAAGTCCTTATACGCCAAGGACTTTTGCGCGTACAGTTCAGAGCACTCTTTGTCCCACCAAATGGTGGAAGATCGCCGGTTGAACGTTTTCCCGGGTGTCGGTTTCGTCTGAGCTTGAGTCGCGGCGTCGAGGATCAAGCCAGTAATAAAGCCGTAATCTTCCTCCGGAGGAAGTTCATCGCGCGATTCGATGTTTTCTGAGATTACGGCCGCGTAGCGTTTCCAATCGATATTGCGTGTGAGGTCATATGTAACATTGATTGAATGCACGGGTGGGTAGCCATTAGTAATTGATATAAGGATTGGCAGATGATCACTACCGTGGGGATCATTGATTACCTTCCACTTGCAATCTAACGCTAGTGATGTTGAACAGAGAGATAGATCCAGTACGCTGGCGCGGGCTGGAGGATTAGGTATACGTGTCGCTTCCCCAGTGTTTAGAAGTGCCATATCGAAGTCGTCAATCAGGTTATTAATTAGGGAGGATCGGTTGTCGTCGTATAACGACCCCCATTGAGTGCAATGGGAATTGAAATCTCCCAGAATTAGCAAGGGTGCGGGAAGCAATTCTGCAATATCAGAAAGTTGCTTCTGCTCAATCCGCACCGATGGAGGGATATATATCGAAGCGATACAAAGGTCTTTTCCTTTTATTTTAGCATGAATGGCAACGACTTCTATATTCGAGAACGAGGGGAGATCTATTCGGAAGAACGAATAGCACTTCTTGATCCCTAGAAGTACTCCTCCACCATGTGATCCTCGGTCTCGTCGGATGACGTTAAAATCGTGGAAGTTGAGATCATTACTTGAATTGAGAAAAGTTTCACAGAGCGCGAATACGTCACAGTTAGAAATATTTAATAATTGTTTGAGAAGGTCGAATTTGGGGATGATACTTCTGCAATTCCACTGTAACACAGCGATAGAGTTCTCAGCATTTTTCGACGTATTAGTCATCGAAGGATACGATAGCTGAGAGGAGGGGCCATTGTGCAGTTAGTTGCTTCAAAAATGTCTTAACTGTGGGAAGAAAGGCAAGTAGAAAGCTTTTGAGTGGATCCGAGATGTTGAAGGTTTGAAATATCCAGTCCACAATGTCAGAGAACTTCAAAAATCCCTTTCCCGATTTGATCTCTGAGTGTAAGTTGGATGTGCCAGGGGTTTTTGGTGCACCAGAAAGCGGTGGGTACTCCTGGTTTGATCTCAAATTTTGCAACCCTGGAGGTACCTGCTTCGGATTTTTTTCACCGCTTTTCTTCGAGTTTGATGTATTTTCCATTCCGCTCGGGGATATCTTAAGTCCTTTGCGAGTAAGTCGAGGAGAGTTAATTGTTTTCCTCTTCCTAGAGTTTTCTTGCATGGCATAAGAACATCCTTCGAGGGGTTCGTCAGAAGTACCCTCGTCGGTTGGCAAAAAGGAATAAATATTTTCGTTGGTCAATGGCTCGGCTTTCTTGAGTATTTCTGCAAAAGAGCGCTTGGAACGTTCCCTAAGGGAGCGTTTAATTTTTTCCTCGCGCTGTTTGTACGTGGGACATGCCGCGAAATCATGTGGGGTTCCCTCGCAGTAAGGACACTTCTCAGTGTCCTCATTACAAGCGTTCTCCACATGATTGCCGCCACATTTGCTACAGCGTGCCTTATTGCAACAGTAGGAGGCTGTATGACCCAACTGCTTGCAGTTCTGGCAGTTCATGACCCGCGGTACGAACAGGCGTACAGGCAGACGAACCCTATCCAGAAGGATGTAGTTTGGCAATGCAGATCCGGCGAAAGTTTCCCGAAAGGATTCCGAAGGGCAGAATATTTTCTTCCCGTTTTCGATCGACGCTGAATGCAATTGCTTGCAGTCCAGTACCTTTACCTTTTGCAGCATGGAGTTCTTGAAACAGCCAACGCCATGCTCCAAAATGTATTCGACGGTGAGGTTCCCATCGGTAACTACACCGTCAATCTCTACATCCTTGGCAGGGATGTACACGCGATACTCTCTCGTGAAAAGCTCGCAGCTAGCAATTGCGTTTGCTTGCTTCAAGCTTTTCACGGCAACTCGCAGTTTATTCGGTCTCACCTTTGTTATCTCGGTTACGTCCGAAAACTGTTTTGCCAGGTCTTTGCCAATTTGTAAAATGTTCAAAGGTTTCGTTTTGGGCCGGAAGAAAACAATAAACGGCCCCTTCGAGTCATCCGGATAAGCCTTAATCCGTTGTGCAACCTGTAGGTCCGAGGCTGGGAGGCCGGACGGGGCTGGGGGACCAGACGAGACTGGAGGACTGAGC
This sequence comes from Sabethes cyaneus, assembly GCF_943734655.1. Taxonomy (NCBI): domain Eukaryota; kingdom Metazoa; phylum Arthropoda; class Insecta; order Diptera; family Culicidae; genus Sabethes; species Sabethes cyaneus. The sequence continues at coordinate 126,402,790 of NC_071354.1, forward strand.
GGTAAGTTCAAAAGAGGTGAACTAGGCGGTGAGATATCTAGCTCATCTATTTCCTCCTCGTCCGTTCCAACGTCGATGAACATCGCGACGTTAAGGTTTTCCATTTTAGCGGGAGCAATAAGCTCTACCGCTCATGTACTTTAAAAACTGGGATGTAGGGGGGGGTCAATTTAACGGAAAAGCAATTTATCTAATAATCAAAAAAAAAAAAAAATTATAAATATATAAAGAATTCAATACTTCACCAAACGCAATCCAAACCACCTGGTAGGTGAGTTGATCTCTTCCTGGCTAAGTGACGCTGTGCGCAAACAATACAGCAGGACCGACTGATGTCGATCGATGCTTCTGTTGCGTCCTGGTTAGCACGTGTTCGGGGCAGCACACAATGAAAACTACAATGCCGCTTGTCGGGCTGTGCTATTTCGATAGCATACGATATACGGCACTGTAGCACAAAGATTCGGGAGGCAAAAAACTGCAACTTCACTTGTGTTGTGTCGAAACGAACGGCACAGCACACCAAGCACACAATTCATTGGCCTTGAACGCGGATTGAAAAGCAAAATTTTTATACTTTACGGAGCGGTCGTACAACAAGTGTTAACTGGACAACGGTTGTCACTCGAATGTCTCACTGTACCGTTCTTGGAAATTTTTTCATATAATTCGGCAACAATGCAAATTGTTTCGAAGCAGGAAATAATCTATCTAAGGTCCAATCCTTGGCAGGTTGAGTTATTTGTACACACAAATTGTGTCTCTTCCTCCGTCTACTGTAGAAACCGACGAGCCAGAAGTTTAATCTAATTCGTTTTACTGACGGGACGACGACACTATGCAGGCGCTTGCGACTTACTTATTCGTCTGTCAACATATTAGCCGCGATTCTTAACGCGGGTGCTCGGGGAAAGACTGCGTTCCTATGGAATAGACTAACCTCGTTGTGTGTACGTCTTGACATCGAATGAGGTGAGGTGTCAGGCATATAATTAAGTTTTTATAACGGTAGATGTTCACCTTTATTCTTGTTTACAGCCGGATCCTGCATTCGTACGAATAGTTTGCTTCGAACGAATCGGGAAGCACTATTCTCATGAGCAAAAGGAAGGGGGCGTTCGAACGTTCGAATTGATTCGAACGAAAACAAGAATACGACTCGGTTTAACTTTCGAATGAATGTTCGAACGAAAAAAAGAATAAGGGTGTTTACAATTGACAGAGGGAACGATAGAAGACAGTAATGAAATAAAGAGTCGATAGGATCTAACAGATAGAGATAAGGCGTAAATGGGAAAAAGTGGAATTTGTTTAAGTAGGTGTACTGACCTCTAATACTTCCCTAATATGAGCGATGAATGCGGCTCGAAAATCATAATAGTTCGAAGCCTATCAAATTCATTGTCATCATACCTTTTCAAAAACATGAAATACCGTAATTAATCAGCCGGTTTTATTTTGTCCTAATAATCCGAAAGCCTACATTTTTTTTTGCAGAACTTATCTTAAATTTCATTGTAACTTCGTTGTAAAACAGTGTAAAACTTATAGTGAATGTACCACAAACTTTACTGTTTTTGGTTTTTATTTGTATGGGAAAAGCCGGAAAATTTAGTGTTACATCACTTAATCACCCCCTTATTCGCTGTAAAATTGGCGGTTTCCATTAAAATTTACTGTGAAAACAGCGATATTCATGGTAACTTCAGTGTAACTTTTACAAAGATTTTCACTGTTGCAATGTGGTTTTTCGAAGTTTTTCAATGTTTGTAACAGTGAAATTCAATGTTTTTTCGCTATACATTTTTATTCGGGTTGCAACCCGAATAAAAATGTATTGCGAAGAAACATTAAATTTCACTGTTACAAACATTGAAAAACTTCGAAAAACCACATTGAAACAGTGAAAATCTTTGTAAAAGTTACACTGAAGTTACCATGAATATCGCTGTTTTCACAGTAAATTTTAATGGAAACCGCCAATTTTACAGCGAATAAGGGGGTGATTAAGTGATGTAACACTAAATTTTCCGGCTTTTTCCCATACAAATAAAAACCAAAAACAGTAAAGTTTGTGGTACATTCACTATAAGTTTTACACTGTTTTACAACGAAGTTACAATGAAATTTAAGATAAGTTCTGCAAAAAAAAATCAGAGGGGTTGTGTACAAGACGCAGGTGACGCAGGACTACGTAAGTCTCTTTGTAATGATAGTGGCATGTATTCATGCCTGTCATCATTCGATTCTTCATGTATACACTCAACCCCCGCTAATATGAAAAACACCTCGTTCAGATTGGGCGAGTTCATTTTCAATCTGAACATTTGGTAACTCTATTCATTTTCACATACGCGCAAGACGCGCACCCTTATGAACTTGTTGTTTTGATTTGACGAAAACAAATGTTTTAAAAACATCTCAAACATGCGCGAATTCTAAACGTCCGGTTTGTATAATAGGTAATTGGCACGGCAGTTTCGACTAAAATGGTCTATTTTGAGTGCTGGAGAGAGGTAAGTTCCATATGAGCTATATTGCCAAAGCTCTAGAGCAAGAGGAAACACATTAGGTTTTTTGCCTTTTTCTAATTTACCCGGTCAACTTTAACGTCAATTGTGTATGACGCTTGATCGGTTTTTAATGTGAACGCATTCATACCTCCGGGGTAGAGTGACTATATACAGAGTGGCGACAATGTCAAAATTGGAATGATAATTATTTGTCAGTGTCATTCCAATCGAGCAGACAACCTATCCAACGCGTATGCAGGAAAGAGAAAGAAAAACCTAGGATAAACCGCATTGCATACATTTGGGATGACTTGGCGCCACTCTGTATATAGTCACTCTACTCCGGGGTACAGATTAAAAATGTTCAGATTAAAGAAGGTCATACCAACGGGGGTACACGATACATGCTATATGCAACATATATACATGCTACATGCGTTGTATGTAACATTCATTAAAGTAGTAACATTGAATACGTTCAATTCTCAAAAGATTGTGCATTTGAAAACAATTTAACAAAATCAAGAACAAAAACTATTGCTTTCCTGCTACCTTACTGAAATTAAAGATTGTTTTTATTATCCATCGTTTCCCACGTTGAAGGGATTTTACCAATTCAATCCTATTTTATCAACAGCAAATCTTTTCACTACACTTCTAATGAAACGGTAAGCATGCGTATTCATACAGAGTCGTATTATAACCGAACACTACAGCTGTGGCACATTTTTCCAACACAGATATCAAGTTCGCCGAGGTTTAATCGTCTCGCAGTAAAGAATTTGCGATCTGTTGGGACGACGAACTTGTGTTATTTTTACTGGCACACTTTACTAGCACAGCCATCAAGTTGGACTAGGTTTAATCGCGTTCGTAAGAAATCTGTTGGCATGAGGGGGTTTTGATACTCTCTCTGGCGTACTTCCCAAGCAAGGACATCAAAATGGTCTAGGTTGAACCGCGGTGTTAAGAAATCTTGTTTAAATGAGGAAACTTGGTCACTTGCTTTGGCTTACTTCCCAAGCACAGATGTCAAATTGGTATAGGTTTAGATCATCGTAAAGAACCTTCCAACCAATCACGAAGCGAGAATTCTGGTGAAACATAGGTTCATTATTTTCAATTTTTCAATAGTTCAACATCAAGAATCCATACTTTTCTTCTTTTGGGTCAATTCTTAGAAGATTTTCCGATCGATTGGTGTAAGAATATTGAAAATCGATCGGAAAACCGCTGAGCTATTAGCGCTCAAAACCTTTCATTTTTCGTGACGCTCGCATTTTTTGATTTTTTGGAATGACACCCTATCTCAAAACTTGCCGTAAGACGTAGTCCTACGTCAAAAATGTAGGCTTTTGGATTATTAGGACAAAATAAAACCGGCTGATTAATTACGGTATTTCATGTTTTTGAAAAGGTATGATGACAATGAATTTGATAGGCTTCAAACTATTATGATTTTCGAGCCGCATTCATCGCTCATATTAGGGAAGTATTAGAGGTCAGTACACCTACTTAAACAAATTCCGCTTTTTCCCATTTACGCCTTATCTCTATCTGTTAGATCCTATCGACTCTTTATTTCATTACTGTCTTCTATCGTTCCCTCTGTCAATTGTAAACACCCTTATTCTTTTTTTCGTTCGAACATTCATTCGAAAGTTAAACCGAGTCGTATTCTTGTTTTCGTTCGAATCAATTCGAACGTTCGAACGCCCCCTTCCTTTTGCTCATACGAATATGAGAATAGTGCTTCCCGATTCGTTCGAAGCAAACTATTCGTACGAATGCAGGATCCGGCTGTAAACAAGAATAAAGGTGAACATCTACCGTTATAAAAACTTAATTATATGCCTGACACCTCATTCGATGTCAAGACGTACACAACGAGGTTGGTCTATTCCATAGGAACGGAGTCTTTCCCCGAACACCCGCGTTAAGAATCGCGGCTAATCACCCTTATTCTTGTTTTCGTTCGAATGATATTCGTTCGAAAGTTAAGCCGATTCGTATTCTTGTTTTCGTTCGAATCAATTCGAACGTTCAAGCTCCCCTTCATTTTGTTCATTCGAATATGAGAATAGTGCTTCCCGATTCGATCGAAGCAAACTATTCGTACGAATGCAGGATACCCCGCATAGAAATGCATAACGAATATTAATGTAAAAACATTACGGTTACTATGAATTTTACTGTTTACAAAACTTTATGCTGTAACTTCACTGTACCTTTCTTGGAAAAATTTTCATATAATGTATTCATATTAATGTAAAAACTTTACGATTACAATGAATTTTACTGTTTACAACACTTTATGCTGTAACTTCACTGTAGCGTTCTTGGAAAAATTTTCATATAATTCGGCAACAATGCAAATTGTTTCGAAGCAGGAAATAATCTCTATCTATGGTCCAATCCTTGGCAGGTTGAGTTATTTGTAGACACAAATTGTGTCTATTCCTCCGTCTACTGTAAAAACCGCCGATCGAGAAGTTTAATCTAATTCGTTTTACTGACGGGACGACGACATTATGCAGGCGCTTCCCGGGTAGAAATGCATAACGAATATTAATGTAAAAACATTACGGTTACTATGAATTTTACTGTTTACAACACATTATGCTGTAACTTCACTGTACCGTTCTTAGAAAAGTTTTCATATTAATGTAAAAACTTTACGATTACAATGAATTTTACTGTTTACAACACTTTATGCTGTAACTTCACTGTACCGTTCTTGGAAATTTTTTCATATAATTCGGCAACAATGCAAATTGTTTCGAAGCAGGAAATAATCTATCTAAGGTCCAATCCTTGGCAGGTTGAGTTATTTGTACACACAAATTGTGTCTCTTCCTCCGTCTACTGTAGAAACCGACGAGCCAGAAGTTTAATCTAATTCGTTTTACTGACGGGACGACGACACTATGCAGGCGCTTGCGACTTACTTGTTCGTCTGTCAACATATTAGCCGCGATTCTTAACGCGGGTGCTCGGGGAAAGACTGCGTTCCTATGGAATAGACTAACCTCGTTGTGTGTACGTCTTGACATCGAATGAGGTGAGGTGTCAGGCATATAATTAAGTTTTTATAACGGTAGATGTTCACCTTTATTCTTGTTTACAGCCGGATCCTGCATTCGTACGAATAGTTTGCTTCGAACGAATCGGGAAGCACTATTCTCATATTCGTATGAGCAAAAGGAAGGGGGCGTTCGAACGTTCGAATTGATTCGAACGAAAACAAGAATACGACTCGGTTTACCTTTCGAATGAATGTTCGAACGAAAAAAAGAATAAGGGTGTTTACAATTGACAAAGGGAACGATAGAAGACAGTAATGAAATAAAGAGTCGATAGGATCTAACAGATAGAGATAAGGCGTAAATGGGAAAAAGCGGAATTTGTTTAAGTAGGTGTACTGACCTCTAATACTTTCCTAATATGAGCGATGAATGCGGCTCGAAAATCATAATAGTTCGAAGCCTATCAAATTCATTGTCATCATACCTTTTCAAAAACATGAAATACCGTAATTAATCAGCCGGTTTTATTTTGTCCTAATAATCCGAAAGCCTACATTTTTTTTTGCAGAACTTATCTTAAATTTCATTGTAACTTCGTTGTAAAACAGTGTAAAACTTATAGTGAATGTACCACAAACTTTACTGTTTTTGGTTTTTATTTGTATGGGAAAAAGCCGGAAAATTTAGTGTTACATCACTTAATCACCCCCTTATTCGCTGTAAAATTGGCGGTTTCCATTAAAATTTACTGTGAAAACAGCGATATTCATGGTAACTTCAGTGTAACTTTTACAAAGATTTTCACTGTTGCAATGTGGTTTTTCGAAGTTTTTCAATGTTTGTAACAGTGAAATTCAATGTTTTTTCGCTATACATTTTTATTCGGGAAGAGCGGAATTGTGTTTATGTAGGTGTACTGACCTCTGGTACTTTCCTAATATGAGCGATGAATTCGGCTCGAAAATCATGATAGCTCGAAGTCTCTCAAATTCATTGTCATCATATCTCTTCAAAAACATGAAATACCGTATTAATCAGCCGGTTTTATTTTGTCCTAATAATCCGAAAGCCTACAGTTTTATTTGCAGATTTTATCTAAAATTTCATTGTAACTTCATTGTAAAATAGTGTAAACTTGCAGTGAACGTACCACAAAGTTCACTATTTTTGGTTTTTATTTGTATGGGAAAAAGCCGAAAAATTTAGTGTAACAGCCCGCATAGAAATGCATAACGAATATTAATGTAAAACCCGATTTAATCCACCTAGTGGTGAAAGGAACCTTTGTTATACGGTCTTAGTTGCTATTTGAGATAGAAACCGACACGCCTTCGGAGTATAATCCATCTATTGGTTAACGTTGCGTAGTGCGTTGGTTTACATAAAATTTTTGAAAATTGAATACGTTTACAAAATTTGAACAAAATATGACCACTTATAAATTTTGATAGATCCTTTTTTCATGAAATTGCTGAATAAGGATAAGTAAGTTGTTAATAATTTGAGTAAGTGCAAGTAAAAGTAGGTTGTAAGAGCAAATATTATTCTTTAACATATACATTGCGTAGTAAAGGTCTAGTTTATAGATTTTTGAACTATGCATAATTTCCTGTAATGCCTATTTGATTCACACCAATAAAGTTTTCTAGAATAAATTTCATCAATTTTTATTAACCTTCCGTTACTCACGCTGTTGTATTTTGTATAACACGTGTAGGTTTTTGAACGCCATATTGTTATAAAGTTACAAATCGTTGTGTAACTAACGTATATTCTTCAATAAACTTGTTATGAGCCAAATGTCAAAATTATTCAATGCATTAATACTTTAAATTGTTGGGAAAATTGATCAGCATAAACTGACATCACAGAAATGAAGCAATCAGCATATGAGGTGTACCGGAATTGGCCTGGAATTTTCTCTCGTTTCTTCATATGGAAAAATGGTGTCTGTATGCATCAAAACAATCAGCAATAATGTAAAATGTTTAAAATGTATCCGTCTGTTGGTAGTCGAGTAATCCGGAGTCAAAATTAGGGTATTTTTTATAATCAAAGTTCTACAGTTCCTAAACAAGCAAACATAGAGGTATACTATATTCAGCAAAGTTGTGTATTTTTACTATTTGTGCAACTTTGTAATACATGAAAATGTCATACAACAATTACGAAAAGAGCTAAAATAAAAAACTGATTTCACTAATTCATATACAATAAATAATATTTTTCTAGCTTCGCTGAAGAGATAGGGGGTTACTGTCTTCAGCGAAATTTCTTGTAATAATATACTCTAAAACTTTGCAGAATACATCAATGTGTTATATTGAAACTGAAGAAAAATAATTTTTTTATTCCACTTTTAGGGGGATTAATCAAAATTTAAATTGCACCAGACGATAGAACTTTCAATTTCAAGAGATTCTTCCAAAGGTTCCATAAACCTAAAACCAAGTTTTCCCAGTCAAAACTCTAGTGCGCATGTCTTTCTGGCTTTGGGCCATTGTGCGCGCGAATAACCCGTATTACAAAAGTTGGCGCGAGTGTTGGAGGGTTAATATCTTTTGATCGGCAAAACCAATTCTACTGAAATTTTGCAGATATATTTGCAGCATTAAAATCTCTAATCTGATGTCAAAATAATTCAAACTAGATAAATCATCTTAGATGAAATGGTTATTGTTGGGTTGAGGAACGGTTGAAGATCACCCGGTTTCCTGGGGTTGATCCGGCAGGCGTTATCGATGGGTTATCCGGATTCCCTTTATCCGGATTTATCCGTATGGCCACGGATAGGCAAATGAAAGGACTCAAATTTAGCACACGCGACTCGACCGAGTTAATTATTGTAAACTTTATTTAACGAACTGATGGTACTTTATTAACCGAAATGCTGTAGTTGCTGCTGGATACGCTGCCAGTGTAAAAGCCGATTGGTTGGGATCCCACTATAGTTCTTGTCGGGAAGTGCTTGGAGCGATGAACCAACGAGGAAGTGAGCTGGCGTGAGCGGTTGGAGGTCTGTGGGGTCGTCCGAAAGCTGTGTGAGGGGCCTAGAATTGAGGCAACCTTCTATTTGTACGAGGAGAGTGGTAAAATCTTCGTATGAGACGGGGGAGTTGCCTAAGACTCGAAGTAAATGTTTCTTAGTGGATCGAACTGCGGCCTCCCACAATCCACCAAAGTGGGGGGCGGCAGGGGTGTTAAAGTGCCAATTTATACCTTCGTCACTGCACACCTTCTGAATTTCTTCGTTGCGAGCATGGGTTTTTAGGGATCGTAGAAGTTCAGCTAATGTGTTCCTGGCTCCGACAAAATTAGTCCCGTTGTCGGAGTAAATATCGTGACAAGGTCCTCTGCGGGCGATGAAGCGACGAAGAGCTTGTATAAATTTAGCTGTCGACAGGTCGGACACCAACTCTAGGTGTACCGCCTTGGTACAAAAACAGATGAACACTGCTACATAGGCCTTAGCAGTTCCCTTTCGGTATCCCTGGCGTATGTACACTGGACCAAAATAGTCCACACCAGTTACAAATGTTGGTGGTATCAAGTCGTCCCAACCTAACGGCTTGTTTTCCTTATCCTTAAACTGCCAAATTTGCTGCATGAACATTTTTTCCTTTGTCACGACCGGACCAATCAACCCTAAAGGATCAAACACCTTCGCAATACATGACAGAACCTTTCGTTTGGTGAGTTCTGCATCCTGTAACAATACGAAATTGATTTTGAATCTGAATGTATCCGATTCTGGTTCCCATACCAGACCGAGAGTTTTAACGGTACGTTTACGATCGAAGTCGATACCTGTTCCTCGAGGAAGTGCCAGATTGTCCTCGGCGATGCCATTAAGTGCCTCGTCATTATTCGACACCCACTTACGTAAACGGAAGCCTCCCTTCTGTAGCATTTCATCCAACTCGGACCGGATAATTCTCGCCTCCTTGACGGTTCTTGCTCCGGTAATCACGTCATCCATGTAAACGTCTTTAACCATCCGATCAGACGCTATTGGAAAATTAGCGGCCTCGTCTGACGACAACTGCTTCAAGGTCCGGGTGGCCAAAAACGGTGCTGGTTTCGTACCGTAAGTAACGGTGAGGAGCTCATATGTGTCCACGTGCTGTTCTGGGGAAAACCGCCAAAGGATCCTTTGCAAGGGCAGATCCTTGGTATCCATCCTGATCTGACGAAACATTTTTTCGATGTCAGCCACCAGGATAATGGGATAAATTCGACTTCGTAAAATAATAGAGCGTAGATCGTCCTGTATGACGGGTCCGTTCAACAAAATATCATTTAAAGCCGTCCCAGTAGATGTTTTGCTAGATGCGTCAAACACCACTCTGACGCGGGTTGTAGTGCTTGTATCCTTAACAACAGGATGATGAGGAAGATAATAACTCCCAACAGCCTCAGTTGGGTCCACGGAAATTTTTCTCATGTGGCCACGATCCACGTACTCCTCCATAAAAGAATGGTACTCGCCCTTTAATGCCTCATCTCGGGATAGCCTTCTTTCAAGCAGCAACAGACGTCTAAAAGCGATTGATTTGGACTCGCCAAGTTGAGCCAAGTAATTTTGAGATTTTGGTAATCCAACCGTGTAACGCCCATCGTTTCCTCGCTGGACTGTCTCCACAAATTGCTGCTCGCACATGGTTTCCTCTACCGAATAACTCGAGGATGAATGCCCTTCTTCACATTCCCAAAACTTGCTCATCAGCTGTTCCATGGACTCCGAAATAACCGAATGTTGACAAACGGTTAATGCCGCACCTTGGCCCAAACCGCAACGTCCTGTAACCAACCAACCAAAAACGGATTCAACGAGCATGGGCATTTCTTTTCCTAGTGGTACTCGTTGCTTCATCGGGAAAAAGTCGAAGAAAAACTCTCCACCTAGTAGCACATCGATAGCATTAGTTTTGAAAAACTCCGGATCCGCTAACTGTATTCCAGCTGGCAAGTTCCATTCTCCTCGTCTTATAACTGAAGTTGGAAGATCTTCTGTTATCTTTGACAAAACATAGAACTCCATATCTTGGGAATAATCACTTAGCCTGGATTTGATTGTTGCCTTAAGTTTTAGCCGTGTGTTTGTGGGACTTTGTCCAACACCAGATATTTGGATATTGGTTTTATGTGTCTTCACGTGTAACCTTTGCGAAATCTTAGTAGATATAATATTGCACTCCGAACCAGAATCTAGGAGCGCTCTTGCTAGCACTTCGTTACCATAATCATCTATGATTCGAATCACCGCAGTAGCTAAAAGAATTCGAGTGCCTGACCTGCCAACGTTATTATTTACGGTTGCAGCATCCGTTATCGACGCTGTGGCCGCCCTTTCAACCGCGTTGGAATGGACGGTATTCGTGGGTTTATTATTGGAATTACCGTCTTGCTTGTCCTGTCGCCTTTCCTGTTTGTAGCAAACTAATGTGTGATGACGTTCCTTGCATCGCCTGCACGAGAATTTGGAAGTGCAGTCCTTTGCCATGTGCCCTTTCCTAAAGCAATTCCTACAAACAGAATGTTGACGCAATATACCTTCCCGATCACGGATGGGTAACCGTTCGAAGATAGGGCAAGTGTGGAGCGGATGGGAACCAGAACAGGAAATACACTTATATTCATTCGAATCAGTCAATCCGTTGCTAGAAACCCTGGGTGGATTAAACCTCCTGATGGTTGGCAGTTGATTTTCTGTTGCCGGTTTGCTTGGTAAAGACTCTAAAACTTGTATGTGGCGAAGCAAAAACTCGATCATGTCCTTGAAACCTTCCTCCTTCAATGTCGACGAGTGTTCTTCCCAGCTACGACGTGTTTTATCATCCAATCGCGAGGCTAAAAGATGAATCAACAACAAATCCTTGTAATCTTCCGGGGTTACTACTTGGTCTAGTACCTTGGTCGCCCTTTCGAAGCCTTCCACTAATTTGTGTAATTCCGCAACCGACTCCCTTTTTAAAGCTGGAAGTTCGAAAAGGGTCTGCACTTGTTTCCTTTTTAGACACTTGCTGTTTGAATACCGTTTCACCAACAACTCCCAAGCTATGTTATAATTAGCCTGAGTTAATGCCAACGACGAAATCACCGCTAATGCCTCACCTTCCAACTGACCCCGCAGATAGTGGAATTTTTCGATATCTGGTAACTCCGTCGACAAATGTATTAGAGATAAGAACAAGTCACGAAAAGCCAACCACTCTTCAACCTTTCCAGAAAACTTCGGTAGACTAATCAATGGTAGCTTAACATGATGATGCGGGGGTATAATAGTGGACACCAACACCAACACGTATGCAAGGCTCCATTTTGCTCGGGATTGTCCCGAAGTTTAGACACTAAGAAACCTTTCACAATGTAGAATTTATTTTGGAACTCTACCAGTTCCTTAACATACCTCTCGCCTACCGCCCCTTCCTCATTGTCGACCAACTCTACCTCCGTAATAGCTTCGTTTATCTTCTCCCACAGAGGTTCCAACTTCTCCAATCGCGAAGCCAGCTCACTGGAGTGACTTGTAGCCTCATATTTTTCCATGAAGGTGTAGATCACGTTGAACGATGTCATCAAATTTCGCAGCCGTGTCTGCTTGGCCCGCAGCTTCGACATATTGCAGCAACAGATGACAGTGACCGAGAAAATAAACAAAGAACCAAAAAAGTACCCGTGGGGAACGTGTGTAGTATTGGAGAGGTACTAACCTTCTCCCAAAAAAATCGTGCCTTGAATTAATTGGGAATCTGCCACAGCGCGCGATCCTACGCGCTGAATAAATGTAATGTCCAAATGAGACGAGATAAAGATGCCAATGAATAATTGTTTCCAAATGTGCTGAACGATCGCCAGGCTTCCTCGCTGGCTCCTGTACAGTGCTAGAAGTTGTCGGATGATATGCCAATGATGGCCCTTTTTCCAAAATGGCCGTCTATGTAGAGTGACGCCAACTGAAACCCCGCGAACCAACTCGCGAAAAGCAAAAACGCCAAGGGTAACACCAACTAAAACGCCTTTATCGCGTTGGAGAGGTACTAACCTGCTACCAATTATAGTATGCCTTGTATTTATTTATCACAAACGTTAATTGTGAGCCGCCGAAATCCTACTTCCGTGCAGTAGGTGGGATGAGAGTAAACCGCGACGCAATAGTGATCTTTGCTGGAACCAAAACCGAAGAAAACCAAAGAGAAACACCAGCGGATTTCGTAAGCAGCTTGGAATGCTACTCACGTGATTCTCCAAATTAATATGCCTTGAAATAAATTATTTAAGCCGGAACCAAACGTCGTCTCCTTCCAGAAATGTTGCTCTCCAAGCAACCCAAGCCAAGCGTCGAAAAACGCTTGAAGATACGATGGCGGTCGTTTGCAATGGCGGTCCTTTCAGCGCCAAATTTTCCAATGGCGGCGGTAACCAATTGTGTGGCCTTAACAATGGTGGATGGCGTCAGTGCGGAATTAACCAAAATCCGTCCTTTTACCGGTGGTCTTCAACCGATCCGGTTCGAAGGACCAGCTGTTGGGTTGAGGAACGGTTGAAGATCACCCGGTTTCCTGGGGTTGATCCGGCTGGCGTTATCGATTGGTTATCCGGATTCCCTTTATCCGGATTTATCCGTATGGCCACGGATAGGTAAATGAAAGGACTCAAATTTAGCACACGCGACTCGACCGAGTTAATTATTGTAAACTTTATTTAACGAACTGATGGTACTTTATTAACTATTTAAACTAAGTGTATTTGATTCAATAGTAATTAATTTCTACAAATTTCCGCGCCAAAGTGCAACGGTATAATTGGTCCACTACCGTGTGTTCTCGTGGTGTAATTGGAGACGACTGCCGATCGCTTATCGAGTGGACGATGATCTATCCGATCATTTGATATCTGTCTCTCTCCTCAATCGATCAAAAGTGGTGAATATAGCGATCACTGCGCGCAGGGTGTGTTTGGTTGGTAGCGATTATACGAGGGTGTGACATCACTATCCAACAGTTATAAATTATTATAAATTTTAATGTGTTGTATTCAATTGCTCGTAACTTTCAAATTAAACGTCCAATCAAAAAACAAATCAATAGTGATCTATTAGGCTATGTTACCTTTCAAATGAGACTAATAGCGCCTAAGTTGGTTTAGCCATCTCTAAGAAACAGGCGATAATTATTACCTTGTCAAAACAGGTTTTTTAGGATAACTTTTAAACTGCTTGTTTGTTTTCAATAAAATTTACCCGAAAAATTTAGCGTTAACAAGAGCTTTCATTCGATACCAAGATCGTTGAAATCGGTCACTTGGTTCCGGAGAAAATCGTGTCACGTAATTTTCACGTTTTTACTTATAACTTTTAAACGAAATGTCGGACCTCGAACTAATTCAATAGTGATATACTAGCCAATAATACCTTTCAAGCAAAAGTAATAGCGAACAAATCGGTTCAGCCATCTCCGAGAAACAGGCGATAGAAAAGTTGCGCCCCGCACATACATACACACATACACACACACACACACACAGACATTGCTCAGTTCGTCGAACCCTGTCGATTGGTATATGTGGCTCGGCCCTCCGGGCCTCGGATCAATTTCGTGTTTTTCGACCAATTCCTAAACCTTTGTTATAGTATAACAAAGGTAAAAACATTATGGTTACTATGAATTTTACTGTTTACAAAACTTTATGCTGTAACTTCACTGTACCTTTCTTGGAAAATTTTTCATATAATGTATTCATATTAATGTAAAAACTTCACGATTACAATGAATTTTACTGTTTACTACACTTTATGCTGTAACTTCACTGTAGCGTTCTTGGAAAAATTTTCATATAATTCGGCAACAATGCAAATTGTTTCGAAGCAGGAAATAATTTCTATCTATGGTCCAATCCTTGGCAGGTTGAGTTATTTGTAGACACAAATTGTGTCTATTCCTCCGTCTACTGTAAAAACCGCCGATCGAGAAGTTTAATCTAATTCGTTTTACTGACGGGACGACGACATTATGCAGGCGCTTGCAACCTACATGTTCGTCTGTCAACATATTAGCCGCGATTTTTAACGCGGGTGTCCGGGGAAAGGCTCCGTTCCTATGGAATAAACCAACCTCGTTGTTTCTACGTCTTGACATCGAATGAGGTGTCAGGCATATAATTGAATCGTTTGTTTGAGAAACCCCACAAGTCCACTCGACACTATTGTTGGAAAACAACAAAAAACTGATTTTCTCAAAATTTTGAACCAATCCTTATATTTTTTGGTATGAGGTTCTATGATAGTATCTAAAATACATTATGTAGACTTATCTTTTTATCAAAATAATGATTCTAGCTAAATTTACAAGGCTTTAAAGTTGATGGATATTTGGGGTTTCTCAAACAAACGAGAAATTGACGGTGCACTTAAGTAGTTTTAGGCCGTTTTTATTCAAACTTGTGATCTATGTTATTTGCTACCATACAACACTGGGGATGTTAATTTAGTATGTACCGCTAAGAAGAAGAAGAGGGGAGGGGCGCTAAATATTATTTATTAAAAATTTTAAAGTAGAATAATATAAGTTTTACACAAAGTTTTGTAATTTCAAATCGAAATTTTTATCATAGTTTGCATTTACCTATTGAAAAATAAAAGGTAAATGGAATAACGGCGGTTTTTGAATTGCATAAATGGACAAGAGTAACGCGAATTCACATCGAATAGAATACCTTGATACTTTGCTAGCAGTAAATTAAAGATATAACCAGAAATTTTAAATCTTGGATAACAACCGTACTATGATTATGGAGCAGAATCTGAGAATAAGGGTTTGTTCTCAACTTACGTTATACCAAAATGAAATGGAGATACATGAACAGCACCTTTTATACTTCAAACGGATAAACTATTGATTTTACAGTTGCTCGGGTGTGCTCGACGGATTACTCGCATTAGAAAAAGCAACGAGTTAACAAAAGAGATAAATAGAAAATTAAACCTTTTATTTATATATTGTGCTATTATTAACATTGTATAGTAAATGGTGGGTTACTGCTTTTGTGAGAAACGTATGGATAGTTTAGTCTGTCGATTTCCGGAACGAGATTGCTACAGTTTTTACTGTATCTAGATTACAAGAATGGTTTATTTACGTTTATCTTGTCGACCAACTAATCCTAGCTTATCTACATTTGCAATCAGTTCTCACTTTTTCAGCTAGAACATCCTTTTCTTGTCGATTTTATACGCCGTTCTTTTACTTTATGGTTTATCTTAATAACTTTCGCCTTGTATTCTGTAGTCCACCGAACACTATGTTTCTTCTTTTTGACTGTGGCCAAGTCGTAATTTTTCGATTCCGAAGACATTTTTATACTATTGAATTGTGTTGCGAATACTGCTTACAACTTTGCATGTAAATATTGAATGATAATTTTGTACCTATCGCAGCACCGCTCTAGGTGATTATCGGAAACATGGATATTTGGGGTTTCTCAAACAACTGGATATTTGCAACCCCAATTAAAAGGGGTTCGTGGAACTAACTTTGTCTGGAATTTTGAGGGAAGGTGTAGATATCCTCAAAGATACGAAAACTGTTAAAAAGTCAATTTTCGTAAAAATGGCGTTTGTGGGGTTTCTCAAACAAACGATTCAATTAAGTTCTTCCCGACAAACATTTGAAGAGCAGTTTATTCAGCCATTATACAGCCTATATCCAGTAAACAAGCGCTTGATATGCTGTTATTCAACAAAATATTTGTAGGGTTATAACGGTAGATTTTACAATTGACAGAAGGAACGATATAAGACAGTAATGAAACAAAGAGTCGATAGAATCTAACAGATTGAGATAAGGCGTGAATGGGAAAGAGCGGAATTTGTTTATGTAGGTGTACTGACCTCTAATACTTTCCTAATATGAGCGATGAATGCGGCTCGAAAATCATAATAGTTCGAAGCCTATCAAATTCATTGTCATCATATCTTTTCAAAAACATGAAATACCGTAATTAATCAGTCGGTTTTATTTTGTTCTAATAATCCGAAAGCCTACAATTTTATTTGCAGAACTCACCTTAAATTTCATTGTAACTTCGTTGTAAAATAGTGTAAAATTAATAGTGAATGTACCACAAATTTTACTGTTTTTGGTTTTTATTTGTATGGGAAAAAGCCGAAAAATTTAGTGTTACATCACTTAATCACCCCCTTATTCGCTGTAAAATTGGCGGTTTCCATTAAAATTTACTGTGAAAACAGCGGTATTCATGGTAACTTCAGTGTAACTTTTACAAAGATTTTCACTGTTTCAATGTGGGTTTTCGAAGTTTTTCAATGTTTGTAACAGTGAAATTTAATGTTTTTTCGCTATACATTTTTATTTTATTCATTGTAATCGTAATGTTTTTACATTAATATGAATACATTATATGAAAAATTTTCCAACAACGGTACAGTGAAGTTACAGCATAAAGTGTTGTAAACTGTAAAATTCATAGTAACCGTAATGTTTTTACATTAATATTCGTTATGCATTTCTATGCGGGCGGGATTAGGAATGCAGTCGCTCTTTTTCAGCTTCCTGATATAATCCCAGAAACGTGCAGGGTTTTGTTTGACGCTGGACTGGATGCTTGAGATGTAGTTGTCGTAAGTTGCTTTTAATGTGTCTTGATAATTCGATTCGGCCTGGCGAAAGGATGATCGATCCGTTTCTGACTTGGAGAGAAAGAATCGTTTCCGAGATTGACGAAGTAAGTTGCGCAGGTTGCGCAGTTCCGAAATCCACCAAGGATTGGTAAAGAGAGAATTGGATGTGCGGCGTCTTCTGTGTGGAACGAGATCTCTAACGATTCCATGGAGTGTGCTATAGAATACACCTAGCGCTTCATCTAGAGAACCATTGATAAGTGAAGGCGACCAGTTGATCATCTCCAACGTACTGTTTAGTATACTGTAATCGTACGCACGAAAGTCAGGAATGAGAGAATCGTCTCGATCGTCAGGTGGGATAAAATTGTCAGTGTTCTCGTTCAATAGTAAAATAAACGGTGCATGGTGAACATCAACTGGTAACAGCGGAGTGATGAGATCTATGTGCTCGGGATGGTTGACAAAAGCAAGGACAAGAAGTCTGTTATTCAAGTTGGCGAAGTTGCACACTTGTCTTAATCCCGCAGTTAGCATGCCTTCGACTGTGACATGTTCGTGTTCAGTTGACATATTGCAGGGAATGAGACCACCGATATCGTCGTCAAACTGCCAGCGTAAATTAGGAAGGTTGAAGTTTCCTATTGATAGGACAGTGTCAGCATCCAAAGATCGATCTGTCATAGACTGCATAGCCTTAGCGTGCGCAGAGTATATTTCAGAGGCAGAGTTTTGGGGGATGCATATAGTCGCAACGTACAGCGATCGATGACTCAAATTTATGCAGACTGCAATTTGCTCAAGGTTTTCGTAGTCATCCAGAGGCACGCAGTGGCTTCTCAGATGATTCTTGACGCCAATTAGCACTCTACCACCTCGAGAGCGAAGACTGGTTCCCGGATTGCGATCGCAGCGAAAAAGCGTGTAGTTGGAGATGATTTCGCTGCTGTCAATGTGTTTGTGAAGCCATGTTTCCGTTAGAATGATAACGTCGTAGTAGCAGCTACTCAATAGTAACCGCAGTTGAGTGATTTTAGTCCGTAAACCCCTCACGTTCTGATAGTAGATCGAGAACAGATGATCGGATGCAACCATCGCTTCCAGGATGGGCGATACACGACTGAAAGAATACTGTATTGGAGGAGTATCGGGATTGCTAGGCTGCGAGTACATGCCTGTGATAACGGGTTGGAAGACCCCCTCTCCATGCTCAGGTACAGGACCGGGACGACTGCAGAAGGCGAAGTTGGTCAGATCGGCTAGTGATTGTGCTGGAAACAGGGAACGGATCAACACCGGAAGAGGTCGAGAGATAATTGTACTTGCCATTGATGGCAATTTGGAGAACCCCCTCGCCACTTCCGCACACAGGACCAGGATGACTGTCGAACGCTGGCTGCAGTAGCTCGACTATGGCGGAGGGGTCAGAGGTCTCCATATTACTAAGTACGGTGCATCCCGGTGACCAGTGAACTGAATGTCTTTCCATGAAGCGTCCCCGTGTTGATGCAGCAATTAGTTGTCGGGCGGGTTTGTACCAGCCACCGTCGTTCCTCCATGTCTGTTTTTTGGCACGTTAATGAATTCCCAGAACAATAATCCAGATGGCCAGGAAGATGGCATCAACGCCTCTTGTTTGAAGCGCGAGTCCAGACCAATTTTGAACGAGACAAACGACAGTTTTGAAGTGTCTGTCCCTTTAGGCACCAAACGGACAACGTCGATTGACTCATCGTTATCAAAATTAAGGCAGCGGGAAACGACTCTACTAACGCCAACATTGGTAATTGTCGGGTGAAACCCGGATAAATACAACCACCAACGGGGCGATGGAGGAGCCGGTAGAATAGATTGCACCGATAAGTCGCTGAAATCGAATGAGCTAGTGCCACGATTAGCGGCCTCACGTACAGCGAGCTCATTATCGCAGCGTCGACGTTTGACTCCTAATTTTGGCCACTCAGGTGCATTGGATTGCTCATTACGGTTTTGCATCAAACGATCCACTTTGTCGCTGAGTGACCCAACCGTATCACACAGTTGTTGGAAATGCTTAGGCAGTATTGTGTTTGTCGCAGTTGAAACATTGTTCATCTTCTCTGCTACATACTCACGAATGCTCCTGCCGTTTAACTCGTCTTTGAATAGTGGACAAATATAGATGGCTTTGCCTTGAGCGAACAAATCTTTATGAGCGCGACCGTTGAAACCACAATACTGCTGCCCAATATGGTAATAAGTTTCACAAAAGCCACAGCACACCAGCTCTAAGTCGTTTATCGGCATCTGACAATGCCCACAATGCCTTCTTTCCACATCGCTTTGCAGAGTAGACACTATACCAATTTGCGAAAACTTTCACTAAGTGGTATATATATTTTTTTAAAGAAACTTCCTACAACTCGAACACCGCGGCAACGTACACTCAATGGACCGTACCGACAGCTGATAGACAATGCTATGTCGAGAGTTGCTTTAGCACAGCAAACTCACTGGGCCGCAATACACGCGCGGTATACAATACGGCAGCGATGAATTTATTATCACAGCTACGTAAGGAATTACGTTTATCACACTAACCGGCCGTAGGTTTACACGATTTTGATCAGATTTTGGTGTTTTTCACTTCCATGCAATATCACTTATCGACGGATAGCTTGAATTAACAATACACTTTTAAAAATCACACGAAAAGAGTAATATTCTAAGCGCGCACAAACAATTGCAACATCAAGTAACGGTGTCTCGACAGACAACTGATACATACTGATACATTTTTAGAATATTTGAAATCAATCAAAGAATCGTGTGCAAAGTTCTTGGACAGGATTAATATTTAAGAGGGGACCCTCACTGGAAAGTCGAAACACTTGTTTGTTATGCATGTTCAGGAGACTTTTACCTGCAGAAATGTTGAGCCCAAAGTATTTGTCGGTACGTGGTCTCGTTGAAAATTCGAAATAAAATTGTGGGATCGCTTGAAGGGAAGTGCAGTGCTGTACAATAGTTTAAACGCGCTCTCCTCGAAACCATATATTTTCATCGGTGCATGTATCTCAGTATCTAGAGGATCGTTTTGGCTGATTTTTTTTGACGAAATTGTGACGTAGCCGCTTTTCGATTACTCAATTTTTCAATTTTCGCTACATTTTCAAAGAAAAAATCGTTACACTTCACTTACTGGTAGAGGTAGATAGTTACTATGTACGGCAAAGTTGCTTATTTTACTGTGTTCTACAACTTTTGTGGAGACACTGTACCTTTTTGGACGCATTTAAAAAACAAAAATTTGTAACACCCTAATAGGTAGTTTTACGGTCACCCTAATAGTGTAGAAAGTTGCGCCATATTTTTTAAATAAACTCTTCCACCTGGAAAATTAAGCTTTTTTACGCTAGAGCACATAATCGCGTTTTTTTCTATTTGGTTCATATCAGTAAAGTAGGGGAAACAAGGGAGACTTGATCCCCATTTTGTTTTATGTATATTTCTCAAAAGTCCACCAGAAAAAAACCTGGGTTTTCAATTTTTCGGCAGTTCACAATACAGCTTACTACCTATAATTTATCAGTTAGTGATATGCAGCGTCAAACAAAAGATATGGGATATTTTGGAAAGTACCGAAAATTGTACATATTCAAAATATGCGGGAGACTTGATCCCCGGTTCAAGCACAATTGATCCATTTCCAAATACATATTTTAAAACTCAACTTACATTTGGGAGTTTTAGTAAAATATGCCTACTGTGTTACCTGACTCACTGCGAATATGCGTTGTGTTTGCGGGATCGTGTTGGTTCGAAAGGTTTCGAAAAATATCGCCTTTGTATCGAAAATATCGTTAACCGTTATGTGTGCGACAAAAAAAACACCTTTAGCAGGGCGACAAGGGTACCCGGGTACCCAAAATTGATATTGTTATAACATCAACAATTTTAAACCGATTTCGACGAAATAGGTGTCATTTGAATCGTTTATTTATCTAGTTTTGAATCATTTGGCCATTTGGCCACTAAAAGACATACGGAGCCCGAAAATCCGGAATTCCGACAGAGTGTCCGCTGTGAGGAAGAGAAATGATTGTATTGCAGCAAAATCAGTCATGCGGATATAAAAACTCTAAAGATTCGTACAATGTACTATTTCATATAATGAGATGAATCAGGTTGGCCATTCCGAAGTAGGTTCCTGTGGGGTCATGGGTGGCCAGTCCAGGATTGGAGGTAAAACCTAGCAATATGGGTATCAAAGTTCTTGGAATTAGTTCGGTAGGTGATATTTTTTACATTTCGATGTATTTTGATTGGTTATTTCGAAAATGGTTTCTACGGGGTCACAGATGATACCGCAGGATTCAAGATAATGCTTAGCATTATCAGAACCGTTCAAAACGTAGAACCATCCGTTATACATTTGGTACCAGTTCCGAAATTATTAATCAGTACTAAACTGGCCATATCCGTTCAAAACATCTAAAAGATCCGCTAAACCAATTCTAATATTGGATTAGGCACCCAACTGGCCATCTGTAATCCTACAGGGACCCAATTCTGGAATGGCCAATGCGATCTAAAGTCACCAATTTATATAATAAGATGAAAAAAGGGTCCACAATGTCAAGCTCAAAACTAATAGCTTTACTGAAGGCTGATATTCTTTCAAAACAAGCGGCTTTCCACGTTTTACCGGACGTTGCTCCGGAATTACCGATTCCCGGGAACTACATGTCATTTGATGGCCAAATGCTTTATCTAATCAAAACTAGATAAATGTACGAATCAAATGCCACTGGTTTCAGCCAAATCGGTTCAAGATACCCAAAGTTATGAGCATTGCAAATCATGGGTACCCGGGTACCCTTGTCGCCCTCCTACGTAATAAAAAAATTCAAGTGACTCTCATTGCTAAACCCCTTTATGGATATGCACCAAAAAAACCTCAATTACTTAAGATCAACGAGTTTTACGATGTTGCAAAATTTCAATGACGTATGTTTTAAATTGAATGAGTTATAACTATTTTAAAACTGAAAAGGTACCCGGGTACCCTGTCGCACACATAACGGTTAATTTTGATCACTAAAAATAACGTACTTAAACGTTATATTTCAAGTGCGAGTAGTACGCAATAATTGTATTGTGAAACTGAATTGTTATTTATGCAACTTTTTACAAATTAAATGCTATAACAAAAGCACAACTTATAAAAAATCGTTTGTTATCGATATTGCCTGCATATGCGTTATAAACGAATAAAACGTATGGTTACGTTTTATTCCAATAATACGCATATTCGCAGTGAGTCAGGTAAAACAGTAGTTCATGTAGTATTATTATTTAGTGTACAACAGTTTAATTCAAAAGTATAAAAAGTATTTAGAAATCGTTAAATACATCGATCTGTAAAAGTATAGCTTTGGACATCTTTTATAATTTGCGACGAGACCTTTTTCATTGGGTTTTAATTTTTGAAGCATTATATTTTTGCTGTTTAATAATCAGAGCAGCCTCCATCTTCTATTTCGTAGGTGCATCTGTAAGGATGTGTATCTCCTCGTTTTCTTACTCTTCGCTTATTTTTACGTGGTGATACCTAGAAATGGTTTTATATCTACAGGTGTTTTGATAATTGTATTGTTCGGAATCATCGATTTACCTTAATGATAGAATTCTTCAAAGAAGATGAGTTGTTTTGTTCGGATGATTCTTTGTTCGAGCAGTCTTTATCCTTTTTACCTTTGTTATACTATATAACAAAGGTTTAGAAATTGGTCGAAAAACACGAAATTAATCCGAGGCCCGGAGGACCGAATCACATATACCAATCGATAGAGCTCGACGAACTGAGCAATGTCTGTGTGTGTGTGTGTGTATGTGTGTATGTGTGTATGTGTGTGCGTGCAGCTAATTTTCTATCGCCTGTTTTTCGAAGGTGGCTGCACCGATGTGACCGCTTTTACTTTTGTTTGAAAGGTATTATTGCCTAGTATATCACTATTGAATTGCTTTGCGGTCCGACGTTTCGTTTAAAAGTTATAAGCAAAAATGTGAAAACTACGTGACACGCGTTTCTCCGAAACTACGCAACCAATTTTAACGATCTTAGTACCAAACGAAAGCTCTTGCTATTACTAAACTTTTTACCAAGTTGTATTGAAAATGGACAAGCCGTTTAAAAGTTAGTCTTAAAAGTATAAGGGTCCATGCCTAGTGGCACGGGCGCAGGCTTGAAGTAGGACTACGAATGTAGAGCAATGTCTCCCAATCGTAACACCGGACAGAGCATTTCCCACCAATTTAAGCCGTTCTGCTTCCGCGACCAAAATTTGGGTTTTCTAGCTTATTTAATATTCTATTATAGCAGCTTATTGTCAATTGCAAGTAAAATTGTACCATCCAAAGTGCGATATCGCTCATAAAAGTGCTATTTTGCATTAAATCGTTTCGGTATCTTCGGCGCACTTTTTCGTTATCTTCCAAGCAATAAGCGCGCCGAAGAAACCGAAACGATTTAAGCTAAAATAGCACTTTTATGAGCGATTGCACACTTATTGATTGGACAATTTTCCTTGCAATTGACAATAATAGATCGATGTTTCGAATCCAACACGGTCGGCGTAATTTACACTCCACACCAAACAATAACCGGCTGCCGCCGAGTTTTACCACCTTTGCCGTGTCCAGAAAGGGAGATAAAATCGTAACTCTCATTATTATTTGTAACTCAAACAACGCGAAAATGATGCCGTTCGCAAAATCAATTCAACTGCTTCATATACTTATTCAGTAGTTCTTAAAAGAACTGATTGTTTTTTACCAGCTGTTAGTAATACGAATCGAAGAAATTTACTGCTTGGCAGCAGCTTTTTTCGGACCGCATTCTCCGTTAGAACTTGTTTTGGCTTTGGAGTTTTCGATGCTTTTGCTATGGTCTTCATTGACTTAGTAATCTTGCTTCTCGCTAGCAAGTTTGGAAGGCGAACGAACCGGAAGCGCCAGTTCTTTGTTTGGACCAGCTTTCTCTTGTTGAAAACTAACTTCAAAGCCTTTTTCACGAATGTGTCCAACTTTGAAACGTCACAATTGTAGCTGGCGGCGATATACTTCTAGACGGCTTGCAACGAAGATCCGTTGACTCTTCGGTTTATTGGCGTCTCGCTTAGTGAATTTGGATGTCTTCGTTGCCTTATTCCGGGGAAGTAGCAACAGCTGAAGCTCAACGATTTTCGAGCGGATTCTATAGAGCGTAAATTAAATACAATCAAACTTTGATCCCTTTGATTCAAAGGGAATTTAATCCATAGCTCTTCTCCTATATATTTCTCTCATCCGTGTTAGGGAAGCATTGGCGTGGGAAGGCAAAAATTTTTAGCAAAAATAAAATTAAAGCAACGTCATGAGTTAGAAGACCGCGAGTCACCACATATTTAACGTTTTATAGATCAAATCAGAAGAAATTCTTCATGATTTAAAGAATCAGCGACATTTGGAAATTTAATTAAAGAAATTTAGTATACAGAAAATTTTGATCTCTTCATAAACAAATTTGTTCGTCCTAAAAAGGACGGGTTGTGGTTGAAAATCCGGCCAGCAGAATGGCTTGAATGTTTGAAACAACACCTCCTAGGGCAATGGTGACAATGGTTACCGGACAGAGCATTTTCCATTGATTCAAGCTCTTCCGCTCCCGCAACCAAATATTCTAATATAGCAGATAATAGATCGATGCTCCGGTACCAACGCGTTCGGCGCACTCTACACCAAACAATAATCGGCTGCTGCCGAGTTTTACCACCTTTGTCGCGTCCGGACAGGGAGATAAAATCGTAACTCTCACTCACTAAATCGTAATCCAAACAACGCGAAAATGATGCCGTTCGCAAAATCAATTCAACTGCTTCATATACTTATTCAGTAGTTCTTAAAAGAACTGATTGTTTTCTACCAGCTGTTAATAATACGAATCGAAGAAATTTACTGCTTGGCAGCAGCTTTTTTCGGACCGCATTCTCCGTTAGAACTTGTTTTGGCTTTGGAGTTTTCGATGCCTTTGCTATGGTCTTCATTGACTTAGTAATCTTGCTTCTCGCTAGAAGTTTGGTAGGCGAACGAACCGGAAGCGCCAGTTCTTTGCTTGGACCAGAAAATTTTCATCTCTTCATAAACAAATTCGTTCGTCCTAAAAAGGACGGGTTGTGGTAAATTATGTGGTTGAAAATCCGGCCAGCAGAATGGCTTGAATGTTTGAAACAACACCTCCCAGGTGACAATGGTTACCGGACAGAGCATTTTCCATTGATTCAAGCTCTTCCGCTCCCCGCAACTATTTGGTTCTAATATAGCTGATAATAGATCGATGCTCCGGCAACCAACGCGTTCGGCGCACTCTACACCAAACAATGATCCGCTGCTGCTGCTGCTGCTGCTGCTGCTGCCGCTGCGCTGCGTTTTACTAGTTTGTCCTTGCCGAGTCCAGTGAGGGAGATACAATCGCAACTCTCTGCTGTCTGTTCGGCACCGTACCGATGCCAATGCGAAAATGATGCCGTTCGCCGGCTTACTTCTGATTATATACCAGAGCAAACGGCAGCAAGTTGTAACAAAGGCGGATCAACGTGGGGTAGAGAATCATAGACACGAAAAAAAGGCGGTAAGGCGGTACAACGTACAACGAAACCGTACATTGTTTGAACAAAACCGGTGTCCGGTGGTTCCTTAATGAAGAGCTACCAGTTTCTGCAGAGCAACCTGATATGAAGCATCGTCTTCATGCCACCGAAAACCAGTGGAAAGGCCGCAAACCGCGATAGGAAAAAGAAGAAGAAGCCACGCCACTAGGAGAGCAACGCTATTTTCTTTCATTTAATATGGCACGGCAACGGGCATGGCAGACGTGCACTCACAGTTGTGTGTGGTTGTGCCGGGTTAGTTTGCCAAGCGCGCCGTCTCGGAAGGTACCAAAGTATACCGGCCTATAGTAAATGTGTCTTGTCAGGCTTCTGTAACTATACAATTAGCCCTTTTTAGGGCCTAATATATAAATGAAGATGCAATTCGATTTTCTCACTAAACGCTTTGCCTCGAATTACGAAGTGGCGCAGTTTTCTTTTCAAAGAATTTTGCCAGGTAATGTGGCTTTTCCGTTTCATGCTTTCCAGAAAGAATCACGAAATGGAATAATTTTGCATATGTAGGTAGGTATATGATCAGTTGTATTCAGTAAGTATGTTATAGTACAGGACAATTATTCAATAACTTTTTCTGCTCATTAACGAGCGCTTTTATTGAAACTGTTGGAAATTGGTGTGGAACTTTTATATTTAATAATTTGGCTAAACTATAATGGTCTTTTCGACTCCATAATGGATCTGTTGTGGGAAAGTTGCTGGAAAGAAGGCAACTTATTAAAACAAAATGAAACTGTGAATGCTTGCATCTGTTTGTTCATTTGTTACAATAACCTGATGCTTTTAACATGAGTTCGCAATATTTGTCGTAATGCCGTTTAAACATCCAATTACTGTACGTGTTAAAGCTTGGATAAATAAACTGCCAACTTGTCATGTGCATTTTTAAATGAGGAATATCATTCATGAGAAAAATCAATTCAACTGCTTCATATACTTATTCAGTAGTTCTTAAAAGAACTGATTGTTTTCTACTAGATATTAATAATACAAATCGAAGAAATTTACTGCTTGGCAGCAGCTTTTTTCGGACCGCATTCATTCTCCTTGGAACGACTTTTTTTGGCTTTGGATCGTTATTCTCGGTACCGATGCCCATGCGAAAATGATGTGGTTCCTCGGATTACCGTTGGTTATATATCAGAGCAAACGGCAGCAATTTGTAACAAAGGCTGATCCACGTAGAAAAGGGAATGGCAGAGAAGAAAATAAGGCGTGACTTTGTACGTTGTTTGAAGCTTCCAGTTTCTGTAGATCAAGCATCGTCTTCATGTCATGGCACCGACAACCAGTGGAAAGGCCGCAAAAAGCGATAGGAAGAAGAAGAAGCCACGCCGCTAGGAGAGCTACGCTATTTTCTTTCGTTTGTTGACTACGGCTCAGTCAAGCATAATATCAAGTTATAGTGAGTGTGGCTGGCTGCCGGGTGAGTTTGCCATGCGCGCGCCGTCTCGGAACGTACCGAAACAGTCACCAAAGTACAAATACTCATAGTAAATGTATCTGGTCAGGTTTCTGTAACTATCCAACAATTAGCCCTTTTTAGGGCCAAATATATACATGAAGATGCAATTCGATTTTCTCACTAAACGCTTCGTCTCGAATTACGAAGTGGCGCAGTTTGCTTTTCAGAGGATTTTGCCATGTAATATAGTTTAAACATTACTGGCGGGCTCGTACGTTCATACTTGATAAACTTCCAATTTGTCATGTTCATTTTAAATTGAGGAAAAATGTGAGAAAAATCAATTTAACTGCTTCGTACACTTATTCAGTAATTCTTAAAAGAACTGATTGTTTTCTACCAGATACTAGTAATGCAAATCAAGGAAATTTACATCTGGGTAGCAGCTTTTTTCGTGCCACCTTCTCCGCTGGAACGACTTCTTTTGGCGGCTTTCGGTGCCTTTGCTGTGGATTCCATTGGCTTAGTAGATTTTTGTTCGGGGGCAGCCGCATATTTACTCCAGTAGTACAGCTTTAATCGGAGCCGCCTTTACAGCAGTTAGCAAATTTAATTTGTTATCGTCCGTTTTATCAACCTTGAACGAATCGGAAGCGCCTGCTCTCTTTGTTTGGACCAGCTTTTCGACCTTTTCGACAGCTACCTAATTTCAAAACCATTTTCACGAATGTGACCAAGCTTGAAACGTCACAATTGTGGCTGGCGGCGATTTACTTGAAGACGGCTTGCACCGAAGATCCGTTGATTATTCAGGGCATTGATAGCAGCGAAAACCATATCGTTCGCTGGCGGACGAGTCGATGGCTTCTTCGGTTTGTTGGCGTCTCGCTCAGTGAATTTGGATGTCTTCGATGCCTTATTCCGGAGAAGCAGCAAGCAGCAACAGCTAAAGCCTAACAATTTTCGAACGGATTCTATTACAAGGCGTAAACTAAATACAATCAAAGGAAGCTTAAACCATAGCTCATCTCGTATATATTTCTGTCATCTGTGCTTGGGAAGCATTGACGTGGGGAGGGAAAAAATGAAAATATTGAATTAATGAATGTTCGTCTAATATTTTCTTAATTATTACATGTCTGTTAGGGAAACATGTAATAAACTATGTAGAAATGAATTTTTTGAAAAATTTCCAATCGATTGATACCAATATCTCTAGAATCTATTGAGGGATGACTGAGTTATAAGCGTGTAAACCATAACCACTTTTCGTTACATGTTCCCTTTTCGTTTTTCTGAAGTGCACCCCAATATAGAAATCAAAGAAGTAGTCCTACTTCAAAAAACCTGTTTTGACTAGGTACAAATGATCGCCTGTTTCTCAGAGTTGGCTGAACCGATTTATGCGCTATTATTCTCATTTGAAAGGTAATATAGCCTAATAGATCACTATTGATTTGTTTTTTGATTGGACGTTTAATTCAAAAGTTATGAGCAATCGTATACAACACATTAAAATTTACAATTATTTTCGACGATTTCATCTTAGATAACTTATCTAGTTTAAATTAGTTTGGCATCAAATTAGAGGTTTTATAGCTGCAAATATATCTGCAAAATTTCAGAAGAATTGGTTTTGCAGGTCAAAAGATATTAACCCTTGAACACTCGCGCCAACTCTTGTAACACGGTTGCTCGCGCGAGACAATAGCCCTAAACCAAAAAAAACGTGCGCATCAGAGTTTTGACTAGGAAAAC